>NC_138768.1:841933414-842313414 GCF_965119305.1 Pelophylax lessonae | reverse complement strand
GAAGAGCTCCGGCGGATCACGTGAGCGCCGAGCGGCACTGTAAATAAGGTATTTTTCACAATACATTTGAAGGAGACTCAGTGGGCATTATAGAATCTTTTTAAAAAATGGATTACATATTTTTACAATGACTTCAAATGTATTTTTAGGATTAAAGATGGATGTCATAATGATGACTCCTGAGCTGACAGGGGGAGAGTGAGAGAGAAGCCAGGGGGCATAGAGAAGACATCGCCTGAAAATAAGCCCTAGTGTGTTTTTTGTAGCCAAAATTATTATAAGACCCGGTCTTATTTTTGGGGAAACACGGTAGCTTCCTGAAAATATCAAAGCACCCTGTTGGCCCCTCCCACCAGCCATCATCTGCCTGTATTGCATAGCTTAATTGAGACCCAATGGCATAATTACTAGGTCTCTGTGCTTCTCTGTACAATGCAGGCAGATCATGGCTGGTGGAGGAGCCCAGGATAGCTTCCTGAACACATCACAGCACCCTGCCCCACTACTCCTCTCTGGAGCCCTCAGTCCTGATGCAAGCAGTGATAGGAGTTATACAGATATCAAAATTCCTTCATAGTCAGTCTGGAGGATGGACTCTGTCTATAACCTATTGCAGTTTTATCTACCTATATTTTATCTATCTATCTTTCTATCTATAACCTATTGCAGTTATAATTCTATAAATAGATCTATAACTGCAATCTAATAAAGAGTACTCCATTAGGGATGCTACAAACATCATGTGTTAGGTGGCAGTAAGATAACTAACTGTCACTGACCACCTGGTGTTACTTACTGCCCCAAGGGGGCACCTTTAACCAGACTGAATGTGGTTTTAGAACTATTTAAGTCCATTGAAACGTATATATAATCTTCTAAGCCCTGATGAAGAGGGTATGTTGTGGTCTCCGAAACGCGTTGTTTTTTTATGGTCAAATTGTGAACTATTAAAGTGGCTGTAAACCTCAGACATGAAATATGAACAAAGCATATCCCTCTATAGTGTGTACTTGTCTCACTCCAGAACACTCAAGTGTCATTTCTGTCTGCTGCCTCCTTACTCTGCTATCAGTATGAATCACTTCTGACAAGTTTTCCTGACACCAAGAGAAAAAAGGTGACAGGGGAGTGACCTCCAGCACAGAGCCTGTGATTGACATCCTCAGCTCTGTTCCAATGAGCTGTGTGAAGGGGGTGTGTCCCTTCCCCCCCAATCAGCACTCAGAACACATCCTCACTGAGTTCTGCAGAGTCTAACTTCAGATCCCCGTCCCCTTTTTTTCTGACAGCTCAGACAAGCTTTAGAAATTCCGGACTTTGAACAGATGTAGAGAAGAGAAGACTGCAGACAAAGAGGTACAATGTATGTAGGAGGACTTGTTTAATCTCTGTGTATCACGTCACTGAGTATATGTGAGGGTTTACAACCACTTTAACTTCTTAGTGCCGGCGGCTCCCAGCGTTTTAAGAGGATTATGATGTCGGGAGACGGGGCGCGGCTTAAGATTGCGTGACCGCTGTGAATGGCTGTCATGTGGTTCAAAAACGCCTGATTGCAACAAGCAATCAGGAGCTTTCTGTTAGCGGATGGTAACTGTATTATAAGAGAAACTTAAAACGTAACTCCACTTTTGTTGAGGAAAACACATTGCCCTCTGGGTGATCTCTGCACATTGAGGGATTTTAACAAACTTTGTTGCAGATTCCTACCTTTTGTTATTCTGAAGAAATCAATGCTTGTTCCTCTGTGTCTCTGTGCTGAGTGGGTCTAATGGGAGTGGCTCTATAATTATCTATCAGCTGTGGCAGCTGCAGAGCTCTAATGCGGAAATCTGCTGGGCCTGCATCCATTTAGACGTGTTCCTATTGGGAGTATCTCACCAAAAATGACATTTGTGTTGCAGAGGATGCCAGAAATCTGACTTCTATCTTAGTGCAGACTTCTAGGAAAATTGGTGAGCCAATCACACAAGTAGGAAATGATGTTTCTGGGGTGTGGTCAGTATACATTCTGTGTACAGAACACCTCCAGGCGGCCATATTGCATTGCATTTGCAAAAAATTACAACAGCTGCAGATTGAAAAGGAAAGGTCATTTTTAATAACATTCAATCACAATATGATTTGTGTCGCAATTGTATATGCTATATTGTTTTTTCTTTGTTTGCTATGTGAAGTTATCCTTTAAGTTAAGGCTTATAGTATTAGTAATCTACCCAATCTTGCCTTCCCCGGTGTGGTGTCTGTCAACATAGCCTAAAAAACATATCCCAAAAAAATGTATCCCGTATAGGCACAGGATAAAAGAGGCTATTATGTTGACAAAGTGGCAGAGGGATACTATTTGTAAAAATATATTTGCAATGTAGCTTTATGATTCGCAATGGAAACATTTCTTTAACCACTTAAGATTTTACCCCCTTCCTGACCAGGGCCTTTTTTGCGATTCGGCGCTGCGTGACTTTAACGGACAATTGCAACGCAATACCCAAACAAATTTGACGTCCTTTTTTTCCCACAAACAGAGCTTTCTTTTGGTGGTATTTGATCACCTGTGCGATTTTTTGTTCATGCGCTATAAACAAAAAAAGAGCGACAATTTTGCAAAAATAACAATATTTTTCACATTTTTTTACATGAAATTTCCCCCCAAAAAAATGCAAAAATCAAAATTTTTTAACATTTTCGGCCAATTTGTTTTCTGCTACATATGTTTGTAAAAAAAATCACAAAAAGCGTATTTTGATTGGTTTGCGCAAAAGTTATTGCGTTTACTAACTAAGGTAAAGATTTTTGTCATTTTTATTGTTTTTTTTTTTTAACGAGTAATGGCGGCGATCTGCGATTTTTTTTTGCGGGACTGCGACATCGCGGTGGACAGATCGGACCCTTGACTGACATTTTTGACACTTTTGGGGGTACCAGTGACATTACTACAGTAATCAGTGCTATACATATGCACTGTTACTGTAAAAATGACACTGGCAGGGAAGGGGTTAACTTTATTTGAGAAGGAGGGGTTAAGTGTGTCCCTAGGGGCGTGCTTCTAACTGTGATTGGATGTGGCTGTGTGTGTAACAGCACAGATCTACGGTCCTACATAGCAGGACTGTATGATCTGTGCTATTACACAGGGGAGAAAGACAGGCGGCTTTGTTTAAATTAGCCGCCTGCCTTTCTCCCGGTGTAACCGATGATAGCGAGTGACCGGCGGACATCGGGTCTGCCGGTCACTCGCGCGGGGGGGGGTCCGTGAGCGAGCGGGAGCGCGCCTCCAGCGGCGCGCGCGCGCTCGCTCCCTAGAGCCTCACAGGCTAGCGACGTAGTACTACGTCGCTTTGCCTGTGAGGGGCTGACTGCCGGCGTAAATAGTCCTTAGGCAGTCGGCAAGTGGTTAATAAATGCAGAAACATTAAAAATATCCCGGACAAGGAAAATACCAAAACCACATCAATACGTGTGACCAGACTCACATAAGACAAAAATAAACAGGACTCAATCCAACACAGAACAAAAAGGTCTGCCCGGACGCCGGGAATAATGCCACACAGGTGGATTTCCACTGGAATCCATGCCATGACTGTGTAGCCTATCAGATCAGTAGTGAATGTGGAATTCCCCTGTGTGGACCCCTGGGAGCACGAGCTATGAGAGCAAGTGACTGATCAATATGGGAACCATAAATAATGTCAGGACCCCTCTGGTGACTGTGGAACTCTAATCACTACAGTAAATGCCTTGAATATCACTGGATGTTCTTGACCATGTGATTGTCCCAATGGTAAATTGGACTATAGTGTGTCCCCAATAGGAAAGTTAATCCTGATGGATATATCTTCCGTATCAAGGTGTCAGGGTGCCAGGAAACAAGACCGCACGAAGATAAAGTAAAATAAAGCAATTTATTTATGCAACAATAATAATCGCACAGTAAGAGAAAGGAGCAAAATCAAGAAAAGCAGGGGTCAAGTTCGGAAGCGGGTCGTCATCCAAGCCGGGATAGAGTCCAGAAGCCGGTAGTCTGCCGCAGCCGGGTTGTCGTCTGCCGATGTGGAATCCAGAGCCAGGAATGTCGTCAGCCAAGTCATGCACGGAGACCCCACAGAGCCCAGAGGACTGCTAGCAGTGATGCACCTTGGAGCACAAATGCAAGGGCAAGGTATGAAAGCCATCAGGTGATATATATATATAGTCAGGTGTGCAACATCATCACTGAGTGACGCCCAGGCAGCAGACAAGTGATGATGCAAACAGAGTTTATAAAGAGACAGCAGTCTGCACATGTCCAAGATGGCGGCCAACAGGAAGGCAAGGAAAGACCTTGACACAAAGATGGTAATGTGTTAAAAATCTTGGATGTGGCATGTGTGCTAAACATACATCCCGCACCCCCTGGGGTTCAAGCATCAAAATTGTGAATGTACACAGGTGTGGGTAATAACGCTAGGCAGTCCTGGTGGAGATGATTCCATGAGAATGTGCCTACTTCCACAAAGTAGGTACGATATATAATGCGGATCGGCAAGTGTGCATCGCTACACTCAGTTACTCAGTCACTTGTTAGGCGCCACTGCAATCCTTGGCCCTTGTGCTCTGGGGATATCGGAGCAATCCTGAATGGTATCCTCTTATTCGACTAACGAATGCAACTGTTAACCAGTTCCCGACCGCCCGCCACCGATTTACTGCGGCAGTGTGCCCATCCTGCACGAAACTACGTAGACCTACGTCGGTTGCGTGCCCCCAGCTAGGTGGCGAGCACGCGCCGCCACCGGTATGCTCATGCCCCCACTCGGGGCATGGGGCAGGCTCCTCCGATTGCCACCTGACACCCGCGATCGTTCCCTGCTGAGAGAGAAGAACGGTCAGCTGTTGTAAACACAGCTGACCGTTCTTCTCCCTGGAATGATTACAGAGTGCCTGTGATCCTTCTATATAGGATCAGAGGTCTCTATGATCATTTCACAAGCCACGCCCCCCCCCCCCCACAGTTAGAATCACTCCCCTAGGTACACATTTGACCCCTTGATCACCCACAATGTTAACCCCTTCCCTGCCAGTGTCATTATTACAGTAACAGTGCATATTTTTAGCGCTGATTACTGTAGTAATGCCACTGGTCCCCCAAAAGTGTCAAAAATGTCAGTTAGGGTCTAATCTGTCCGCCGCAATGTCGTAGTCCCGCTAAAAATTCGCAGATCGCCACCATTACTAGTAAAAAAAATTAAAAAACAATAAAAATAGTTAGTAGACGCAATAACTTTTGTGCTAACCAATCAAAATATGCTTATTGCGATTTTGTTTTACAAAAATATGTAGCAGAATACAAATTGGCCTAAAATGTTAAAACATTTTGATTTTTACTTTTTTTTTTTTTTTGAGAATGTTATATTGTGTTGGGACCTCACAGATCCAGTGAACTTATTTGAACACTTCATACACTGGATTGTTTGAATAGGTATAGGGATCCTGTCAGACATTTTTCTGCTGACATGACACTATATACAACAACAGTAATATTTTTTTTCAAACAAGCTTCACCTATAACGAAAAAGGCATCCTTAAGTACAATCTTGTGAAGCTGCCTTGGCAAAATAAAATTGATTGTAAAGGTATTTTTTTTCTAAATTAAATAATAAACATGTCATACCTATCTGCTCTGTACAATGGTTTTGCACAGAGCAGCCCCAAACCTCCTCTTCTTGGGTCCCCAGCCGTTGATCTTGGCTTCTCCTCTCTTTTCTGTGCCACCATAGCAAACCACTTGCTATGGGGGAGCACCTGCAAGCTTGATCCTGAGCGGGGCTGTGTGCTTCTATTGACAGACACAGTACAGCTCATCCCCACACCTCACTCTTTACTCATAGAATTGAATTGACAGCAGCAGGAGCCAATGGCTCCTGCCTCTGTGTCCTCTATGAGCGGAGGGAGAGCTGCTGCAGACGGGAACAGCGAAGGATTGAGATAGGACTCAGGTACATATAAAAGAGGGTAAGGGGGTGATACAAACACTGTCATTTTTCACCTTAATGCAGGGAATGCATTAAGGTATAAAAATGTCCAGGCTTTAGAACCACTCTGCTGCAGGCAGGAGGAAGCATTTCCTTAGTATCCCCTACCGTAGTGGCGTCACTAGGGTTGGTGTTACCTGGTGCAGTAAAACATGGTGTCACCAACCCCCCCCCCCCCCCCAATTATAATTCTCTCGCTCGGTTGCCATCATTCCGGTAAGCTCTGGCTAGTAAACAACCGCCCGTTACGAGGAAAAATGGGGAGCGCACGCTGTTTGATGACACCACTACATCCAGGAAGAGCAGGAACTGGAAATGTCTTGCAATGGGGGGGGGGGGGGGGGCGGACAGGGAACCAACCAAAAACATTTTCCATGTTTTGTCAGTAACAAATGCTGTGCTCTGGATGGTGTCTGAGAGGCCTGTAATGCTGCATAGTACTCTGGGCGGTGGTCTGAGGAGGCCTGTAATGCTGCACAGTGCTCTGGACGGTGGTCTGAGGAGGCCTGTAATGCTGCATAGTGCTCTGGACGGTGGTCTGAGGAGGCCTGTAATGCTGCATAGTGCTCTGGACGGTGGTCTGAGGAGGCTTGTAATGCTGCATAGTGCTCTGGATGGTGGTCTGAGGAGGCCTGTAATGCTGCACAGTGCTCTGGTCCGTGGTCTGAGGAGGCCTGTAATGCTGCATAGTGCTCTGGTCCGTGGTCTGAGGAGGCCTGTAATGCTGCATAGTGCTCTGGTCCGTGGTCTGAGGAGGCCTGTAATGCTGCATAGTGCTCTGGTCCGTGGTCTGAGGAGGCCTGTAATGCTGCATAGTGCTCTGGATGGTGGTCTGAGGAGGCCTGTAATGCTGCATAGTGCTCTGGACGGTGGTCTGAGGAGGCCTGTAATGCTGCATAGTGCTCTGGATGGTGGTCTGAGGAGGCCTGCAATGCTGCATAGTGCTCTGGACGGTGGTCTGAGGAGGCCTGCAATGCTGCATAGTGCTCTGGACGGTGGTCTGAGGAGGCCTGTAATGCTGCATAGTGCTCTGGATGGTGGTCTGAGGAGGCTTGTAATGCTGCATAGTGCTCTGGACGGTGGTCTGAGGAGGCTTGTAATGCTGCATAGTGCTCTGGATGGTGGTCTGAGGAGGCCTGCAATGCTGCATAGTGCTCTGGATGGTGGTCTGAGGAGGCCTGTAATGCTGCACAGTGCTCTGGACGGTGGTCTGAGGAGGCCTGCAATGCTGCATAGTGCTCTGGACGGTGGTCTGAGGAGGCCTGTAATGCTGCATAGTGCTCTGGGCGGTGGTCTGAGGAGGCCTGTAATGCTGCATAGTGCTCTGGATGGTGGTCTGAGGAGGCCTGCAATGCTGCATAGTGCTCTGGACGGTGGTCTGAGGAGGCCTGTAATGCTGCACAGTGCTCTGGACGGTGGTTTGAGGAGGCCTGTAATGCTGCACAGTGCTCTGGACGGTGGTTTGAGGAGGCCTGTAATGCTGCATAGTGCTCTGGATGGTGGTCTGAGGAGGCCTGTAATGCTGCATAGTGCTCTGGACAGTGGTCCGAGGAGGCCTGTAATGCTGCACAGTGCTCTGGACGGTGGTTTGAGGAGGCCTGTAATGCTGCATAGTGCTCTGGATGGTGGTCTGAGGAGGCCTGTAATGCTGCATAGTGCTCTGGACAGTGGTCCGAGGAGGCCTGTAATGCTGCACAGTGCTCTGGACGGTGGTCTGAGGAGGCCTGTAATGCTGCATAGTGCTCTGGACGGTGGTCTGAGGAGGCCTGTAATGCTGCATAGTGCTCTGGACGGTGGACTGAGGAGGCCTGTAATGCTGCATAGTGCTCTGGACGGTGGTCTGAGGAGGCCTGTAATGCTGCATAGTGCTCTGGACAGTGGTCCGAGGAGGCCTGTAATGCTGCACAGTGCTCTGGACGGTGGTCTGAGGAGGCCTGTAATGCTGCATAGTGCTCTGGACGGTGGTCTGAGGAGGCCTGTAATGCTGCATAGTGATCTGGACAGTGGTCTGAGGAGGCCTGTAATGCTGCACAGTGCTCTGGACAGTGGTCTGAGGAGGCCTGTAATGCTGCACAGTGCTCTGGATGGTGGTCTGAGGAGGCTTGTAATGCTGCACAGTGCTCTGGACGGTGGTCTGAGGAGGCTTGTAATGCTGCCAGTGCTCTGGACGGTGGTCTGAGGAGGCCTGCAATGCTGCATAGTGCTCTGGACGGTGGTCTGAGGAGGCCTGTAATGCTTATAAATAAAAAGTGCGCTGATAAATGTGAGTGTGCTGCTACCAAAGGTGTATAAATGAAATGGTGTAAAAAAGTCTGGTGAGCTACTAAATGGCAATACAATGAACAATGTCAATCATGCATAGAAAATAGTGTACAAACAATTTGAAACAATTTGAAACAAATGAAAATGTGAGTGAACAAAGTCTCTGGTTTCTCTTGCAAATCAATATAATGTGTTTTCCGTGAACAACTCTACCAGAAAAAAGCTGAATAGATGAATGTGCAAATGAAGTCAGTCCGGTGTTCATGTAAATTTCAAAAATAATCACTGGTGGCCGTGAGAAAACCAAGTGCTGCTGCAAATCAACGAACATGACGTGAAAATCCCATCACCTGGTGAATTCAACGCTTACCAGCTTAAAGTAGATTTAGGGCAGATAGACAGAATATGAATCCAAAGGGACCTCTGTAGATAACCAAAAGGGAGTGCTATGTTGGAATCCACCCTCGTGTGTGACAGGGGAGGGGGATCCCACTGTTTCCAAACAATGTAATGAATGTAGACTCTCTCTGGATATGTAAATGAGGGACTCCTGGTGTTTCCTGGTTCTTCTCTCGGAATGACGCTCATATAAGGTGCACCATGAAAATGAGGGAAGAGACTAATAGTGCATTACCTTTTATCACATTTATTAGAAAAGTAAAGATTGCACTTACAGGAAAAACAAAGATACAAGTTCTGTCTGGAGAGCGGCGGCTGCCTGCAGTGCAAGCCATGGCTGTTGTGATTGACGGCGCGACTCCTCCTTCGCTCTGATGCGTTTCCTCCCTATTGGGCTTCCACGGAGATAGGAGGAGGCCTGTAATGCTGCACAGTGCTCTGGACGGTGGTCTGAGGAGGCCTGTAATGCTGCATAGTGATCTGGACAGTGGTCTGAGGAGGCCTGTAATGCTGCATAGTGATCTGGACAGTGGTCTGAGGAGGCCTGTAATGCTGCACAGTGCTCTGGACGGTGGTCTGAGGAGGCCTGTAATGCTGCATAGTGCTCTGGACGGTGGTCTGAGGAGGCCTGTAATGCTGCATAGTGCTCTGGACGGTGGACTGAGGAGGCCTGTAATGCTGCATAGTGCTCTGGACGGTGGTCTGAGGAGGCCTGTAATGCTGCATAGTGCTCTGGACAGTGGTCCGAGGAGGCCTGTAATGCTGCACAGTGCTCTGGACGGTGGTCTGAGGAGGCATGTAATGCTGCATAGTGCTCTGGACGGTGGTCTGAGGAGGCCTGTAATGCTGCATAGTACTCTGGACGGTGGTCTGAGGAGGCCTGTAATGCTGCATAGTGCTCTGGACAGTGGTCCGAGGAGGCCTGTAATGCTGCACAGTGCTCTGGACGGTGGTCTGAGGAGGCCTGTAATGCTGCATAGTGATCTGGACAGTGGTCTGAGGAGGCCTGTAATGCTGCACAGTGCTCTGGACAGTGGTCTGAGGAGGCCTGTAATGCTGCACAGTGCTCTGGATGGTGGTCTGAGGAGGCTTGTAATGCTGCACAGTGCTCTGGACAGTGGTCTGAGGAGGCCTGTAATGCTGCACAGTGCTCTGGACGGTGGTCTGAGGAGGCCTGTAATGCTGCATAGTGATCTGGATGGTGGTCTGAGGAGGCTTGAAATGCTGCACAGTGCTCTGGACGGTGGTTGGAGGAGGCCTGTAATGCTGCACAGTGCTCTGAGGAGGCCTGTAATGCTGCACAGTGCTCTGGACAGTGGCCGGAGGAGGCCTGTAATGCTGCACAGTGCTCTGGACGGTGGTCTGAGGAGGCCTGTAATGCTGCATAGTGATCTGGATGGTGGTCTGAGGAGGCCTGTAATGCTGCACAGTGCTCTGGACGGTGGTCTGAGGAGGCCTGTAATGCTGCATAGTGATCTGGACAGTGGTCTGAGGAGGCCTGTAATGCTGCATAGTGATCTGGACAGTGGTCTGAGGAGGCCTGTAATGCTGCACAGTGCTCTGGACGGTGGTCTGAGGAGGCCTGTAATGCTGCATAGTGCTCTGGACGGTGGTCTGAGGAGGCCTGTAATGCTGCATAGTGCTCTGGACGGTGGACTGAGGAGGCCTGTAATGCTGCATAGTGCTCTGGACGGTGGTCTGAGGAGGCCTGTAATGCTGCATAGTGCTCTGGACAGTGGTCCGAGGAGGCCTGTAATGCTGCACAGTGCTCTGGACGGTGGTCTGAGGAGGCATGTAATGCTGCATAGTGCTCTGGACGGTGGTCTGAGGAGGCCTGTAATGCTGCATAGTACTCTGGACGGTGGTCTGAGGAGGCCTGTAATGCTGCATAGTGCTCTGGACAGTGGTCCGAGGAGGCCTGTAATGCTGCACAGTGCTCTGGACGGTGGTCTGAGGAGGCCTGTAATGCTGCATAGTGATCTGGACAGTGGTCTGAGGAGGCCTGTAATGCTGCACAGTGCTCTGGACAGTGGTCTGAGGAGGCCTGTAATGCTGCACAGTGCTCTGGATGGTGGTCTGAGGAGGCTTGTAATGCTGCACAGTGCTCTGGACAGTGGTCTGAGGAGGCCTGTAATGCTGCACAGTGCTCTGGACGGTGGTCTGAGGAGGCCTGTAATGCTGCATAGTGATCTGGATGGTGGTCTGAGGAGGCTTGAAATGCTGCACAGTGCTCTGGACGGTGGTTGGAGGAGGCCTGTAATGCTGCACAGTGCTCTGAGGAGGCCTGTAATGCTGCACAGTGCTCTGGACAGTGGCCGGAGGAGGCCTGTAATGCTGCACAGTGCTCTGGACGGTGGTCTGAGGAGGCCTGTAATGCTGCATAGTGATCTGGATGGTGGTCTGAGGAGGCTTGAAATGCTGCACAGTGCTCTGGACGGTGGTTGGAGGAGGCCTGTAATGCTGCACAGTGCTCTGAGGAGGCCTGTAATGCTGCACAGTGCTCTGGACAGTGGCCGGAGGAGGCCTGTAATTCTGCACAGTGCTCTGGACGGTGGTTGGAGGAGGTCTGTAAGGCACAGTGCTGCTCTGGTCTCTGGCAATCGTCATGGACAGTGCACACAGTCGCTTTAACTCGCTTGCTTGCTGGAAGCGGAAGCAGGTGGAGCGCCGTGAATACCCAAAGTCAGTAAACGTCCCTGCCTAGCATTTTCGTCCCGTTTTTGTTCGTAACAAAAACTGATTTTTTTTCATCATAATTTTCGTCAGTGGACGAAAATGTGCCGTACTTTTCATTTCCTTTTCGGGAATGTAAAAATGCCAATTATGAAAACTTTGACAAAAACATTTTAGTTGAAAAAATGAACACTGCTTAACATGCAAGAAATGTATCTGAGTCCACTTTAAGAAGCAGAATGACATCCATAGCAGGAATCTGCCCTTATTCATAACTGGAGAAATAACTTTTAAAATTGCAAAACAGCAATTACAGATCCTGGTATGTGCAGTTCCCCTGATACAAAAGTCATCAGATTTATTTATGTTTTTATTCCACTGCACAGATGCTCCATACCCCATGTGTCCCTCTATAGGAATCATCTATAGAAGAATACCCAGAAAAAAGCGGCATGGCCTTCCCCAGCTTATCAGCTTCTACAGGGAGCCGCGATCTCGGCTGGCTGTGACTCACTACATAATGTGAGCGGAGAGAAGCAACATTTGTGTGCTAATAGGTAGGACTTCACCCTAGAGACCGCCGACGCCAATACACAATGTTCCCAGGACGG
Organism: Pelophylax lessonae; assembly: GCF_965119305.1. Lineage (NCBI taxonomy): Eukaryota > Metazoa > Chordata > Amphibia > Anura > Ranidae > Pelophylax > Pelophylax lessonae. The sequence goes on along the minus strand of NC_138768.1, from coordinate 842,301,458 downwards.
AGATTAGGGATGTTTGTTTCACTGGCTGCCTGAGAGCGGTTCCCTGACTCCGCCGTGAACAGATAAAATCTGCAGACTTGCCAGGTATATCCATCTCACAGCGCTGGAGAGAGGAGAACATTCACAAAGAGATGTAGAGAGCGGTGATCTCACGTTGCTGGGAAGTTTTTTTGGGGAAAAAGCTCTTTTTCTAAACTTCAGGCAAACAGCTAAAAACAGATGAAATACATACTGTATATGGAGGTTACATTACCTGCCAAACGAGTTATATTTATGTCCATCCACCCCTAAGTTTTAAACAGCTCTTCGCCGCAGCACAGTCCTGGGGATCCAATTTTTCTCTTCTGCAGTTTCAGTTTCAATTACAGGTCCGCTCTCTCCAATCTGTGCCTGGACAGTCAAAGGAGAAGCAATATAGAAACTGACCACCTGTCAAAAGTAAACAGACAGAGGTCACCTGCTGACACAGGAGTTGATGATAGGTTACTGGCCAAAATCACACTTTACTTTGACCAAAAATGGACAGTGTTGTCTGCAAATAGCACAAAGTCAGGGCCTGTATCAGTTCTTAACTACCTCAATACTGGGCACTTAAACCCCCTTCCTTCCCAGACCAATTTTCATCTTTTAGCGCTGTTGCATTTTGAATGACAATTGCGCGGTCATGCAACATTGTACCTAAACCAAATTTATGTCATTTTTTCCCCACAAATAGAGCTTTCTTTTGGTGGTATTTGATCACTGTCAGGTTTTTTCTTTTTTGGTGCACAAATAAAAAAAAACAGAAAAGTTTGAAAAAAAAAAAAAGTTTTTTGTTTAGGTTATAAAATTTTGTGAATAGATACGTTTTTTCCTGCACTGATGATGCCGCACTGACAGGCACTGATTGGGTGGCACTGATTGGGTGGCACTGATTGGGTGGCACTGATTGGGTGGCACTGATGGGGTGGCACTGATGGTGTGGCACTGATATGCAGCACTGATGGGCACTGATAGGTAGCAATGATATGCAGCACTGATGGACACTGATATGTGGCACTGATAGATAGCACTGATATGTAGCATTGGTGGGCACTGATAGGCAGCGCTGATGGGCACTGATAGGCAGCACTGATGGGCACTGATCGGCGGCACTGATGGGCACTGGTGGGCACTGATAGGTGGCACTGATCGGCACTGATGGGCGGCACTGATTGGCACTGATGGGGGGCACTGATGGGCACTGATGGGGGGCACTGATGAGCACTGATAGGCAGCACTGGTGGGCAATAATGGGCACTGGTGGGCAGCACTGGTGGATGGCAATAACGGGCACTGGTGGGCAGCACTGATATATGGCATTGGTGGGCAGCACTGATAGGAGGGCACTACTGGCAGGCTGTTTGCCATCCCTGGTGGCCATGGTGGGCATCCCTGGTGGTCATGGGTGGGCATCCCTGGTGGCTCTAGTGGCATCCCCTCCCCCCAGGGCTGCACTGGTAATCAATCATCTGATTACCAGCACAGACCCCCCCTGTGATCAGTGAGTACTTAGAAATACTCACTGATCACCCCAGCTCCAGTATCGATCCTCTTCTTCTCCTCCCTGACAGGATCTGTCAGGGAGGAGAAGAGATCGAAGCCGTTACAACGGCTGTATTTACATTGCATGACGGCTGTGATTGGACACAGCCGTCATGTGATCAGGAGGGCCAATCACAGGGCCCTCCTGACGCATCTTGTTGCGCTGTGTCCGAGGGACACAGGCACATCGGGATCGCGCCGCTGCACGTGCCCGCGGCGGCGCGATCTCGCTCCTTCTGAAGGACGTTCCGGAACGTCCATTCAGAAGGACGAGACTCCCACCCGGCCGTATATGTACAATGGCCCGGGTGGGAGGTGGTTAAAGAGACAATAAGTAAGAGCTGGGCCCCAATGAGCTGGGCAGCAGAAGTATGGGGAATTAAAGTACAGACTGCTGGACTGATGTGGTGGTGTAATACCTTCCTAGTTAGAATTGCTCCAGTATAGGGTTTAATGCAGGGATCCTCAAACTATGGCTCTCCAGCTGTTGCGGAACTACACATTCCATGAGTCATTGTAAAACTCTCATATTCACAGACATGACTAGGCATGATGGGAATTGTAGTTCCTGAACAACTGGAGGGCCATAGTTTGAAGACCCATGGTTTAATAGGACTTGCTCTTTACACCTATTGAGTGTTTCTATTAAAGTATATCTATTTCTACTGTTAAAGAAGTTGTGTAACAGCCTCCCCAGCACCCCTAATACTTACCTGTGCCCTATTTCTATCCAGCGATGTCCACGAGTCCCTTGGCTGTTCGGAACTATCCTTCCGGATTGGCTGAGACACAGCCACGGCGCAATGGGCTCTCGTGGCTGTCAATCAAAGTCAGTTAGCCAATCAGGAGAGAGAGGGGATGGGGCTAAACAGCAGCTCCATGTCTAAATAGACACATGGAGCTGCAGCTCTGCTAGGGTGCCCCCATAGCAAGCTGCTTGCTGTGGGGTCACTTGACAGGAGGGAGGGGCTAGGAGGAGCAAAAAGGGACCCGAGAAGAGGAAGATCCAGGCTGCCCTGTGCAAAACCAACTGCGAGAGGAGGTAAGTATAACATGATTATTTTAAAAAAAAATTAAAAACGAGACTTAACAATCACTTTAACTTTTTGCCAAATACAGTATATATACATTTACTTACTTACTTACCGTGTTTTTGCTGTTGTTCCATATCCCTTTTTTATCATTGGAGTACTGTCTACATATATCCACATTAAATGCTCCCCACGCAGCCAGGTTTGGCAGAGTGTGTGGTGCTATTTGCAGAGTCATGGGCACAGGGGCAGGAAACCCCACACATCAATAGGCTCCTTCAAGGATCAGCGCTACACATGGTGGCTTGAGTCCAGGATTTCCCTGTCCTGTTTGAAACACAATGAGCTAAAGAGTCAGCATGAATCCTGTTGCTGCCACCAAGTGGTGTAAGGAGAGATTCTTGGTCGGAGAAACAGATCCACCAGGCTCCTGACTATTAAGTGTTCATACTGGATATATAAATGGATCATGCCACCTCTCATGCCTATGCACTGTTAGAGTACAGGAAAGGAATTTCTGCCTGTTTCCGGGAGGCAAGTCTACAGTTGACTAAAGATATCATGGCTGATTGGGGTGAAAGTGCTGGAGGCCATCCCAGAGAGCTCAAAACAGGCAAGGGACTTCTCTACCAGCACCTGTGGCGATGATACCAAGGGAATTCATTGCCACTCTGGGAGAATTCATGGCAAAGTGCCAGAAGAGTAGTCCAGTATACACTGAGCTTGAGTACCAAAAATTGAGGACCTTTTTGGGGAACAAGCCAGTACCTGCCATTGAGGAAGGCTTTGAGGAGTAGCTGGAGTAAGCCATGCAAGCATTGTATGAATGAGGCATTCTTGAGGCTCAGAAAACAGTGGATCACTGAAGTTTAAGAGGACCTACCTCATAGGCTATTTGGAACTTGAATCTCAGCCAGCAGGATTGCACCACTTGTGACTACTTTATTATTCTCCAAGATGTGCTTGAGAAGACAGAGAAAGCCTCTGACCTTGTGTATCAGTTTGAACTTACCAAAATGAGTGGAAGAAACTGCCTGAAGACCTTAGAACAGGGTGTAAGCAGGTTAAAATAGCCAGTCCGGCGCTGTCCTGTCCTGGAGGGCAGGAGTTAATGCCTTTCCCAGTTCTTTGGTCTTTTTTTTGTTCTTCTCTGGGTCCGGCCCACTAATCCTGTGATATATAAATATTGGACAGTGGTTCGGCAAGAGATAAATCCATTGAAGAGGCTACAAGAAATCTTCAGTACAGAACGGAGAGGTCCAGGGCCCGCATCAGGTCCGATGCCCTGAAGGGAATGAGACAAAGAACAAAACCCTCAAGAAGCATAATTTCCTGGATGTCAAGTCATCAGAACCTGGGGTTCGCCCTGAAGACACCAGCTCTTGAAGAATGCCTCTGCTGGACTCACTACCTTTGCAGGTATTCCTGGGCACCACACAGCTAGTAGTTAGTTAGAAAAGTACAAAGACAAATACAGAGTTCAACTTTTTAAGGCCTAATTCTTCCTTAATTCCCTAGGTAAAGCATTTGAAGCATTGTCTCTGCCTGGTTTGAACTTACTGAAAGGGGTGTAATGCAAGAAACCGGAACACGTATTCTACCAACTGGGTATTAAACACATTGGGGTATTAAGATGCTGGTGTGGCATGGAGTAGTGTGAAGGCACAAGTTGTTACCTAGGGTAACAAACGTTTTACAGCAGCCTATTGATAGCGTGTACCTGTCATAGGTGTAACGGCCTCTAGCCGTGAGAGATGTTGTTGGCACTCCTTCTGATCAGAGCAGGGAGAGCAGATTCACACTGAAGAGGTTCCCATCCTGTACAGAGGTATGGAAGTTCAAGACAAAACAGAAAACAATTCCCAGCTTAACTGTTTTTTTTTTTTTGGTTTTTCTTTTGCATGCATTGCCTTTCTATGTGCTCCTTGATGTGAAGGCCAGTTATAGATAGGGGCAGTGGCCAGTTGTTTGTTCCTTTAAGGAGGAGTGGGCTACCTCCAGGCTCACCTGCCCTCTATCTATCCATTAGAATGCATGTGCTTCTACTATGGAGGCTCTCATAAATTTACAAGAGTTAGGACTGCAGATAATAATGGGGTGCCTTGGTGTGGCATGTATTTGCAAATGTGTACTAACTAAACCCCTGTATTTAACACAAACTGTTAGACAGGATATTTAGGTTTGTTGAAGACTGGCTGGTGAGTTGAACTGGGAATTTTCTTTGGTTTTGTTTTGCATGCGTTGTCCTTCCATGTGCTCCTTGCTGTGAAAGCAAGTAATAGGTGGGGATAGAGGCCAGTTGTTTGTTACAAAAGTTCATGAGTTAAGTTAAGTGAACGTGTCAAGCTCATGCAGAGTACACCACTGAGCCCACTCCACTATTGGGAAAGGTAGTGGAAAATGCTGGACAGGTGGATGTGGACAAGGCTCAGCATGTCCCTCCTAAATGCAGATTACAGAGAAGGTGTACATTGTCATGGGGACCTGAGAGTTAACTGAACAGTTGCAATGCAAGTGTACATGGGGTACATTATTCTCTAAGAGTAGAGGCCCGTCTTAAGGTTGAGTGTTCCCTCATGGCAGCCTCAGTCTTGTCACAGAGTACTGATGAAAATGGCACTAAGCAAAGGCACTCCATGTGTCAGAGGCGTAACTAGAACCTTCAGGGCCCCGGTGCAAGAAACCATGAAGGGCCCCCCCCGGACCCCTGGCCGGGGCCCTTCCCTTCAAGCCCGGGGCTCTTCCCACTGATCCTGGGGCCCTTTACTCCCCTTGCGGGGCCCTTTATTACGGTCCCACAGCGGGTTCCTTTCACAAGTTTTGCAGTGGGCCCCTTCCTGCCATCTTGGGGCCTCCCCACGGTGGTGGAATGCCAGGGCCGGTCGCAAGTGTGACCTTTGTGATCCTGGAAGTTCATCCACTGGTGTCAGTAGTTTTTATTTTTTGGTATTTTAATTGTATTATTTTGTATCATTTTATTTTATTTTTTTACAATGTCACTGACTATGACTCTGTCCATTTAGAGAAGCAAGGAGCTGGTAAATTACATATTTACAGACCCCTTCCTGGTTCTCTATTGTGACACATCCCCTGCAGCAGCCGGCAGGAGAGGGGAGGGATCACAGTGGGGGGGACCAGGGGAGCACACAGGGGCCCAGAGACAGCAGAACACAAGTGAACTGGATAGGAGGAGTAGCGGGGGCAGCATACAGAGGAACCAATCTTCTACATTTTCTTTCTGCAGCTACAGGAGGAAAAAGGAGTACAGTGATTTCTCTACAGGCTGCCCCTGCCGCCCCTCCTATCCAATGCTGGGCCCCCTGGAGCATTGGGCCCGGTTGCAATTGCAACCCCTGCAACCCCTGTAGTTACGCCCCTGCCATGTGTAGTGACTCTGTACAAGGTGCCTAGCATAGCCAAGAAGAACCCATCCCAGCAGTAGGCCTCTGTTGTGACCTTTTCTTGGTGCCCAACAAAGAGGCAAACATGGAGAGCGTGACAAACAACTACCATCTGCCTACCCAGTCCCCCTTCTACGGTGGATAAAGTTTGACAGCGACAGGTTTTAAGGTGAGCTCAGCCCTTAGCCCACATCATGATTCAGCTGAAATCCTGAGGGGACAGTTGAATCTTAAGGTACCCTGAATCAGAACCATGCTAAAAGATAAAGCTGTGTTGGAGAACAAAAAGAAAAGTCTAGGGTCAGAGCCTATTGCAAGAGTCATGGTGGCTGGTGCACTCAGTGGCGACCCAGAGATGGAGCTTCTGAAAACTCAGGTAATTCAGATGATGGAAATGAAGACTCTACTGGCAACCAAGATCACTTCGACTGGCAAGGGTATTCCAGGACCCAGTCAGTCGTTTGACACCTACGGCTGTTCCTGCTGAGAAACTGGCGAAGCAAGTGATTTGCTTCAACTGTGAAGGAGTGGGACACCACAGACAAAAATGCATAAGCCCACAAAAATCCAAAAGCCAGCACTAGGAGTCATCTGGGTGCCCAAATACAACATCTAGCTCCATCTAGAAACAAATAACAGCAGAAGCCTAAAGTCTTCAACAGGGCCCCCATGCTGTTTCTGAGAGAAACAACTCAATTTCATTGGCCTTAGGTATTCTATCCAGAGAAATCAAAACACACCAACCTACTAATGCTCAGCCAAGACATCGACAAATGAATCAGCAAGATTGATAGAGAGCTCAAGTGCAGACCACTGGATCTGTGGGCCCAGCTTCTTTAAGAAAAATTCCAGACAAGCTGGTAGGCTCTTCCATTGTGCCAGTACAAGTGGAAGATATCTACACTAAGGCCTATCTGCATTCAGGAGCACAGGTGACTCTGCTTTACTGGGACTTCTATGATAAACATACAAAGCACTTACCCCTGCAGAAGATGGAAGATCTGGAAATTTGTGGCATTGGAGTCAAAAAGTTCCCTTATGAACTATATCTGCCAAGAAGATTGGCCTTCGATCCCTCTGTGGTTGGGCAGTCAGAGACATTCTACACCTTAGTCATTGTGTGTCCATGTCCCTCTGGGGCTACCCTGGTAGGGATAGATACAGATTACTGACTCCCCTCATCTTAGAAAGTGACTCAGCAACTGAGGGCGTGCTACGGCAGGTGTGTCAGCGCCTGGTGCAAGAACAGAAAGCCCCAGCAGAAGGAATGAAAATACCTTGGAGGCTGGACAAAGGTGAGAAGACAAAGCAGCCAGGAGATGTTGAGCTGGGACCAGGCAGGGCCTGGCTTTGTCCTGGAACTTGATCCATGGGGAAAGAACACTGCGGTAAAGCTGATCCCTCAAATAGTTTTGACCACGGGGTTACAACAAAACCATAGGCGTATTACCATCAGTGTTCGCAACGGTACTAAATCTCCAGTGAAGGTATGAGCCTGAATGCTGATAAGGCAGGCAAATCCAGCTACCCAAGTCTCACCACCTGATTTGGTGGGGGGGAGCAGAAGAACAGATTCCAGTACAGAGGTTTTACCCAAAGAATACCCTGAGTACACCCAAACTGATGAAAAGGGCCAAAATCCAACTTTAGAGATGGCAGATGTTCTGCAAGAATTATTTTTTATGTGGGGTGGGTGCCCAGCACTGGATTTGCCTTCAGTAAAACAAGCCTTTTAGGAAAAGGTCTCAAAGGCTTCCTCTGGGTGATTTGGGAGATCTCAGAGAGCAGTTAGCTGCATCTCTCCTTTCCACCAGTGAGTGAGCTGAAGGGGAAGAAGAGGACTGTACTTGAGGGGGAGCTCTGCACTGCGCTGCTTGGCCCCCGATTACACTAGTGCGACTTGTCATGCAATTTGACAAGTCCAAATCACATGACAAATCGCACCCTTTTGTCGGCAATGGAACTGTTCAAATTGATGCAACTCCAACTTTGCGGTACCGCACCAATTTGAAAAAAGGTTCCTGCACTATTTGTGCCGATTTCATGTGCAACTTGCATAGACATCTGTGCATGAAGTCGCACAGATGTCACTGAAGTCGCACCTGAAGTCACACTGACCTGCAGCTTTGAAATTGTGCAAATTCAAGTGAAGTTCCACGATTTCAAAATTGGATTCAGTATGTACAGGGGCTTACTGATCACAGGAAGTCACTTGCTTGGCACAGGTGCTATTTAGAGGTTGCTTTGCATTTTTTTCAATAAATACAAAGTGTTTCCTAATTGGATGAGGTGGAGATTGTAACATTACCAACCCCCTCTCCACCCCATCCAGAGAATGCCTTGCATTCATTGACAAAATCCAAAGTAATCTCTGAACGGTGCCTGGGCTGAGCAGGTGACCTCCTGTGTTCACAATGCAGCAGGGAGGCCGCTTGGTACAGGACATGGAAACAAGTGGAGGTCATTGTATCAGTGGTGGCTACTACAGTGTTTTCCAGCTTCCAGGGGGATCCCACAAGTATGGTATATGCATGGTCCAACTGGTCCAATGAAGCTGGAAATACCTGGAATTCTAGGGTTTTAGGGTTCAGCTTGGGTTAAGTGCTACTGTCAAGTTAAGGGTTAGGTGGAGGTTAAGTCAGAGGTAACACAGACAGAGGGATAGGGTGAGAAAAAAGACACACAGACGGATAAAGTTTGATGGGGGAAAATTTGGTGTAATTCTGAATCCCTGGGAGTTATTTGTATAACCCGGGCATATTGTCTGAGCTCATCTAATGATTCCCTGTATAGCAGTGAAGTCTCACCACCATGATTTGTGCTAAGAGCATACTGCATCCATAGTTGCTCATCTCATTTCCTCATGGGCAGCCATTGATTTTCTCCATGCCGGGTTCCCAGGAGAGTGTGGCCCCCTGACACGACACAGCTGTTCTATACCGACATAAGAACCTCCATCATCTCATCATAATACATGAGTCATCCTTACATCCCGCAGTGACCATCAACATCCATTAAGAGGAAAGTTCCTGCATATTATTTAATAGGTGGATAACTAGCGGGTAATTGACTGCATTAAGCGTTCCTGTACATTTCACTGATTTCATGACGAGCCTTCAAGAAGAAGAAAAAATTAATGTAGTTTCTACTGTAGAGCTCAAATCCATACAAAGTAAATTATAGATCTGGATAAGATATAGGGGTTGATTTACTAAAGGCAAATAGAATGCAGTTGCTACAGAGCTTAGTAAATGAGGTCAAGTTTAATTCTGCAAAGAATACCCAATCATATGCAAGGAAAAAAGAAAACAGCATTTTTGCGTGCACATGATTGGATGATGGAAGTCAGCAGAACTCCCCCTCATTTACTAAGCTCTGGAGCAACTGCACTTGCAGAATACATAGTCTATTTTCCTTAGGGAAATCAACCCCAGTGTTATGCCTCGTACACACGATCGGATAATCGGATGATTTATCGTTTGCATTTTGTTGCATGATTCTAGTATTGAATTTAACAATGCGTACTAAACGTATGATTTTTTTTTTTTACGTTTACAATTCTGGAAAAGCTTCCTGGTGGCGTAGCTACGTATCGGATAGTGCAAAACAAAAACAATGGCAGCCAGGCTTTTTCCGGGTTATTTACGTTTTTCTGATCCTGTGTGGTCTTTGGCTATCGATTTTTAGCAAATGCACACTGTACTGATTAAACTATTGTCATTCGCTAGGCTATCAGATGGCAGAAGTTTTCGTGTTTGTTCCTTCGGATTTTGTTGGACGAAATGTCGTGATCAGCTGTCGAAAGCTGTGTACTAACGATCAGATTATTGTGCGATCAATTCGAAAAGCGATTTTTTTTTTCGTACGATTATCTAATCATGTGTACGAGGCATTAAAGCCAAACTCAGACAATTTATTTTATTTTTTTGACAAAGCAGAGCAGGGAAGGGTTTATTGCTGCTTGTGGCCCCCATTGGGGAAATATACCCTCACTTCCTGTCGGGACAGGAAGAAACGGGAAATCTCTCCAAATGGGACACAAAAAAGAACAATGTAGGATACCCCACCCTCACCCTGCGCAGCTGGGCACACAGAATCTCCCCAGGCACACTTGAGTCGAGAAACAGTCCAGTGCTTGTTTTTGTATTTTTATTGAGGGGATAAAACTTTGATGGGGTATAGGGGTATTATGGGATGTCCAGTTGACTTCAGAACTCTTCAGGGACAACTCTCTTATATACAGTCTGTATATACTCCTTTTTCTTCCTCCAACACTTCATTTGCTTGCAAAGAAAACAGACTCAGCTGGGACACTTTTAGTGAATCTGGCAAAGCAACGAGCTAGATCAAGCAAAAGCCCTTTTACAGGCAGGGACACCGAGCCCCTTTGGTTACATAGTTACATAGTAGGTGAGGTTGAATAAAGACAATAGTCCATCCAGTTCAACCTGTGTAGGTGTGTGTGGCCGTAATCATCTCTCATACCCCTGAATGTTCTGATCCTTGAGATGTACGTCTAAGAGTCTTTTGAAAGCCACCATACTCCCCGCAGAAACCACCTCTTGTGGTAGAGAATTCCACAATCTTGTAGCTCTAACAGTAAATAAGCCCCCACGTTGCCTGAGGTTAAACCGCTTCTCCTCTAATCGCATTGTATGCCCTCGAGTCCTCATGCAATCCCTTCGACTGAATAGCTTTTTTTCTATGCCGATATCACCATTGAGATATTTATAAATTGCTATCATGTCCCCTCTCAGGCGTCTCTTCTCCAGGGAGAATAAATCAAGTGATTGTAGATGCTCCTCATAATTAAGGTCCTCCAATCCCCTAATTAGTTTAGTTGCCCTTCTCTGGATTCTCTCCAGCTCCAACAAATCTACACTACCACATTTGGTAGTGTAGCAAAGTCCAGCATTCAGCTTACATTCAGCTTACATTCCTGTGGCTACCGATCCCAGCACTGTGGCTACTGATCCCAGGGACTGCCAGCCTGCCTGGCTGCCTCTCTCACTAGCCCTCCTGGCTACTTCCCACAGTCCTCCCAGCAGTCTGGTCATGCAGGGTCTTGGTAGTGAAATTGTGATTAACTTCACAAGCCCTGAAAGAGCATGCAGCATTGGAGTTAGAAAAAAAAAAGGATTGGAAAGCTCCGCCCCTGAGGAGCACACGCAAAGGAAGTCTCTATTTTTTTTTTTTTACTGAAGTCAGTGGGAGTCAATGGTTAAAAAACTGCAAAATTAAACACATGGAAGGGGCCATAGGGGACCCCTTAGAACAGCTGCAAAAAGGGATGCTCAAACAGACTTAGTGAAATTAGAAAAAACTTTATTAAGGATCAGAGATGACACATGGTCTAAAAAATACCCCGTCTTGGGGGAACACATTACAAATATCAGCAGGTATGATGCAAACAACAAGACACATACTAGACATTAAAACCAACGACACACATTCACAGGACCGGCCACACACATACTCCGGAAACTTAAAGACAGCAGAGATCTGGGCAGACTGCGTATATTCCGATTCAGAATTTGTGAACGCAGTGTGCTCAAAGATCTACTGGCTGGCATGCCACAGTATAAACGTTAAACAATAATTGTTGTGGACCAAAATAGCTACACCAAATAACAAGGGATCATAACCATCATTAATGTTGTCATTATAGCAACTTGATTCTACACGGCTGATGCATTGATGTCAAAGAGGTCCTTTCATGGACAAGGCAATACATTATGGAGTTCCAAAATTATATATATTCAGTGGCAGGCTAAACCGTGACACAATATTTATAAATACCAATAGATTCGGAATTCCAAGATAATTTCACCATTGGGAAGAAGGTGTCTGAAGGAGTGTCTGCATACCGAGTATTTTAAAAGAGTGTAGAGGACCAGTCCCGGGAGGATCAAGGGTAGATTTGCTATAGGGGGGGGTTTTTGCAGTTCCTCTTGGATATGGGGCAACAGTGTCAGGCCAACAGACGTTTCTCTGGGGCAGAAAGTCACTTGCGGTATTTTAAATTGAAGGTGCGGGAGCAGGGGAGAGACGCAGTGCAATATGTGTACTGCGCAGGCTCACACCAAAATAAGGCTGGGTCTCATAAAAGTGGAATTAACCATAGGCCAGATTAAGGCTTTCCACTGGTAGGCATTAATATGCTGTATGTCCACAGGCAGCCTGGTGGTCACAGCCTTTTCTCTATCCCCTATTGTTTAATGATTTTATGCTCACCAAGCAGTTGGGATCTTCGATCAGTGGACTTCTGCTCGTATTCTTCAGAGGACGTTTAAATGGAGGCCCGGCAGGCAGGTACAGCTTCGGCAAGCCACGGAAAAACAGCGTGTTCCAGTATGAAACCGGATTTCCGCGCCATGGATGGAAGCCGGAGCGCATATGTGGCTCTTCCGGGTTGTGCGGGGCCGGCGTGTGACGTCAACGCGTTTCGCGTGCGTGACGCACGCTTCGTCCTGACGGTCCTTGGTCCTGACGAAGCGATATTTGTACTGTCCTGGCATGTTAGGGATTTAAGAAATACACTGATTTGTTATTTTACCAAAGAAATGTAGTAGAATACATTTTGGCTTAAAGTTATGAATTTTTGGTTTTCCAAATTTTTTAACAGAAAAACACATTTTTTTTTTAAATTAGAATTATTTTTGCGTTTTATATAGCAAAAAGATAAAAAACGCAGCAGTGATCAAATACCACCAAAAGAAAGCTCTTTTTGTGTGAAAAAAATGATAAAAAAATTAATTTGGGTACAGTGTTGAATGACCACACAGTTAAACTAGCACAGTGTTGAAAAGCAAAACATGCCCTGGTCATGAAGGGGGTAAAAGTCAGTATCCCGGATAACCACCATGCCAGTTATATGACAATGCTGTACTGCACCGGTGACAGCATGTTAAATATAAATATATATATATATATATATATATATATATTTTTTTTTTTTTTTTTTTTCTTAATTTTCCAAAAACTTGTGACAAAATAACTTGCCATGCCACTTACTAAATACCATAGACTGTCTACTTTCAAAAAAGGGTCAAGACTCAAGAAATGAGATCGTCAATGAGCCGTTACAGTACAGTTAGGATTGATCAATATATATACATATATACCATAGTTTGTGGACTCTCAAGCAGACTAAATAATATACACTAATTTATGTTATTTTTACCAAAGAAATGTAGTAGAATACTACATACTACATACTACAATACTTTTTTTTTTTTTTGCAAATTTTATAACAGAAACAAAGAAAAATGCATTTTTTTCAAAATTATAATTATTTTTATGTTTATATAGCAAAAAAATAGAAAATGCAGTCTTGATCAAATACCACCAAAAGAAAGCTCTATTTGTGTAAAAACAAAAGAAAAAAGATACAAATTTAATTTGGGTACAGTGTTGAATGACCATACAATTGCCAGTGTAGCACCCTACAAGGTAGGTGCTAGATAAAAGCATAATGGGCCTTGGCTGCCTAACAGCAGGGCCATGATTTTCAGCTGGGCTGTCCCCACCTGGGAGTGGGTATAAGTTTGAGGGGAACGCATGATGCAGCATCTTTGGTGGGAAGCAGAGTCCCAAGGAGGGAGGGTACGGCTGTCTCTCCTGCTGTCAGAAGGAATGGGTGTCTCGAGTGGCTGCCTGAGAGTCCAGAGAGAGAGCTGAGCTGCAGAGAGGATTACAGTCCTGGATCTTCTGAGTTAATCTGAGTATTAAAGTCAAAGTTTTAGCACAGTTCAGCAGTACAGTATCTTCAAGCGCCAGGGAGCGTTGGTCAGCATTCAGATGGCGTCAAAACAACGCTAACAGGCATTTTTCTGTACAGTGTCCCAGTAGGAGAGAGGAGCATGTCGTTTGTGAGCGAGACGAAGAGTGTACCCGCTATCACTGCCACCATGGGTGAAGACTCTGCCAGGCAGAATCCAGAGCAGATCCACCAGCCTAATCCGTCCCTTGTCTGGGACACCGGTATCCGGATGGTGCCAGACAGCGGACTCCCGCTGTGCACAGGAGGCGACTGGGAGTTCCTAGGAGCAGTATGTCCTCAATGTGCCACTGTCACGTTAAGAGTACAAGCGTGGGTCCAATGTGGGCAGTGTGGTTACCTGCTGCTTCAGAAGAGTGAGGGCCGACCCAAGAAGCCATGTGTTACATGGGAATCAGGCCTCACACAGGAGGTGGCTGGGACTGAATCCAAGTTCCTCCGCGGAGGCGGGAGGGGCATGTTGTGTCAGATGATGCAGTTAGAGGCCTTGCCAGCAGTCGGTGGGCCTTCAATATGTGGAAGGGGAACTCGGTCACAGAGCTCCCTTGGGAGGGGATCCATGCCAGCATCGTTGACCAGAGGGTGGCCGGAGGATGTATCTACCTCAGCAGCGATGGCAGGATCCGCCCCTATTAGCATCCGGCAGTCTGAAAAGTCTAGTGGTGAGGGGGAAGCATGCCCTGTACCCATCGGGTCCCCATCTTTTCAGTACAAATACGGTGGGACTGGGGGTCGCTAGCTGGGAGCAGCTCCCCAGGTCCTGATGTGCCAGTGATCATTGATAAGGAGGCCAAGGAAGCCCTGGAGAGGCTGGCGAGGTGCAGGAAGCGGTTGTAATAGCCCAGCAGGCAATGTGCGAGGTACTTTATTAGCAGCACAGGTTGGACAGGCAGCCACATAGTCTGTAACATCTCTTTTCATATGAGGCCACCAAACATGACTCTGCAAGGTCTTAAGAATGATTGTGATACCAGGATGACCAGATAACACTCCATCATGTGCCCAGAGGAGTACAGGTCTCCTGAGGCTGGGGGCTACAAACAGGCGACCCGGTGGTACCTTCAGCCCTTGAGGAACACGATTCTGGGTTTCCTGTAACTGTTGGGAAAGAGCTGCAGAGATCTGTGCGACAATCTTGTGAGGTGGAATAATATATTGTTCGGTAGGTTGATCTTCTTCAGAAGTAACAAACTGTCTGGAAAGAGCATCGGCCTTCCTGTTCTTATGACCAGGGACATAGGAAAGGACAAAATTAAAACGGGAAAAGAACAGAGCCCATCGAGCTTGACGTGAATTCAAACGTTTAGCAGTCTGAAGATACAGCAGGTTTTTATGGTCGGCCAGGATAGAAAAAGGCTTTAGAGCCCCTTCCAGAAGATGTCGCCATTCGGTTAATGCAAGTTTTATAGCAAGTAGTTCTCGATTCCCAACATCATAATTCATCTCCGCTGGAGAAAACTTTTTAGAAAAAAACGCCACTGGATGAATCTTACCGGTCTTAGGTTGTCTCTGGGACAGCATGGCACCTGCTCCTACCTCAGAGGCATCCACCTCAACAATGTATTGGAGATTAGGGATGATCGAACTTTTCAAAAGTTCGGTTCGACCAGAACACCCGAACTTCCCGAAAGTTCGGCCCGGATTTCAGAACCCCATTGAAATCAATGGGACCCGAACTTCGGTAATCAAAAAACCCAATTTTGAAGCCCTAAAACCCAATAAATGCCCCTAAAAAGTGCCTAGGGTTCGGGGTCATGCCCCAGAGACTATTAATCACACAAAAAAAAGTTCTTAAAAATTGTAATTTTTGATAGAGAGCCAATTATTGAAAAAATGATTGAAAAAAAAAGAGATTTCTTTGGATTTAGTGTCTGGGGTGTTATAGGAGCGGAGACATATGCCTATTAATTATTTCATTAGCGCAAGCATAGTGTTCTGCTATTTTCACACCTATATATGTGTATATATACATATAAGTGTGTGTGTATATATACCCCTATACAGAAGTTCAGATGTTTTGCCTGCCTCCAAAGACCCACAAAAAATGCCCAAAAAAACCCCCTGCAATAACACACCTGGGCGTTTTTTTTTGGCATTTTTTGTGGGTCTTTGGAGGCAGGCAAAACATCTGAACTTCTGTATAGGGGTATATATACACACACACTTATATGTATTTATACACATATATAGGTGTGAAAATAGCAGAACACTATGCTTGCGCTAATGAAATTTACAGGCATATGTCTCCGCTCCTATAACACCTATATATGTGTATGTGTATAAATACATATAAGTGTGTGTGTGTATATATACCCCTATACAGAAGCTCAGATGTCATGCCTGACTCCAAACATGTCCTCAAAAAAGCCCTATAAACGCCTACAGCAAAAAGCAGGGTGACAGGCGAGAAGCCATATTGCTGTTCTATAAGTGACCTAAGAGAAACTATCTTTTCTCTATAGCGGTCACCCTGACATGGAAGGGTTTGGTCACCCTGCCATAGCAGTCAGTCAGTTCACCCTACACTACACTACGGTCACCCTGGCACTTAACACTTTTCCTACAGAAACTAGATTTTTGAATCTAACTAAAGTGGAAAATAGCACCCTAACTACCCTAGATAGCCCTTTCCTCACACTAATAATTGCTAAATGACACTTTGAGAGCAGAAGTAATAGAACTGCTTCCACTCTCTTCCACAGCCCTGTATTACAATGCTAGGAATTTGGAAGACAGCAGGAGCATTACAGAGTCCAAATGGAATAACCAGATACTCATAGTGTCCATTGCGGGTGTTGAAAGCTGTCTTCCACTCGTCTCCCTCTCTAATTCAAACCAGATTATAAGCCCCTCTGATGTCAAGTTTAGTGAAGATAACAGCTCCCTTAAGCACATCAAATAACTCTAGAATAAGAGGCAATGGGTAGGAGTCTTTTACAGTGATCTGATTTAACCCTCGATAGTCTATGTATGGTCGAAGACCCCCATCCTTCTTTTTGACAAAGAAGAAACCTGCCCCTACTGGAGAAGAAGAGGGTCGAATAAAACCTCTTTCCAATTTGTCCTTGACATATTCCTCCATGGACTTTTGTTCCGAGAGAGACAGGGGATAGGTCCTTTCTTTGGGAAGAGGTGCTCCAGACAACCAGAAAGTCTTGTGGGTCGAGATAAACAGTTCCAATAACAAGAAGACCCCCAAGAGGTTAATTCTCCCTTTACCCAATCAAAGAAAGGGTTGTGTTGTAACCAAGGGTAGCCAAGGATAACAGGCAGAAGTGGGGAATCAATAAGAGACAGGATGATTTCCTCTTTATGGAGTGCGCCTACCTGAAGGGTGATTGTGGTGCTCTCAAACTTTACAAGGCCAACTCCCAACGGCTATCCATTCAGGGTGGTAATGTTCAGGGGTCTAGACTTTGGAACAAATGGGATGTTATTTTCTTTAGCAAAATTGTAATCCAAGAATATACCAGCAGCTCCCGAATCTACAAAAGCCTCAAAGGAGACAAGTTTAGAGGCAAAGTAGAAAGTTGCGGGTACAGTAGTCCTGGTTTTGGAGGAAGTACTTGTAAGGTCTAACCCAGCTATTCTGACACTGGTTAGACCCTGCCTTTTACTGGACGGGCTGGACAACCAGATAGCAAATGTCCTTTAAGTCCACAGTACAAACATAAGCCCAATGCACGCCTCCTTTGTCTCTCCGATTCTGAGAGGGGGAGATGACTGACTTCCATGGGTTCCACAGGAGACTTGGATTCAACAGAAATTTCAGGTTCAGGCTGAGATGGCGCTTGGAAGTTAGGGGCCAAGCGACATACCGGCCTTGGAAGCTTACGAGTTCTGAGTCTATCCTGGCACCTTTCATGATACCTGAGATCCAGACGAACAAACAACTCTATGAATTTTTCAAGATCTTCTGGGGAGTCCTTATAGACCAATTCATTCTTAATGCGATCTGTAAGACCTTTACGGAAAGCTGCACCTAATGCCCCTGAGTCCCATTTGATCTCAGCCGCCAGGGTGCTTAACTCAATAGCATACTGTGCCACAGTCCTGGTACCTTGTTGTATGTCCAAAAGTGAGCACTCAGCTGCAGAAGCTCTATCTAACTTGTCAAATACAGTCTGAGGAGAAGCCAGAAATCTATCAGCATCTTACAGCACAGGATCATTGTGTTCCAAGTAAGGAGAGACCCATGCCAGGGCTTTCTCTGTTAACAAAGAAATTACAAATGTCACTTTGGCAGAAGAAGTACAGAAAGCCCCAGGGTTCTTGCAGAAGGGCAAACGACAAATGTTTAAAAAACCTCTGCGGTCCTCGGTGTCACCACCAAACTTTTCAGGTAAGGGAAGTTTGAGGAGCACAGAAGAGGTGGGTTGGATTGGAGCAGGAGTCTGGACAGATACAGAGGAGCCAGGCAAACAGGATTTTAGCATAGCACAAAGTTCATTTAGCTTAGCATCCAGAGAAGAAATATGCTGTTCATGAGCTCCAATCAATTGTCCCTGATGTGTAAGCGCCTTAACGAACTCAGCAGGGTCCACTGTCATTATGGCCCGTTTGTTATGTTAGGTACCTGTGAGGTAAAGTCCGAAGTGGAGCTTGAGTGCTGAGGATTCAGGCGAAAGCGAAGTCAGAGAGATCAGGCCGGCAACAGATCGGGCAAATCGGTATCCAAACGAAATCCAAAGAATGGTCAGGCAGGCAGAAGTCATACACAAGCTGGCGGTGAAGTACAGATTTGGCAGGCTGAAGAGGGGTCACGAATACAGGCAAAAGTTCATACACGAAAGTCTATCAAAGAGCAAGCAGCACACCCAGGAAGATATTCCAAAACAAACGGGCAGTCAGTAACAGGAAGTGCTGCTATTTAAAGGCTGGTTAAATTGTACATTGTTCACAGCTGGTTAAATTGTAGATTGTTCGCAGCTGACAGCAGATGGGGCTAGTGAGTCCAAGGCAAGCATCAGGCTGGAAAAATCACTGCCAAAACTCCAGAGCTTCTTTGTGGCACAACAGGTAAGGCTGCAAGCTATGAAACAAGGAACCTTCCGGTTCAAGGACACCCAGGTACATGACAATGACTACCCGTATGCACCCAGAAAGGTGATGTTGATGGTAGAGAAATTCAGAGACTTTTGGTGCGATGAAATGATCTGGGATTTCCTGTTTGTCCCCAAGCCATATAGGGACTCACCGGAGGAGAAATTAAAAGAGAAATTTAACAGTGTGAAAGCTCAGTGGAACTTATAGTGCTCCATTTACATAGACAGAGTGGAGGTTTGTCGCCCAGATGGGTCAGGTCAGGCCTGGTCCACCAGAGTCAAGAACGAGCAAGGTGTTTATGTCTGTGTCCCTCACCCTGATTATTATATCTGAGGGTAGCAAGTGGTTCATTTAAATACATTATGAGAGAGACTGTGTTGGCTGGCTGGCCATCACAACTGACCAAGGAGCTTTGAAAATGTAATGCTGCAAATACAGGTTGCTGAAAGCGTTCAAGCTCAATGCAGGCCCCTTGGGCCATCGGGCCAGGGTCTTGGAAAGAATGTTGCTATGTTAGACCCCTTGGGCCATCGGGCCAGGGTCTTTGTGGATTACAAATAACTGTGGGAAGCCATCCACAGTTCTGATAAGGTGAAGATACAGTTTGTTGCAAATTCCAGTGTGTCCAGGAACTCTGGTGGGGAGTGCCCTTAAGGATCCCTGTGTTACTTCGCTGACTCAGCAGGACTGCAGGTCACACAGCATGATGACTTGCCCTGTTTCCTTCAAGAAGTACTTTGAAAGACAGCAGGAGGGCACTGTGTTTCACTTCATCAAAGGACTCTGCATAGTTAGCCATTGATAGAGTACAGACTTCTACCTGCTAAGGAGTGGACCCGGCGAGTCAAGACACTGGACAGCAGAGGTAGTTAGGGAAGGGAGTGGAAAGGTCGCCCTTAGAGCCAAAAGGAGGGTCTTTCCACCCAACTGTCTAGATAGTTAGTCTTGTATTTTCCTAAGTGTATGCAGTTGACTAACTTTTGTTTCCATTTTTCTCTACAGGTGGGATCATCTTAGAGATAGGTAGTTAGGAAATGTGCATTGTGTTTTTCTTCGAGGTCCCAACCAAGCAAGTTCGTTTGGTGGGGGGTGCATCAGTTCTCATGCACCCTAAAATGTTTGTATATTTGTACAGCAGAGTATGTAAAGCTATATTTTTTCAACGTAATTTATTTGTACATTCGTTTTTCCCTTTTCCCCCTTTCCAGGTTTGTGGGATACTCCTGAGTTTTTGGCCAGTGTTTTTGATAGGAGGAGGATGCCTCAGAATCAGAGGGACCTGACTCCGTTTGGTGTGGGGTGGATGTAGCACCCTACAAGGTAGGTGCTAGGTAAAAGCATAATGGTCCTTGGCTGCCTAACAGCAGGGCTATGATTTTCAGATGGGCTGTCATGTCTCCCAGGTGTGACTGTTGAGAGGGGAGTCTCCCCACTGGCTCCAAGAGAGGATTCTCATTGGGCAGTGGAGGAAACCCAATCAGTGGCTTATTCAGGCCTGTATCTACCCCAGAAGGCAGATTCTGCCGCAGAGGATTCTGGGAGTGGGTATAAGTTTAAGGGGAATGCATGACACAGCATCTTTGGCGGGAAGCAGAGTTCCAGGAGGGAGGGTACAGCTGTCTCTCCTCAGAAGGACTCCTGTCAGAAGGAACGGGTGTCTCAGGTGGCTGCCTGAGAGTCCAGAGAGAGAGCTGAGCTGAGCTACAGAGAGTATCCGGTGTGCCCAGTGGAGATAGAGGGGTTCAGTTGTGGGAAAGCATGCCAAGT
Source organism: Pelophylax lessonae (assembly GCF_965119305.1). NCBI lineage: Eukaryota > Metazoa > Chordata > Amphibia > Anura > Ranidae > Pelophylax > Pelophylax lessonae. The sequence continues at coordinate 842,280,870 of NC_138768.1, read as the reverse complement.
TTGTGAGTACTGTGAATTGCCCCTGATGGCCTGCCTGAAGTGTAAAGGGGACCACTCCGGTGAAGGTCCCAGGGAACCCGGGGCCAGCTAGTGTCAAGGGGGTGCCTAGTGAGAGGACCCTGAAGTGTTAGAGGGGGTGCCTAGCAATAGGACCCTAAAGTGTAGAGGGGGTGCCTAGCAAGAGGACCCTGAAGTGTAGAGGGGGTGCCAGCGGTTGGGCCCTTAAGAGTTAAGTGTACAGTGTGAAGTGTACAGTGTTAAGAGTTGCAGCAGTACAAACAGTTACAAGGAGCTACCTCAGTCAGTGGAGGGCTGGAGGGAGCTGTTCACCGGACTTTTGAGCTAAACAGAGTGTCAGGCGTCAAATGTCTTACAGTCCTGAATCTTCTGAGTTAATCTGAGTATTAAAGTCAACGTTTCAGCACAGTTCAGCAGAACAGTATCTTCAAGCACCAGGGAGTGTTGGTCGGCATTCAGCTGGCGTCAAGACAGCGCTAACAGGCATTTTTCTATACAGTGTCCCAGTTGAACCTAGTTGAGCCAGAGGAGTATCCCACTCATTCCCTTCTCCCATTCCCATTACAAAATAAACAAAACAAACCAAAGATGTCGGAATGGTCATTGTCTCCAATCTCACACTTGGGTTTTCAACTTAAATGTGTTGGAAGTGTTACCGGTAACGATGGCAGAACCATATCAGGCCCAATGCCTGGAAATATTGCTACACCAGTTAAACTAGTGCAGTGTTGAAAAGCAAAACATGCCCTGCTCATGAAGGGGGGAAAAACCTTCCGGTGGTTAAAATTGCAAAACTCCTGAAAATAACCTACCCGGGGGACGCCCTTGATGGCATATAACCTACTACAGCAACAATTACTATTAAAAAAATAATAAAAAATTGTATCAGCAAAGTCCCAGCAACTGTGTTTGGTTTGTAAACAAAGCAACCAGAGAATAATATTATCTATACCAGATCCTTATCCAATAAGAGGGCCTGATATAGAAGTTAATGGGGGACCCCACCCAAAGTTAAATAAATAAATAAAATAAAATAGCATGGGATTCCCCCTATAATTTATACCAGGCCATTTAAGTCTGGTATGAGTTTTAAGGGGGACCCCCATGGCAGAAAAAAAAAATAGTGTTGGTGCAGCATCCCACTCATGACACGTGGGAACTGCAAATGTATTATTTCTTTGTCATTGCTATATTTTGCATGTGCATTGCTACACCTGTTTAATCCCTGTTCATAGGCTGGTCAAGTGTGCTTCATACTTCCCACCACAAGATGGGGATAGCACCACTCTGGGATATCTATCCCAGCTCAGGTTTATCTGTGGTCAGTTGGTCAGTTCAGGAAGTGAGTGTACAGAGGAGAGAAGCACCATGTAGAGGTTAGTGAAGGTCAGTCCTAAGAAGGGACAAATTGGAACTGCTAAAATCAAAGGGTAAAAGCCACCAAACGGCAGCAACTGACCTTTGAGAATAAAGGTGAAGGATTTCTTAGCCACTGGCAACCTCACCAAATTTCCCTGGATTCAAAAGGTACCAGAAGCCAAATCACTTACAAGTAAGCACTATACTGAGTCACAGCCTGAGTCCAGCATTACTAAAGCCTATTAACAGTGGATCAGCAAAATTCCTCTATTTACCCAGAGACTGTATTTTATCTGAATGTTTGTACTGCAACCAAAACCAGTCACAGTAAAAGTTGTGAGTTGTATCCTACCACTGTCTACCTCATTCTTCACTATTGCTATTACAACTGGTTGTACCACCATTAACGGTACTGGCGTCACGACAAATACCATCAAGGGACCCAGCCACAACAAGCACTCTAAACACCCCTGTCATCACGGGCACCTCAACCACCATCTTGGCTGGCGTTTCCCTATCACAGAGCGTGCCCCGGAGGATTTCGTGCTGTCTTCCTCTTCCCTGTGCGTTCAGCCCAGGGAGGCTTTCTGCTAACCGTGAGTAAACCGATGAACTGTATTATTGCTGTCTCTCATCGGCCCACCGTGCACCTCACGTGTCGCCCCTGCGGTTCTGGCTCGTCGCATAAAAATTTGGCGTCACGAACAGGATATTAACCCCTGCGCCTTATCTAAAAGACTGTCGCATCAGAATAAGCCCCTTTGCTTTATTGAGAGACTGTTTACTTATTGCACACTGTGTGGGGCCACAGAACTGTTTAAACTGTTTCAAAGTCGCATGGAAGTGTTATCCCAGTTATCAGCATAAAAATCGCAGCATCCAAAGAGAGGAAATCAGACATTTGTGTGTCAACAAAACTGCTTGCTGTATTTGAATTGACTGTTTCTATTCACTTAAAATGGCTGCCGGAGGCCTTCATGTTTAAAAATTTCTGCGCCATCACTGTGGATAAGTTAGTGACAGAGCGGGAAAGTTTGGTGCCACCCAATTATGCAAAATTGTCCAGCCAGCCCGCCTTACCTTTGCTGTGTCAATCCTGGGAGGAGAGTGTGACAAGCGCACGCCCCAGAAGTCACGAGACTTTGCATGCAAGCAAAAGAGAAAATAATTGCATTGCTTGCCGTCCGAGCAGTAATCGCAACCTGTAATTTGCCTCTACTAACTATAAGCAGCACTAATAGCAGGAACTCTGCCAGAGACCCAAAATCAACATTGCTGCAGCATTGTATTCAGCCGACATTAAATTCTTAAAGGGCCATACACCCGCAAGACAGCGGTTGCCCATAGCAACACCGCACAAAAAGTGTCTAAAAACGCATTTGACTTACCTAACTAGAATTCACCTGCTGTAACCATGTCTGTGCAGGAAGATGACGTGCAGCCTGACCTCAGCGGACCCCCTGCAGCAGCCGCAGTCGGTCCCAGTACAATACCAACCACTGCAGCACCAAGCTTAATGCCTTTAACCATGCCTTATTATTTTGGGGCCCCCTGGTTCCCACGATATTCTGGAGAAATTCATACTTTAAGGGACTTTAAAGAAAAAATTCTTGCTGTGTTCAGATTGTACCCTGTATCCTCAGAGCAACAGATGGAGATTCTTCTTGCGCAATTGGAAGGAGCTGCGCTCAGAGAAGTGAAATCTTGGCCGAGCTCAGAGAGAAAGACCATGGAGCAGATTTTTGAACGTCTCTACACCACCTTTGAACCCAGAACCGTGTCAGAGGTCAAGATGAGGTTCTTCAGCAAGAAACAGCAATCTGGTGAGTCACTCAGAGACTTTGCATTATCTTTGCAGGAAGCCCTTAGAGCTGTTGTCCAAGTAGACCCCCGTGAGGCAGAGAATCAGGACAAAACCCTGAAAGAACAATTTATTGAAGGTGTCCATACAGACAATCTAAAGAGCCAACTAAGAATGTTAGCCGCCCAACATCCAGGAGCTACCTTCTTAGATTTTAAAGAATTAGCTATCAGCATACTGGGAAAAAGCCCACCAACAGAACCTGTTAGATCTGTTGAAGTGCCTGTATCACAGCTGGTTACCCCTGTAAAGTCTTTACCTATAGTCAGTCAGGCAACCCAAGCTCCAGTTTCTGACGCAGTTGCCGCCTTGACTGAGCAAGTCCATTTCCTGACTAAAAGTCTGGAGAAAGTCCACCAAAAGTTGGAACAATGGGAGAAACCATTAATGCTAGAGGATGAGAAACCTGTGTCCAGAAGACTCTTCCCTTCTAATTATAGAGAGACTTATTCCAGAAATTCTGGCGGACGCCCCCCTGACCGCACTAGTACCCCTAAGCGGCCAATCTGCACATACTGTCACAAGCCAGGCCATACAGAAGCAACCTGCTGGCAGTTAAACAGGGAAAACCCCGAGGCCAAAGACCACCCCTCGGGAGGTGAACCAATAGGTCCAGAAGATCCCCACTGGATGCCAAGATACGTAGGATCCCGTCCAGAAGTGGCACTTTAAATAAATGGAGTTCCTTTTGTTGCCCTAGTTGACACAGGATCCCAAGTCACCACCATCCAACAAGCAGCCTTTAAAAAATACTGGGATCAAAATCAGCTTACCCAGCCTCCAGAATCCTGGCTGAGTCTCATAGCCAGTAACAGCAAACCCATACCAGTCCATGGTTATTGGGAACCTACCATTCAAGTAGGAGGAACTACACTACCTCGACAAGGCCTTATTGTGGTACGAGTCAGAGACAATAACCCTAACCCTCCAATAGTCCTAGGAATGAATGTCCTCAGGAACTGTTATGTTGAGATGCTAGAAGCCTTGCACCAGTTAGTGCCTACTGCCTCTCCTGATTCTAAGAAGGTTATCCAACAAACCATCCGTGTACTAAATGCGCAACAGAGATTCACCAACGAAAAAGGAGAAATTTGCTGTGCCCGCATCAGAGATAAGCAACCTGTGATCCTCAAACCCAACACCGAGACTCTCCTGTGGTGCCGAGCTGTAGTCGGAATTCAAGGTCAAGACTACCAAGCCCTGGTAGAGCCTGTTGTTTTGGAAGACTATCCTCTAGTTAGAGCTGCAAGGAGCCTAGTAACCGTCTCTGAAGGTAAAGTGCCTATACGACTCCTAAACTTGAGTGATAGCAGTGTAACACTAACAAAACACCGTCCTATTGCACAGCTAATCCAAGTCACTTTTCAAGATGTCATCAGTGTGGCTACAGCTACCACAGAAGAAATTACCAAGAGACAGAACCCACAGGACCAAAATGTAAACACATCCTGGTGGAAAGAACTTCATGTGGGAGATGCTTCCACACCAGCAAACCAAATTGAGGGCGTACTAAAAATTGTGAAGGAGCTTCACCGTGCCTTCAGTAAGCATTCCACAGACTATGGAGAAGTGGATATCATCAAGCACTCCATCCCTACAGGTTCACACCCACCGATCAAGGAAAGATATCGGCCTATACCACCAACTATGTACCAATCCGTAAAGCAAATGATCCAAGAGATGAAGGACTCCAATGTTATTAGAGACAGCCATAGTCCATGGGCTGCACCTCTAGTCCTTGTACGTAAAAAGGATGGTAACATCAGATTCTGTGTGGATTACAGAAAAATTAACCAAATCACCCACAAGGATGCTTACCCTTTACCACGCATAGAGGAATCTTTGACAGCTTTAGGATCTTCAGCCTACTTCTCTACCCTTGATTTAACCAGTGGATATTGGCAAGTACCAATGGCACCTGAAGATCGTGAGAAGACTGCATTTACCACTCCTATGGGCCTATTTGAGTTCAACTGCATGCCTTTTGGACTTTGCAATGCGCCCGGAACTTTTCAAAGGTTAATGGAGCGTTGTTTAGGACACAAAAATTTTGAAACCGTCCTGTTGTACTTAGACGATGTCATCATCTACTCCAAATCTTATGAAGATCACTTGAAACATTTGGCCGAAGTTTTTCAAATCCTCATTAAACATGGACTTAAAGTCAAACCATCTAAGTGCTATCTACTGAAGTCAGAAGTCAAATACTTAGGGCATATTGTAAGCTCTGAAGGTGTTAACCCGGATCCAGAGAAGATAGCCGCAGTCCGAAATTGGCCTACTCCTACTACAGTGAAAGAAGTGAGGAGTTTTCTCCGTTTCGCAGGATACTACAGACGCTTTATTCCTCATTTTGCACAAATTGCGGGGCCAATACTTGAACTTCTGAGAGGACATCCTAAGAGGTACCAAAAGTCTCCAATACCAGTTGAATGGAACACAGAAAGAGAAATTGCCTTCCAGCTCCTGAAGAAGAAGTTAACAGACCCACCAATCCTAGGCTATCCAGATTACCAGCAGCCATTTCATCTTTACACAGATGCTAGTAAGAAAGGTCTGGGAGCTGTCCTGTCGCAAGTACAAGAAGGTAAAGAAAGAGTTATTTCCTACGCTAGTAGATCTCTTAGAGGTACTGAAAGAAACTACCAAAACTATAGTTCTTTCAAACTGGAGTTCCTCGCACTCGTGTGGGCTGTTACAGAAAAATTTAAAGATTACCTTGCCGCAACACCATTTGTGGCCTTCACAGATAATAACCCACTAGCACATCTTAATACCGCTAAGTTGGGAGCATTGGAACAAAGATGGGCCTCACGCCTAGCTAACTACGATTTCACCATAAAATACAGAACAGGAAAAGCAAATGAAAATGCGGATGCATTATCCCGTCTGCCTACCCAAGAAGACCCTACTACACAGGAAGATGTCTGGGAAGAGGTAGAAATGCCAGCTTTTTACAAAAATTTTGCCCAACAAGACATTATCACCATCAAAGGAAGAAAAGTTCTTAACCTTCAACAACAAGTGGATCCAAGATCCCAAGTGGACAAAGAAAAGTGGATCAAGCTGCAAAATGAAAGCAGAGTGTTGGGAGAACTGCAAGATTTCTTCACCAGCGGAAGAACACCTGAAAGAATTCGCAGAAGAAATGCTGATCCAGAATTGTCAAAACTTTGGAGACACAGAAAACATCTCTTCCTACAGAAGGGCCTACTATTAAGAAGAACTTTAGACCCAATTACCTGGGATCGTCTATACCAAATCTTAATACCACGCCGAGATGCAAGAATCATTCTTGAAATGTACCATGACCAATCGGGACACTTTGGTGTGCAGAAGACAGAAGCTACCATCCGTAGAAGATTCTATTGGATTGGGATGAGAGGAGACATTGAAAAGTGGTGTCGAGAATGTTCCACCTGTGCTGTTGGAAGAAATGAAAAACATGACCAAAAAGCACCCTTACATCCAATTGTAAGCAGAACACCGCTAGAAATAGTTGCAATTGACCATGTGAAGCTGGAACCAAGTCGCTCAGGTTACACATACGCCATGACCATCATTGATCATTATACCAAATTTGTTGTAGCCGTACCTGTCAAGGACTTGACTGCTAAGACAACTGCAGATGCCTTCTGGAAACATTTCCTATTGCCATATGGATGCCCAGAAAGAATCCTTACAGATCAGGGATCTGCCTTTGAGTCGCAACTCTTCAAAGAACTGTGTACACTTCACAATTGCCAGAAAATCAGGACCACAGCCTACCACCCCCAAGGGAATGGACTCTGCGAGAAAATGAACCAAACTTTAATTGAGATGTTAAGAGCAGTACCACCTGCTACAAGAAGTGATTGGCCTACTCTATTGCCTCAATTGATGTACACCTACAATAACACCATTCACTGTTCTACTGGGTATACACCTTACTATCTCATGTTTGGCCGACAAGGTAAACTACCTGCTGACCATACTTTGGGCGTACAAGTGCCTGATGCAATCAACCCTTTACCAAAGACTGATTGGGTGAGTGAGCACCAAAGACGTCTAATTGATGCACAAGAAATTGTTCAACATCGCATGGAACATGCTCATGAAAAGCAACAAAGAGATTATAACCAATCTGCCAAAGCCGAACCTCTCAAAATTGGTGACCATGTGTGGTTAAAAAACGACCATCGCACCAGCAAGTTAGATAGCAAATGGGAGAGAGAACCTTACACCATTACAGCTATTCTCAATCCAGAGACTCATACTTATGAGATCACTAAAGAAAACAAATCACGTGTAGTACATCGCAATCGCCTTAAGTTATGTCTCAAGGAAAGTACTCAAGAAGAAACTCTTCAAGAAGAAACTGTCCAAGAGGAAACTCACTCCATGGAAGCGGAGCATACAAAATCATCTGATTCAGAGGGTCCACTACAGTCTTTTGGAAAAGCATTATTAGACTCTGATCCTTAACAATGGTTCCTTACACCATGGCTCAATATCTTAGTGCCTGCCAAGACCAATACAACCACACTTCAACCAGAGGAGCTATCTCAAGAAGTGTCTACTACAGCTCAAGAGACACCAAGTTCCCTTGAAACAAGGCCTGTAGAAACTCAGCCGCTACGAAGATCTGACAGGACTACAAGAGGACAACCACCTGTCCATTATAAGGATTTCCTACACCAGCAGTCGAGAAGACAACTACCAGCCCTGCCATCTCATTGTTAAATGCATCCTTACATCTTCTGAAGTTCCAAAGTGAGAAGAAGACTTACTTGTGATGATATGTTCATTTTCTTTAAATGACTTTTTAAAAGGACTACTTACCTACTGTTTTGCAACGTTCAAGCCTGCACCCGGAGATAGACTTTCATGTACCTGAGCCTCCGTGATATTCGTCTGTTGACATTTTCCTGTGCCCAGGGAACGGACTCATACCCTGTGAGCCTCCTGAGATGTTATTTTTGTTTTGTTTTTCCTTTTTCCATCTCATCGTGGACTATTCTGGTTTTGCCATATATCACCAGTCTTCAGAGGAAAAACTACACCCCTTTTTGTCACCTTTTTGACACATTTCGTTGTTGCCTGAGATATGTTTGCCTAACCCATTTTACTTGAAGATACAAGAAGTACAAGAATGGGGTTATGTTGTTATTTCCTATGCATGCATGCTTTTCCCTTTCTCTTATATCTTACAGGAAGACACAACATCGAGTCAAAAGTGTGTCGAGGTCGACACACGTTTTACCATGGGGGTATGCAGCATCCCACTCATGACACGTGGGAACTGCAAATGTATTATTTCTTTGTCATTGCTATATTTTGCATGTGCATTGCTACACCTGTTTAATCCCTGTTCATAGGCTGGTCAAGTGTGCTTCATACTTCCCACCACAAGATGGGGATAGCACCACTCTGGGATATCTATCCCAGCTCAGGTTTATCTGTGGTCAGTTGGTCAGTTCAGGAAGTGAGTGTACAGAGGAGAGAAGCACCATGTAGAGGTTAGTGAAGGTCAGTCCTAAGAAGGGACAAATTGGAACTGCTAAAATCAAAGGGTAAAAGCCACCAAACGGCAGCAACTGACCTTTGAGAATAAAGGTGAAGGATTTCTTAGCCACTGGCAATCTCACCAAATTTCCCTGGATTCAAAAGGTACTAGAAGCCAAATCACTTACAAATAAGCATTACACTGAATCACAGCCTGAGTCCAGCATTACTAAAGCCTATTAACAGTGGATCAGCAAAATTCCTCTATTTACCCAGAGACTGTATTCTATCTGGATGTTTGTACTGCAACCAAAACCAGTCACAGTAAAAGTTGTGAGTTGTATCCTACCACTGTCTACCTTATTCTTCACTATTGCTATTACAACTGGTTGTACCACCATTAACAGTACTGGCGTCACGACAAATACCATCAAGGGACCCAGCCACAACAAGCAATCTAAACACCCCTGTCATCACGGGCACCTCAACCACCATCTTGGCTGGCGTTTCCCTATCACAGAGCGTGCCCCGGAGGATTTCGTGCTGTCTTCCTCTTCACTGTGCGACCAGCCCAGGGAGGCTTTCTGCTAACCGTGAGTAAACCGATGAACTGTATTATTGCTGTCTCTCATCGGCCCACCGTGCACCTCACGTGTCGCCCCTGCGGTTCTGGCTCGTCGCATTGGGGCCAAACCGTAAGCTTATCCCTAATCATAAGCTCCTTGCACTTTTTTATTCTTTTTTTTTTTTTTAAAGAAATAACATACGCCCTGGAGAGAAAATAGCCTCATAGCATTTGATTTTGCTTCTTTTTGCTCAGAACGAATGTACATGCAGTTATGAATAGCTATATGAATTTTTTGTTGGAAATACACCCCAAAGAGATTTAATTTCCCATTGAAGTGCATTGAATTTTCCAGAAAGGCAAATGAAGGGTGGTTTTAAAGGCGAAAATGGGCTTTAAAGCTGGTGCTATGGGCAGAGGGGTGATAGGAATAAAAAAACCTGACAAAAATAAATTATTCCTATTCTTCAAAAACAAGGGGAAAAAATAAATTAAAATTTCAGTTAGGCTTTAATTTCCCATAATGCATTTTTTTTTTAATCCAATGCTAACAATGTGGGTGCTTTGGCGATACGCTTTCAGTGTGTTTTCACAGAGTTCTATTAATGCGATTACATCGCTCACTGTGCAAGCACAAGCCTAGATGTGTCTAATGAAATATTCACCACAATGCAATAAAAATATGGAGAAATTTTCTTCTTTTACAATACATTCAAATGCATCAGGAAATGAGAGGAGAAAGGACATTTCCAGGCAGTACAGCTCTCAGGGCGAACATTAGAAAATGGCCCCCTCCCCTGAAACGCTACCAACTACCCAATCCCCCAGTCACTTGCAATAACCGCAACACATATAACACATAAGTATTCAGAGTAAAGACCATAAAATCCAAATCCCAGTATATGTAGAGTCAATTAGTATATATTATGTATTATGTATGAGCAATATTGATATGTGCTTCTGGTTCCCAGGCATTAGGGTTCCTGCCCATCTCTTCCAGATGCTCTTCCACTTCCATTAACTCACATCCATCCCAACCCTTCCATGATGACCCTTACACCTTCACTCATCTCTGTATCACTAACCCTCCCTGCATCCCTAATACTATTCCTTCCTGTAATCCTAACACTAACTCTTCCTATGAACACTAACCCTCTATTTAGCCCCCATGATATCCCTTCTTGTAACCCTTAAAGCTAACCATCCCAGTAACCCCAGATTTATCCCTCAATGTAACAAAATCACTAACCCATCCTGTAATCCTAACTTGTAGCATTAACACAAACTTCCATTCTGTAACCCTAAAATAATCCTTCCAGTAACTACAGTATAACTCTACCCTCCCTGTAATCCTAACTCTAAACCTCCTTGTAACCCCAACACTCCCCCTTCCTTTTTTCCCAATTTTTATTTGTTCCTGAAATCCTAACACTAATCCTTCTTGTAGCATTAACACTATCCCTCCCAATAATTATAACACCAATCCTCCCTGCAACCTAACACTAACCATTCGTGTAACCCCTAACTCTCTAACTGTATCTCTAATTATATTTTTCCTGGTAACCCTAACCCTCCCTTTAGCATTAACACTGTCCCCCTCTGTAGCCCTCACACCCCCCCCACTGTAACCCTAACACTAACCCTTCATGTAATGCTCACAATAAACCACCCTGTAACAATCACACTAACCTTTCCTTTAACTCTAACCCTTCCTGTAACCCCAACACTATCCCTCCATAACTCCAACATTAACCCTCCCTGTGACCCCAACACTAGACCCCCATAACCCCCACACTATCCCTCCATAACTCAACATTAACTCTCCCTGTAAACCCAAAACTTTATCCCCGTAACCCCAAAACTATACCTCCATAACTCCAACATTAACCCTCCCTGTAACCCCTATACTATACCCCCATAACCCCAACACTATCCCATTGTAACTCCAACATTAACCCTCCATGTAACCCTAACACTATACCCCCGTAACCCAAACACTATCCCTCTGTAACATCAACATTAACCCTCCCTGTAACCCCAACACTATACCCCCGTAACCCCAACACTATCCCTCCATAACTCAACATTAACCCTCCCTGTAAACCCAAAACTTTAGCCCCGTAACCCCAAAACTATACCTCCATAACTCCAACATTAACCCTCCCTGTAACCCCAATACTATATCCCCATAACCCCAACACTATCCCATTGTAACTCCAACATTAACCCTCCCTGTAACCCTAACACTATACCCCCGTAACCCAAACACTATCCCTCTGTAACATTAACCCTCCCTGTAACCCCAACACTTTACGTCGTAACCCCAACACTATCTGTCCGTAACTCCAACATTAACCCTCCCTGTAACCCCAACACTATCCCTCCGTAACGCCAACATTACCCCTTCCTGTAATGCCAAATCTATATACCCCGTAACTCCAACATTAACCCTCCCTGTAACCCCAATACTATACCCCCGTAACCCCAAACTATCCCTCCCTGTAACCCCAACACTATTTATCCGTAACTCCAACATTAACCCTCCCTGTAACCCCAATACTATACCCCCGTAACCCCAAACTATCCCTCCGTAACTCCAACATTAGCCCTCCCTATAACCCCAATGCTATACCCCCATAACCCCAACATTAAACCTCCCTGTAACCCCAACACTATACCCCCATAACCCCAACACTATCCCTCCGTAAACTCCAACATTAACCACCCCTGTAACCCAATCCTACAGTGGGAATCGAAAGTTTGGGCACCCCAGGTAAAAATTTGTAATAATGTGCATAAAGAAGCCAAGGAAAGATGGAAAAATCTCCAAAAGGCATCAAATTACAGATTAGACATTCTTATAATATGTCAACAAAAGTTAGATTTTATTTCCATCATTTACACTTTCAAAATAACAGAAAACAAAAAAATGGCATCTGCAAAAGTTTGGGCACCCTGCAGAGTTAATATCTTGTACTGCCCCCTTTGGCAAGTATCACAGCTTGTAAATGCTTTTTGTAGCCAGCCAAGAGTCTTTGAATTCTTGTTTGAGGTATCTTTGCCCATTCTTCCTTACAAAAGTCTTCCAGTTCTTTGAGATTTCTGGGCTGTCTGTCACGCACTGCTCTTTTAAGGTCTATCCATAGATTTTCAATTATGTTGAGGTCAGGCGATTGTGAAGGCCATGGCAAAACCTTCAGTTTATGCCTCTTGATGTAATCAACAGTGGATTTTGAGGTGTGTTTTAGGATCATTATCCATTTGTAGAAGCCATCCTCTCTTTAACTTCAGCTTTTTCACAGATGCCATCAAGTTACCATCCAAAATTTCGATGCGTTTCGGCTATGTAAAAAGAGCCTTTTTCAAGGATATCCCTAAAATTCTAAAAAGTGAACAAATCTGAAATTAGTGACATTGTAATAAACGTGCGATATCTTATAAACACTTTCAACATATTTTAGCTTTATAAACACTCCCCAGTGTACCTTGCTGTGCGTTGATGCTCGTAGTGGGAAAATGTAGAGCGGGTTCCCCTGACTGCACCCCAGATATTGCAACAAGATCCTGAATGGTGGCGTGGGCCTATAATGCATGGACTTGGTTGGTAAGTAGCAAAGTAATGCATATACAGCATATATGTGTACATGATAATGAAAAAAAGTTTGGTGCGCTACAAAAATTATGTGATGTGCAAATATATCAACATAAATATATGCAAGTAATATAAATAATACAAAGGTGCAAAAATCAATTATGGTGACATATAATCAGTTGCCCACAATCAGGTGCACAGTGAAAAAAAAAAAAAACGGAATTCCAATCAAATTGTCCACAATCAAGTATATGGTGACAAAAAATTCAGAAATTCAAATTTCTAATGGGTGAGTGTCCAAGAAGTATGAACTGGTGACAATAATGATGAAGTGATATTGGCAAGGGATGTGACAATTCCCACCACCTTTCCAGATTTACTTCTTACCAAAATAAAATGTATTAAGGGCATGAAAAACGATCAATCCAAATGAAGCCTCTTAATTCACCACAGGTGAGGGTATATGTGAGCCACCTTCACCTGATATATATCACACAAGCCTCTTACCAGATAACGGATATGTAGAGCTTTGGAATATATATTCTCTGATTATCCTGTGCTGACAGTGGTGAGGAGAGACTCCTGGCACAAGTACTCAATTCAGCATCCAAGGTGTATCCACATGGGGAACAAGAAAGGAAGCCAAACATAGTGCATTATCCCAAAAAACAAGATTTTATTATAGGTAAATGCACTTACAGTTAGTAGAGTACACAAAAGCCTCTAGATGTCGCTGTCCGCGGCTGTCTGCAGTCCAGACCGTGGTGTAGTGTATGACAGCGCGGCTCCTCCTTGCTCTGACGCGGCGTTTCTCCCTATTGGGCTTCCACAGAGATAGGAGGGGAGTCCGCGCCGTCATCTCTGCCCTTTTATATATATATATATATATATATATATATATATAACAAGATCTTTTTACTTCCGGTGTCAACCCGAGGCTCAAACAGGAAGTGACGAACCTCGTATCACTGCAATTACCACCTAATCTAAAAAGAAAAAAGTGGCTATAAAAATCTTTAAAATTACAAAAGTTTCTTTGCGGCGTGAGGTTCTTGTGTCCCCATTGTTGCCAATGACAATTTTGCTAATTATCCAATAATATATAAAATTGTATATTGTTTCTGGCATCTTTCTCTAACCTCAATTGTAACGATTGGGGGATCAGGTTTACTTACCAGTACAGTAACTCTTCCATAAATTATTTGGATTTGGTGATAAGCAGAAGAGGCTCTAGGCTGATAACCAAAACCTACTTCAAACCAACTGATAAAAATGGGTTTATCCCTATAGATAGCTGTCACCATCCATCCTGGCTAAAGGCTATACCTAAAAGCCAGAATATGAAGAAACTGCACTGAAGATTCAGACTTGAAGAGGCAAGCACAAATTTTAAAAGAAAGATTTGTAGAAAAGGGTTACAATCTTTCCACCCTGGAAGAAGAGATAGAAAAAATGAAAATACAAACAAAATTAAATGATTACCCCAAAAGAAAAGAAAAAACCTGACCAAGCTCAAATGAAGTATGAATATGCTTTTACTACTGCTTTTACTACTAAATTCTCCAGTCATTATAAATGGATGAACCATTTATTCAGAAAACATTGGGGAATTTTACAAGGGGACAAGATATTAGGACCTGTGATACCTGAAAAACCCCAAATGATATACCGCAAAGCTGAAAACTTGAAAGATATGATCGCCAAGAATCCTACCGAAAAGCCCATACAATCGGAGATGTTCCCAAACATGAAAGGGTTTTTCCCGTGTAGAGACTGCAAAATTTGCAAAGAGGCAAAGACTATTAAAACGAACAAGTTTAGGTCCTCAAACACTGGAAAAGCGTATCCAATCAGAGATTTTATCTCATGTCACACAAAAGGGGTAATATATTTACTTACCTGTAGTTGTGACAAACAATACATTGGCAGGACAATTAGGACAGCAAGCATCAGAATTGGTGAACATTTAACAAATATTCGTAAGGGTTTTCAAGGACACAGTCTGTCCAAACACTATGATTTGTGCCATCAAAGAAACCCACAGGATTTGAAAATTACTGTAATAGAAAAATATCCCCCACACTGGCGTGGAAGCAATCTAAAAAGATCCATATCAAAAAGGGAGACATATTGGATCTATGAGATGAAATGCTTAAGACCCCTGGGCCACAATATTGAGTGGGACATAAATTCTTATATAAATAACTGCTAAAAATATATTTTCCTTTTCTTTATCCTCTATTCACATGGTACTGATCTCTAATTTACAGTAACCAGGTGTAATATCACCAAAACGGTTTCCAGTGGAAGGATACCATCCATTTATACCAACAAACAAAAGAGGAAAGAAATTCAATTTAATAATAACATTTAATTCCTCCGTTGGTATATTCCTCCACTGAAAACTATATACACCTTTGTATTATTTTAAATAAATTTTAAAAATAATATTTTTGTAAATATTTCATATTTTAAAACATTATAGATATTACAAACATTTTGAATATTTTTAGTAATATTTTTATGTATTTTTTAGATATATTTTAATATTTAGGATGCCCTGCATTTATTTAATAATTTTTATTATAAAGTTTTTTATTTTAATCTTTTTTTTAATATGAATGTATGCTAATAAAAATTTTAATTATTTTAAAAATCATGCAGGAAATCCCAAAAATTTGCAAAATTGTAATCCCTAAATATGTAGCCTTGGTGGTTTTTACAATATATATTTAGTACTACAAAACCCTCCTCATATTGAAACACTTCCGGTGCCAGAAACTATATACAATTTTATATATTATTGGATAATTAGCAAAATTGTATATATAATTCCCAACTAATTGAGAAAGAATATAGCGCTTGCTAATATGTGCAGGAACTAATGGAATAAATATAAAATGTATTATCTACGTGTCTAAAATCAATAAAATGGGCTAAACCCCTAGAAAATACACATGTATAAATAAACAAATAGTGAACGTGCCAATAATCAAGTCCAAAAGTTCAATGAAATATCAAGGTGCAAAGTGATAAAAATTTTATCACTTTGCACCTTGATATTACATAAGGTCCTGATCTTTCCTGAGCCTGTACCGGCTCTGTGGCGTTAGCCGACAGCGGACGTCCGCCCGCTGTATGCTGAAAACGGGTCACAGGAGTGCAGAACTGACTCCACCCCTGTGATTCACAGGAGAAGTACAGCCAGACGAGCTTTGGCTGTTTTTCTCCTTTACCAGTATCCCTTCTAGTAGCATAAATATTAACCCTCCCTGTATCTATAGCATTAACTTTACCTGTAATCATAACACTCTCCTTCCCTGTAATTCCAACATTAACCCTACCTGTAACCTTCACACTATCCTTCCCTGTAATTCTAACCCTAATTTTCCCTGTAGAATTAACACTAACTCTTCTTGTAGCAGTAACATTAACCCTCCCTGTAACGCTAACACTATCTCCCTCCTGAACCCCCAATACTATCTCCCTTGTAACTAACTTCTCCTATAGCATTAACACTAACTCTCCCTGTAGCCCTAGCCTTTCTAGTAGCATTGCCATTAACCCTGCCTGTAACCCTCACCCTACCCCCTCATAATTGTAACACTAACCCCCCTGTAACCCTCACTCTACCCCTCTATAATGGTAACACAACCCCCTCCCCCGTAACCCTCACCTTAACCCCCCACAATCGTAACTCTAACCCCCCCTGTAACCCTCACCCTGCCCCCCATAATCGTGCCACTTACTGCCACTGTAACCCTCACCCTACTCCCCCATAATCGTACCACTTACCCCCCCCCCTGTAACCCTCACCCTACTCCCCCATAATCGTACCACTTACCCCCCCTGTAACCCTCACCCTACTCACCTATAATCGTAACACTAACTCACCCCTGTAACCCTCACCCTACCCCCTCATAATCATAACACTAACCCCCCTTGTAACCCTCACCTTACCCCCCCATATTTATAACGTTAACCCCCCCTGTAACCCTCACCTTACCCCCCCATAATCGTAACACTAACCCCCCCTGTAACCCTTACTCTATCCCTCTATAATCGTAACACTAACCCTCCCAGTAACCGCCACACTATCCCTTCCTGTATCCCCCCAATATTAATCCATTAATCCTCACTGTAACTTTAATACTAATCCACCCTGTAACCCCAACACTAGCTCCTTCTGTAACCCTAACACCAACCATCCCTGCAACTCTAAAATGAAACCTCCCTGAAACCTCAACACTAACCCTTCTGTAAATGTAGCACTATCCCCCCGTAATCCCAACATTATTCCTTCCTGTAACCCTCACACTATCCTTCCCTTCTTGTAAATGTAGCACTATCCCTCCCAGTAATCTTCACAATAACCCTCCCTGTAACAGTAACATTCACCCTGCCTGAAACTCCAACCCTAACCCTACCTGCAACCCCTACCCTAACCCTGCCTGCAACCCCAACCCTAAACCTGCCTGCAACCCCACAAACCTGCCTGCAACCCCAACACTAACCCTACCTGCAACCCTAACCCTACCTGCAACCCCAACTCTAACCCTGCCTGAAACCCCAACCCTAAACCTGCCTGCAACCCCAACCCTAACCATACCTACAAACCCAACCCTAACCCTGCCTGCAACCCTAACCCTGCCTGCAACCCCAACCCTAAACCTGCCTGCAACCCCACAAACCTGCCTGCAACCCCAACACTAACCCTACCTGCAACCCTAACCCTACCTGCAACCCCAACTCTAACCCTGCCTGAAACCCCAACCCTAAACCTGCCTGCAACCCCAACCCTAACCATACCTACAAACCCAACCCTAACCCTGCCTGCAACCCCAACCCTAACCCTACCTGCAACCCCAACCCTAACCCTGCCTGCAACCATAACCCTAACCAGTGCCATCTTAAGAGCCTTATAGGCCCCTGGGCAATGCAGTGCACTGGGGCCCCCTGCCTACACAATCACCCACGAGAATATACTACAAGAGAGTACAACTACCTGGAGTATATACCTTACTATATACATATTACAGGGACCAATATATAGTAAGGTATATCCTCCAGGTAGTTGTCTCTTGTGTCGATCGATGGAGAGAGAGAGAGTGTGAAAAAAAAAAGAAAATCAAGCTGCCTTACCTTTCACAACGGCTGCACAAGTGCACATGAAGGGAGAAGTTGGGTGGAGGCGGAGCCAGTCTTCTAGGCGCGTAGAGGAGGACGAGCCAACGAGGAGGATCCTCCTCCGCTGTGCATCATGGGTCTGCTCTGCTAACGTCACTGGTTGCTAGATGCCAATCGGCCTGGCCTTAGCAACCAGTGTGCAGTGCAGACAGCAGACTGAGACTCGAGACACCGGCGGACAACGGGGGAGGGGCCCTAGAACACCAGGTAATCTGGATTCTGGCCTCAGGCCTGTTGACAGTAATTGCCACCATGTCCATGTGTGTGGGCCCCTTGGCAAGTGGGGCCCCCGGGCAACCGCCGGGCGTGCCCAATGAAAAAGACGGCCCTGACCCTAACCCTGCAACCCCAAGTCTAACCCTGCCTGCAACCCCAAGTCTAACCCTGCCTGCAACCATAACCCTAACCCTGCCTGCAAACCCTAACCTTACCTTCAACCCAAACCCTAGCCCTGCCTGCAACCCCAATTCTAACCCTGCCTGAAACCCCAACCCTGTCTGCAACCTCAACCCTAACCCTGTCTGCAACCTCAACCCTAACCCTGGCTGCAACCCCAACCCTAACCCTGGCTGCAACCCCAACCCTGCCTGCAACCCCAACCCTAACCCTGCCTGCAAACCTTAACCTTACCTTCAACCCAAACCCTAGCCCTGCCTGCAACCCCAATCCTAACCCTGCCTGAAACCCTAACCCTGTCTGCAACCTCAACCCTAACCCTGTCTGCAACCTAAACCCTAACCCTGTCTGCAACCTCAACCCTAATCCTGGCTGCAATCCCAACTCTAACCCTGCCTGCAACCCCAACTCTAACCCTGCCTGCAACCCCAACTCTAACCCTGCCTGCAACCCAAACCCTAACCCTACCTTCAACCCTAACCCTGCCTGCAACCATAACCCTAACCTTGCATGCAAACCCCAAGTCTAACCCTGCCTGCAACCCCAATCCTAACTCTGCCTGCAACCCCCAGTCTAACTCTGCCTGTAACCCCAACTCTAACCCTGCCTGCAACCCCAACCCCAACCCTAACCTTGCCTGCAATGCAACCTCAAACCTAACCCTACGTGCAACCCAAACCCTAATCCTACCAGCAACCCTAACCTTCACACAATCCTTCCCTGTAGCTTTTACATTAACACTCCCTGTAAACCTCACTCTAACCTTTTCCCTATAATCCTCACTTTAACCCCTCTCATAACTCCAACACTAACCCTACCTACTAACCTAAATCTAACCCTTACAATAACCTTCCCTGCACCCAGTCTATGCAGGAGCAGAGCAAGGAAAGCATATTATAGAAAACAGGAGAGAAGGATGCCCTGGGACTTTGAATTGAGGTGAACATAGAGGGGCAAATAAATCAATTTTATTGAAAATATAACAATCATAATATATATGACCACATGTACATACATGAATAAAAGTATGCTTGCAAGTACAGTAAACACAATGCATAATTGAATTGGAGCATTATAGAACTCGACGTGTATCGTGAGAAACATGCTTACATCTTCTGGAGTATATGCTCATCAATTGGTCTGAAAAGTACATGGAGTATCAATATTAATTATAATATATACATTATATATATATATATACACACACACACACACACACACACACAACATATTGTCTAATAAAGTATGAAGGCATATGCAGGACCCTATGCTGGGAATATATACTTGCAATTGGATGGAGCCAAGATTTAATGAAATGCCACTGTGATCCCGAGGTGGTGGCAAAGGGCACAGTCCGGGAGCTGGAGGCGTGGGGTAACAAACATCCCAATGGAGAACAGATGCAAAGAAAAGAGTGCCCTGATGGGACTTTAATTGAGGTGCACGCAATAGTCACTACTATAGAATAATAAATGTATTGGTTTATTGTAAAAACATAACTGAATATGAACAAGAACCAACAAGTAACATATGTCAAGATCTTAATACAAAACATGATCAACATGACAGGATTACAGAGCAACATACATATGAAGCAATAGACTTAGTATATAGCTTTAGTTGAGTAAAACATACAATAAAAAGTATAATGGTTAATGCACAAGCCAATAAGCATCTGTGCAAGGCATATGTAGCAGTAATACATGAGTAGAATGTCTTGGATAAAAACTCAACAGAAAATCTTGTAGAAAACTCGACGCGTTTCATGGGTCTGTTGGCCCACTCATCAGGAGTAAATAATTATGTAAGCCTGTCAAGACAATAGTGCACATGTTATAAAATAGCCAGCAAGTATGGAATATCAGCAAGTGTATGACCCAAGTGGGGAAAACCATACTTACATGCGGCTAAATATGACTAGTAGGGGATGCTGTCATGTGGTAAAGGTACCGTAAGTCTGACCCGGGAGCTGAAGGGACAAGGATTAGCGACAAAGGGATGGAGAGCCAGGCGAGAAGACGTGTGATATGAGAGTATGATCGTAATGTGACACCAACTGAAAAACGCATGGATAAACATCTCAGTATTAAAAAATGTGTGAGCTGTATCACATAGTGATAACAGAAAAAAGTATTGGTATCCAAATGTATTACAAGTATATATATGTATATATATGGTATCACATGGTAATAGCAGAAAAAGGTAATAGTGTGAAAAAATGTTGCAAAAAACAGATGAATATAAAATCAAGAGAGAAAGGGTGAGAAGACTGAGATCACATCACCTGGTGCTAGTCTGATAGACAGAGGATTGAAGGGAATACTACAAGGTGTAGAAATTAGTAGAGCTAGGTGTGTGATCCAACTTGGGAAATTAGCACTGACTGAACTTGCATAGAAATGTAAGAAAGTATTAAAAGTGCATAAGCTGTAACACAAAAGTGACAGCAAAATAACGAAATATAGAGTATATTAGTATATAGGAAAAAATAAAATAAAAAATACAAAATAAATAAAATTGTTAAAAAAGGTTTTCTTATTTTACATGTGTATGCAAAAATATATAATCCAGTCAGACCCAAGAGGGACCAAAAAACAGAAAGAAACTATGATATCTGCACCGTGTAAGTGGTGGGTGAATAGAAAGTGATGGTGAAAACGTGAGAATGGTGTCCTAAAGGTGAGGAGACCATAGGATGCAAGAGAAAAAGTGAAAACCTTGAAAGAAGTTGTTGAGAAAGACACCATGTTGTGCCAAAAAAACAAATGTGAAGGATTGCCAAATCATGATAGGAGTTGAAAGTGTACAGAGCATTCCTCACCTGAAAATCCATAACAAATGCAGGCAAATCCTGTCCCTAACGCCATGTGATGGTGTGAAGGGCGGTCAGACGCCAACTGGCATGTGTTCGTCCAAAAATGGATTTTTGTAAGAACTTACCGTAAAATCCTTTTCTCTTAAGCTCATTGACAGACGTAGTCTTCTTGATTCTCAAGAGCTGGGTTATGTTGTCTCCGCAGGAGTAGGACTAGGCAGAATGACAAAACGTTCTGGCTCCACCCTAGGGGGCAGTCCCTGAGGGTATATCCTCCCTCTCTCTGCTACAGGGAATCAGTTCTGTTTAAAGCAGTACAGAGAAATTAACCCAACCCAACTCAATGATAGAGGGGCGGGTACTACGTCTGTCAATGAGCTTAAGAGAAAAGGATTTTACGGTAAGTTCTTACAAAAATCCATTTTTCTCTATCGCTCATTGACAGACGTAGTCTTCTTGATTCTCAAGAGCTGGGACATCCAGAAGCAGTGCCACAAATGAGGGGTGGGATTGACAAAATCAAATCCAATCTAGTAGGCCCAACCGGTGCCAAACTAGAAGTTTTAAAGGCTCATTATAAACAAAGAATGAGACTAAAGAAAAAAATTTTCCAACGGAAAAAAACCCTCGAGGTAGACCACTGGTCTCCTCAAATTGCGGCCTGCAAAACCTTGCGGCCAAATGAGGCATCAGACGATGCCATTACATCAACTTTATAATGTTTAGAGAAGGTATGCACCGACGACCAGGTAGCCGCCTTGCACACCTGGACCACTGACGCCTGATGGCGAAAGGCCCATGACGCACTAATCGCCCGAGTGGAGTGCGCCTTAACAGGGAACGGGGGCTCCCGACCCTTAATAGAATAAGCCTGCACTATCGTCTGTCTGATCCATCTGGAAATGGTCGCGGCAGATGCAGGCAACCCCTTTTTGGGTCCATCTGGGATCACAAAAAGTGAATCCGTCTTGCGAAACGAGTCTGTCGTTTTCAAGTATACCCTGATCGCCCGGACCACATCCAAGGAGTGCAAAGCAAATTCCCGAGGATGACTGGGCTTAGGACACAGGGAAGGTAACACAATTTCTTCATTCAGATGAAATTCTGAAACTACTTTTGGTAGGAAGGATGGATTCGGACGAAGAACCACCTTATCTCTATGAACCACCAGATATGGTGAACGACAAGATAATGCGGCCAGTTCTGACACCCTGCGTGCAGAAGTAATAGCCACCAAGAAGGCCACCTTCTGGGACAACGTGGGTAGAGGAATCTCCCTAATATCTTCAAAGGGAGGTTTCTGAAGAACCGACAACACTAAATTAAGATCCCAGGGGGGTAACGGCGCGTGCACTGGCGGAGCCAGATGTCGCACCCCCTGGATGAAATTCCGCACCAAGGAATGAGTAGCCAAAGGCTTCTGAAAGAAGATGGCTAATGCTGAGACCTGACCCTTGATAGTACTCAAGGCCAGTTTCTGCTCAACCCCTTGTTGCAGAAAAGCCAATATTCGACTAATCGAATAAGACCGAGGACGGAACCCCAAAGGTTCACACCATGCAATGTAGGACTTCCATGTGCGATGATAAATCTTTCTGGAAGTCGCTTTCCTTGCTTCAACTAGAGTAGGAATAACTGAAGCTGACAAACCTTTGTCCTTCAGCACCTGGGTCTCAATAGCCAGGCCGTTAAAGCCAGCGATCGTAAAGCAGGATGGAAGATCGGTCCCTGAGACAGTAGATCCTCCCTGAGAGGAAGTCTCCACGGGACGTCCGCCACCAGTCTGACCATGTCGGCGTACCAAGCTCGACGAGGCCAGTCCGGAGCTACCAGGATTACTGGGATTCCTTCCTCCTCTATTCTGCGAAGAAGTCTTGGCAGTAACGCGAGAGGAGGGAAGGCATATATTAGCTGGTATTGCCCCCACGGGGCGATCAGTGCGTCTGCGGTTTCTGCTAGAGGATCGCGGGAGCGAGCCACGAATCTCTGAACTTTCCTGTTGAATCGTGATGCCAACAGATCCACATCCGGGGTGCCCCACCGTAGGCACAACTGGTGGAAAACGTCTGGATGGAGGGACCATTCCCCCTGATCCAGGGTCTGACGGCTGAGATAATCTGCCTGCCAATTCTCCACCCCCGGAATGAACACCGCAGAGATTGCTGGAACAAATCGTTCCGCCCAGCGAAGAATGCAAGCCACTTCTTTGGCCGCTCGGACACTCTTGGTGCCCCCCTGGTGATTGACATAAGCCACGGCCGTGGCATTGTCCGACTGGATCCGAACCGGGCTGCCCTGGAGCTGCTCGGTCCAGTGAATCAGACAAAGTCTGATCGCTCTCAGTTCCAATACATTTATCGGTAATCTGGATTCTTCCGGGGACCAAAGTCCCTGGGCAGATAATTGACCGAGAATTCCTCCCCATCCGGATAGACTGGCATCCGTGGTCACTATCGTCCAATATATTGGCAGAAATGACTTTCCCTGGCTGAGCATTGGAGACCGAAGCCACCAAACCAGAGACTCTCTGGTCTGTTTGCTCAATCGTATCTGATTGTCCAGGGATTCCGGATTCCGATTCCATCTGAGGAGAATCTCTTGCTGAAGAATTCGGGTATGGGACTGGGCAAATGGGACTGCTTCGAATGAAGCCACCATCAACCCCAGAACCCTCATGCAAGTCCGAAGGGAAGACCAGCTGTTGGACAGTAACAACTGGACTGCTGATTGAATCTTTCGAAGTTTCCCTACCGGAAGAAACACTCTTGTCCTGACTGTGTCTAGAATTAGACCCAGATATTCGAGCCTCTGGGTGGGAACCAGAAAAGACTTTTGCTGGTTCACCAGCCACCCGAATTCCTGTAAAGAAATCATAGTAATTTCTATGTTTTGTAGCAAGGTCTGAGGAGACTCTGCATGAAGCAGAAGATCGTCTAGGTAACCTAGAATCGATATACCTCTTTGGCGCAGAAGTGCCAACATTGGGGCCAACACTTTTGTGAAGACCCGCGGAGCCGTGGCGAGACCGAAAGGTAACGCCACAAACTGATAGTGGTTCTCCTCTACGGAAAAGCGTAGAAAACGCTGATGTCCTGCGAAAATGGGAATGTGAAGATAGGCGTCCTTGATGTCTATGGACGCTAGGACATCCCCTGGATGCAGGAAGGCTGCTACCGTGCGAATGGACTCCATTCTGAATCTTCTTATGTTGACGAAAGAATTGAGTGCTCTTAAGTCCAGAATTGGACGCACTTTGCCCTCTTTCCTGGGTATTGTAAACAGGTTTGAATAAAACCCTTGAAACCGTTCTGTCCAAGGAACGTGGACTACCACTCCTTGTTGTAGTAGATCTGTGACTGCTCTCCGCAGATCTTCTAGACGATCCGGAGATAGTCGGATATTGGAAGGGAAGAATCGTGCCGGTGGGAGAGATCGAAACTCGATCTTGTACCCTGACTTTATGACTTCGCAAACCCATTTGTCCGGGATTCTGGAAAGCCATGGATCCGGGAACCGGCGAAGACGTCCCCCCACCCCAGTTATGGGTGGGGGCGCACCTTCAGGCTTTGGATGGTTTATCTTCAGGTCTGGAGGGGGCGGGCTTTTGCTTGCCCGACCAACGACCCCTGATGCCTCCTGTAGGAACCTTGGAGGACTTAGTTTTTTCACCCGCTGGACGAAAAAACCTCTTGTGAGCAGAAAAAGAAGGCCCTCGTCTTTGACGAGTTCCTCTACCTTTAAAATTTTGCGGTAAAAAGGTGCTTTTTCCACCGGTGAGATCCTTAATGATCTCATCTAAGTTGGCTCCAAATAGACGTTCTCCTGAAAAGGGGATATTAGCCAATGCTTTTTTGGAACCTTGGTCGGCTATCCAACCTTTTAGCCACAGTGTACGCCTGAGAACCACTGCTGAGACTGATGCTCGCGCCATTAATGGAGTGGCGTCTAACGCCGCATCACATACAAACTGTAACCCCTGTATCATTTGCTCCAACAAATCTGATACCGCCTGAGGGACTTCTTCTAAGTCCCGGCGTAACCACTTGGTCCATTCAGTTACAGCCTGCGAAACCAGACCAATAGCAATTATTGGCCTGAAAGCTGATCCAATCAAGGAAAACATGGTGCGAGACATAGCTTCTATCTTGCGATCCACTGGATCTTTAAAAGACGGAGCGTCTTCTAAAGGAATAACCGTGGCTTTATTCAATCTAGCAATTGGTGAATCCACCACAGGTGGTTCTGTCCATTTCTTAATAAGGGTTTCCTCAAACGGATAACGCCTGTCAATGCGTTTGGAAATATTAAAAGTGCGTTTTGGCAGACGCCATTCTTCATCGATTGGATTGCCAAAACATTTGGGCAATGGAAAAACCTTTGCCACTTTGATGCGCTTTTTAGTCCCAAAAGGGATCTCAGTTTCAGCTATTTCTGATGGAATACCCTGTAACCTTAAAGTCTCTTGAACAGATACAATGAGTGCGTTTACCAACGCTTCCTCTCGGGCTATGGCAGATGCCGAAACATCCTCCTCACTGTCTGAAGAGACAGGACCCGAGACACCAATACCAGATGAAGTACCTGCAACTGCAGAAATAGGCTCAGAGTCTGAATCCGAGGTTTCAGATAATAAGGGGTTAGGCGGGGGTCGCTTTCTTGCGCCCTGTCCCTGACAAGCCACTTCCACCCGGGACACAAAAGTTTCCATAATGGCTGACAAAGATTCAATTGTCAATGGGGTGCTGGAGGATCCCGCAGACCCCTCGAGGAGATCCGGAGGAGATACATGAGTGGCAGGGTCCATGTTAATACAGGACACTTTTGCCAGCAATAAACAAAAAAACCTTTTTTTTTTTTTTTTTGTGTGTCTCCCCCTAGCGCAATAGCGCCCCTCAGAGTACCTGCTTCTCGATCCCAGAGAGAGAGAGAGGGACCCCCAAGGCTCACCAACCGATGCAGTGCAGTTTCCAACAAACTGCAGCCAGCGTCTGTCTTACACAGACTGGAAGGAGCTGTTTGCTTTTTCCCGGGCAGAAGGCGTGGCTCCGCCCCCTGTGTACGCCTTCCGGCGTTCCCAGCCCTCCACGAGGAAGCTGGGCTCACAAAACATGGCCGCCCCCATAGAAGAGACATAAGACTCCAAAAACATGGCGGCCGGCGTGACCTGAGGACATACATGCATTCGGTCTACGGCAAAATGGCGGCGGACCGCCGATATCGTCTTCCCAGCACATCCACCTGCACTCTGCTGAGAGGTGACATATGGATCTACAGAGATACACTGCACATAAGGTAGGATTATACCTCCTATGTCTGCTGTAATGTTACAGTCTGCTGGGTAGAGTGTTAGCTCTTGAACCAAGTCCACTTCCCACAAAACACATGCTGTATTACAAGGGGGACTTGTAAGTGTCAGATAAATACTGACCATATCTGGAGGGGCCCATAATATATACTGCCTCATAAATGAGGAAAAAAGGGAACGTTTTACTCACCATACCGAACCGACAGGCACCCTCTCTTCATAATACCCTCTCCACCGAGGTGGGGGTTTGTGGACGCCTCGACTCTCTGGTCCTGGCGTCCAAGCGAGCTTTTGACTCGCAAAGTCAGTCCCTTTACTGGGACTCCGTCGCGGCCGACTCAGCGCACTGGTCTGCACGCGCTTTTAGGCAGAAACCGGGGTGACCACTGGATCTCACATCCAGCCCGTCGCCCGGCCCCGCATACTTACTTGAATATGTCGCGGCCGACCAAGCGCAATGCCTGGTCTGCCGCTCGTAGGCCGGCTGGGGTGACCACAAGTGTCGCCCAGTCCGGCATTTTTGCTTGAAGATCTCACAGGAAAAAAACACTGGAGAAAACTACCTAAAAAATGTCTTTTTCTTAAAGAAAAAAAGTCTTGCCAGGACCAAAAGATCCCAGCAAGGAACTTAGGTCCTTACTCCTGACTAGACAGAAAAAAACTGATTCCCTGTAGCAGAGAGAGGGAGGATATACCCTCAGGGACTGCCCCCTAGGGTGGAGCCAGAACGTTTTGTCATTCTGCCTAGTCCTACTCCTGCGGAGACAACATAACCCAGCTCTTGAGAATCAAGAAGACTACGTCTGTCAATGAGCGATAGAGAAAAGGGGATTGGCTGGCAACCACAACCAAAGATGAAATCACCGCCTGCACATGTGGACGCCGCAGATGCGGCCATTCAAATGAACAGCGGGGACATGGCGCCGATATATATATATATGTGGCCCCGCCCACAAAGGGAGGGGACAGCAGGGGAAGAGAGAAAAAATCTTCTTTCCCATAATATATCGCAGCTACCGGTGCAGACAATGTCCTGCCACTAGAGGGAGCACCCTTAAACCACTAAGTCACTGAGATGCTGGATAAGCACCAACAACCAGAAGATGTAAAAATAAATGTCTAATGTATAACTTGTAAAATCCATACTATATACTAATATACTCTATATTTCGTTATTTTGCTGTCACTTTTGTGTTACAGCTTATGCACTTTTAATACTTTCTTACATTTCTATGCAAGTTCAGTCAGTGCTAATTTCCCAAGTTGGATCACACGCCTAGCTCTACTAATTTCTACACCTTCTAGTATTCCCTTCAATCCTCTGTCTATCAGACTAGCACCAGGTGATGTGATCTCAGTCTTCTCACCCTTTCTCTCTTGATTTTATATTCATCTGTTTTTTGCAACATTTTTTCACACTATTACCTTTTTCTGCTATTACCATGTGATACCATATATATACATATATATACTTGTAATACATTTGGATACCAATACTTTTTTCTGTTATCACTATGTGATACAGCTCACACATTTTTTTAACTCTGAGATGTTTATCCATGCGTTTTTCAGTTGGTGTCACATTACTATCACACTCTCATATTACACGTCTTCTCGTAGAGAAGACAAAAAAAGAAAAGAAAAAAGAGGGGCGCACCGACCTAGTGCATTACCATAAAAACTTTTATTAAAATATTAAAAGGTGTACAATATACTCACAAGACTGGTGTGGTACAACACACATCAAGAATAGCATATACAGTCTCCAAGGTAGCCAGGTCCCAATAGTGACAAATGGGCATACAGATAGTCGCATGGGGCTGCTGTGGCTAGGCTGACGCGTTTCAGGGGCGAGCCCCCTTCCTCAGAGCCAGAAAAGAGCAGCATCTTTTCTGGCTCTGAGGAAGGGGGCTCGCCCCTGAAACGCGTCAGCCTAGCCACAGCAGCCCCATGCGACTATCTGTATGCCCATTTGTCACTATTGGGACCTGGCTACCTTGGAGACTGTATATGCTATTCTTGATGTGTGTTGTACCACACCAGTCTTGTGAGTATATTGTACACCTTTTAATATTTTAATAAAAGTTTTTATGGTAATGCACTAGGTCGGTGCGCCCCTCTTTTTTCTTTTTTTGTCTTCTCTACCAGTGGTTCTGGATACCCTTGATCCTGAAGGGGGCAGCAAGACCAAACAGCTCTCTTTACATCTGAGTTTGTAGTGCACCTCTTTCTACTCCATCAGACAGCACTTAAGCGCAGGAGGTTTTGTTTTTTACTTGATTACACGTCTTCTCGCCTGGCTCTCCATCCCTTTGTCGCCAATCCTTGTCCCTTCAGCTCCCGGGTCAGACTTACGGTACCTTTACCACATGATGGCATCCCCTACTAGTCATATTTAGCCACATGTAAGTATGGTTTTCCCCACTTGGGTCATACACTTGCTGATATTCCATACTTGCTGGCTATTTTATAACATGTGCACTATTGTCTTGACAGGCTTACATAATTATTTACTCCTGATGAGTGGGCCAACAGACCCATGAAACGCGTCAAGTTTTCTACAAGATTTTCTGTTGAGTTTTTATCCAAGACATTCTACTCATGTATTACTGCTACATATGTCTTGCACGGATGCTTATTGGCTTGTGCATTAACCATTATACTTTTATTGTATGTCTTTACTTAACTAAAGCTATATACTAAGTCTATTGCTTCATATGTATGTTGCTCTGTAATCCTGTCATGTTGATTATGTTTTGTATTAACCACTTAAGCCCCGGAGGATTTTCCTGCTAAAAGACCAGGGGGGTATTTTGCGATTCGGCACTGCGTGACTTTAACGGACAATTGCGCGGTCGTGCGACGCTGTACCTTAACGAATTTGACGTCCTTTTTTTCCCACAAACAGAGCTTTCTTTTGGTGGTATTTGATCACCTGTGCGATTTTTTTGATCACGCGCTATAAACAAAAAAAGAGCGTCAATTTTGCAAAAATAACAATATTTTTCACATTTTTTTATATGAAATTCCCCCCAAAAAAAATGTAAAAATCAAAATTTTTTAACATTTTCGGCCAATTTGTTTTATGCTACATATGTTTGGTAAAAAAAAATCGCAAAAAGCGTATTTTGATTGGTTTGCGCAAAAGTTATCGCGTTTACTAACAAAGGGAAAGATTTTTGTAATTTTTGTTGTTTTTTTTTTTTAACGCGTAATGGCGGCGATCTGCGATTTTTTGGCGGTACTGCGACATTGGGGCGGACAGATCGGACCCTTGACTGACATTTTTGACACTTTTGGGGTTACCAGTGACATTTCTACAGTAATCAGTGCTATATATATGCACTGTTACTGCAAAAATACACTGGTAGTGAAGGGGTTAACTTTATTTGGGAGGGAGGGGCTGTGTGTGTCCCTAGGGGCGTGCTTTCTACTGTGATTGGCTGTGGCTTCAGCTCTAAGGACACTGATCAACTGATCTACATAGTAGATCCATGTGATCAGTGTCTTTACACCGAGGAGAATGACAGGTGGCTTGTTTACACAAGCCGCCTGACTTTCTCCCTCTCCCCCGACGATCGCCGAGTGGCCGGCGGACATCGGGTCCGCCGGTCACACGCGCGGAGGGGTCCGTGACCGCGCGGGAGCGGGAGCGCGCCTCCGGCGGCGCGCGCTCGCTCCCCAGACCCTCCCAGGCTAGTGACGTTAATTAACATCACTCTGCCTGGCAGGGGCTGACCGCCGCAGTAAATCTACTTGCGGCGGTCGGCAAGCGGTTAAGATCTTGACATATGTTACTTGTTGGTACTTGTTCATATTCAGTTATGTTTTTACAATAAACCAATACATTTATTATTCTATAGTAGTGACTATTGCGTGCACCTCAATTAAAGTCCCATCAGGGCACTCTTTTCTTTGCATTTGAATCAGGGATGGAGGTGCACACAATGGCTAGTGTCAGACCATTCCCCCTTTCTAATGGAGAACAGATGGGGGACAAAAAGAGAAATGACCTTGAATGTCCATGTGTACTGCTGAAGCAAATGTGTAAAAATGTGTAAATATGAATATTGCATCATATGATAATCGTAGCAGAGAGAAAGATATAATAAGAGTATTTGAAGGTGTGTATAAATTACTAACACCACATGATGCAGATGGCATAAAAAAGAAAATATGATTAAAATACCGAAGGTGTAGCAGCAACATGGATATAAAGGCAAGAAAGGAAAGGAGATAAGAAAAGAAAAAACTAAAAAGAAAAAGACACACTAACCTTTCCTACTAACCAAAATCTAACCCTTAAGCCCCGTACACACGTACCGATCGTCGGCATACAAACGTTCGTCTTTTCTCCCCGGGATGTCGGTGTCTGTTGAAAAGTGCAAAGACTGCACACGAATTTTGTCCGCCGACTACAGCCGACTGCAGAAGTGATGTCATGTAATGGTTAACTTTCCCTGTGTTTTTTCTTTTCTGAGCATGCCCAGTCTTGCAAATCTGCGGTCTGTCGGCAGAATTCTGTACTGACTGGCGAACAATCGTCCGCTCTGGTGTCGGCATACAAAAATTTTAATGCTTGCAAGACTCTTGTCCGCAGAATGTGCGCAGACAGCTGTCGGAGGCACCATACTAACAAGCGTACAATCGGCAGATCTTTCGTCCGCCGACGTTTGTATGCCGATGATCGGTACGTGTGTAGGGGCCTTTACAATAACCTCCCCTGCACCCAGTCTATGCAGGAACAGAGCAAGGAGAGCATATTATCATAGGAGCTGGCCCTTTTTTCCGCACACCCCTTTTCCTCTGCGACATTCTGAGGACAATAATACACACAATGTCTAATATGCACATTGTAGTTTATGTACTGCCAGAGGCACAAGGACACCAGCGCAACTCCGTCCCCCCCCCCCCCCCCCCCATCACAGAACCCCTGTAGAATTTAGAGAAAACTTTGTATTATTTCTTAAAAATTCCACAGGAGTTCTGTGATTGGTTGCTAGTGGGGGGTTGCGCTTTAGTGAGATGCACCCCGTCCTGCCAGTAAGTGTGAGGCTCAGCTTGTACAGAGAGTATTTACGTTCAAACTGTTTTATCGCTCGCACTGCGCGTTATCCCAGCCAGGGAACGGAAAGTGTGTACGCAGCCTTTGTAGTATTTATAGACCTTTCCGAGCATGGGAGGTGTGTGTGAAGATAGCACAGGCCCCCCAGTCAAGGGTACCGGGGGGGTATAAAGAAGCAGGGGCAGAGCGCAGCGCTGGGATCACTTTCTCTGGGGGTGGTAAGTACATAAGATACATTGACTGTTCTTATATTATACATTATTCTGCAAGGAGCAAAGCAGATGTGTAAAGGGGATAACCCAATTATTATATATACTGTAATATAATAGAAGTATATAAAAAAGGAATATAATATAATACAATAAGTACAGTATAATATAACTAATCTGCCTCCTGCAAACTAATATTTGATTGGTTATTGCAGGTTACTGCGCATCCATCGCAAATTACTAAGATATTGCATGCGTGATATTTGCCATAAAAATCAGTTTTTTGGGGGGTTTTTTTTAGCCATGTGTTACTTTCGGCTCTTGTAGCTGAAATTACCAGTCGCTATTATAAGTGATGATTGTTATAATCATTCCATTTACATATAACATTTTACAAACGCACACATTTTTTTTTTTGTGTGTTTTTGCACAACACGCATAGGGCAACCTATTGATTTCCATGGGCTGCCCTACACATGGCAAAGTAGCTCATGTAGCTTTTTTGCTGCGCTTAGTTTGCGCAGTTTTTTTTTTTACTGCAAGCTTTGCCGAGTTTGTCGAGCACTTTTGCGCACCATGAAACGTGCATCTGTTTGTCAGGTTTGAGGTGCCATTATCAATAAATGGCGCCGCAAACGTAACATGCCTTTTGGTGCGATTTTCTGGCTATTTTAGGGCCAGTTCACATCACATGCAGTCCAGTGCGTTTTTTTTTTTTCTGCATTAGAAACACATGGAAAGTAGGTTATATGGTTTTCAATGGCATAGTTCACACCAGTACGGTCATTTCCTGTGCGTTCCAGTTCCAGAAAAAAATTAGAACATGCTGCATTTTTTTCTTCACTGGACTGAATTGTGGTAAAATGCATCAAAAATTCACTGGGACGCACCTAAACGCATTGGAACATACGTCCTTATTTAAGGTTAAGGGCCAGTTCACACCACATAAACACAGTCTAGATGTGTTCCGGATGCTTTTCTGCATGCGCATTTTTGGTGCGTCCCAGTGCGTTTTTGATGCATTTTTGGCGTGTTTTTAATGCGGCCAGTGCATTCCCCTCCTCATTTTTCTTAACATTAAGGGCCAATTCACACCACATGCAGTCCAGTGCATTTTCTTTTCTGCATCAAAAATGCATGGATAGAAGGTTATATGGTTTTCAATGGCATAGTTCACAGTCACACCAGTGCTTTCCAGTTCTAGAAAAAAAATAGTAGAACATGCTGCATTTTTCCGGCCCTGGACTGTACTGGAATGCGGTAAAACGCATAAAAAAATGCACCAAAAACGCACTGGAACACACATGTTCTTATTTAAGGTTAGGGAAAAAAAATGGTAGAAAAATGCTCTGGACTGCATCAAAAATGCACTGGAACACATCAAAAACACGCATGCAGAAAAGCATTTAGAACGCATCCAGACTGCATTTCTATGGTGTGAACTGGCTCTAATTAAGGACGTGTGTTCCAGTGCATTTAGGTGCGTTCCGATGCATGTTTGATATGTTTTACTGCGTTGAAGTACAATCCAGTGCAGAAAAAATGGAGCATGTTCTACTTTTTTTCTGAAAACTGAAACGCACACGCACTGGAACTGACTGCACTAGTGTGAACTATGCCACTGAAAACCATGTAACCTGCTAGCTATGCGTTTTTGATGCAGAAAAAAAACACACTGGACTGCATGCGGTGTGAACGGGCCCGAAGAAAAAAAGAGGGTGAAAAATGCACTGGACCGCATCAAAAATGCACCAAAAACGCACTGGAATGCATCAAAAACATGCATACAGAAAAGCATCCGGAACACACCTGGATTACGTTTCTATGGTGTGAACTGGCCCGAACAAAAAGTGCAAGTGTGAATGGAGCCTTAGTGAACGGAGTATAGCCATACATGCATCAATGCTATTATTATTATTATACAGGATTTATATAGCGCCAACAGTTTCCGCAGCGCTTTACAATACAAAGGGAGGCAATACAATAAAATGCAAGAAGTTTAGGGGGGCCCTGATCATAAAAGCTTACAATCTAATAATTTGAACATTGTGTGAGACAATCCAAAGGATCAAATCGGCAAAGAATTGAAGCAAAAACCCTCCACGCTGATTGATTTACATTCTATTTAGAACGGATTTTAGGCAAACTGAGCCGATTGGCCAGGGCGGAGAATCATCGATTAGTGCACTGAGATGCTTTGCTGATTAACTCGATTCAATTTGTGACTAAAAATCAATATGAGATTGTGTGGTAAAAATGCAGATATGATCGATAAGTTAGGATTGTATATTCACCACAATGGATTTGAAATGAAACAAACAAGATGTGCTTTAACTGCAGACTTTCAGCTTTAATTTGAGGGTATTTACATCCAAATCAGGTGAACGGTGTAGGAATTACAACACTTTGTATATGTGCCTCCCACTTTTAAGGGACCAAAAGTAATGGGACAGATTAACAATCATAAATCAAACTTTCACTTTTTAATACTTGGTTGCAAATCTTTTGCATTCAATTACAGCCTGAAGTTTGGAACGCATAGACATCACCAGATGCTGGGTTTCATCCCTGGTGATGCTCTGCCAGGCCTCTACTGCAACTGTCTTCAGTTCCTGCTTGTTCTTGGGGCATTTTCCCTTCAGTTTTGTCTTCAGCAAGTGAAATGCATGCTCGATCGGATTCAGGTCAGGTGATTGACTTGGCCATTGCATAACATTCCACTTCTTTCCCTTAAAAAACTCTTTTGTTGCTTTTGCAGTATACTTTGGGTCATTGTCCATCTACACTGTGAAGCGCCGTCCATTGAGTTCTGAAGCATTTGGCTGAATATGAGCCGATAATATTTCCCGAAACACTTCAGAATTCATCCTGCTGCTTTTGTCAGCAGTCACATCATCAATAAATACAAGAGAACCAGTTCCATTGGCAGCCATACATGCCCACGCCATGACAATACCACCACCATGCTTCACTGATGAGGTGGTATGCTTTGGATCATAAGCAGTTCGTTGGTCAGAGAATGAGGACAGGATACAGGAGATGGTCAGAGACTCAGGACAGGATACAATAGATGGTCAGAGACTGAGGACAGGATACAAGAGATGGTCAGAGACTGAAGACAGGGTATGGGGGGGGGTCATAGACTGCGGATAGGATACAAGAGATGGTCAGAGACTGAGGACAGGATACAAGAAATGGTCAGAGACTGGGGATATGATATAAGAGATAGTCAGAAACTGAGGACAGGATACAGGGGATGGTCAGAGAATGCAAACGGGGTACAAGAAAGGGTCAGAGACTGAAGACAGACAGGATACAAGAACTGGTCATAGACTAAGGACAGGGTACAAGAGCTGGTCAGAGACTGCAGACATGATAAAATATATGGTCAGAGACTGCAGACATGATACTGGAGGTGGTCAGAGACTGCAGACATGATACTGGAGGTGGTCAGAGACTGAAGACAGGATATAAAAGATGGTCAGAGCCTGAGGACAGGATACAAGAGCTCCTCAGTAACTGAAGGCAGGGTACAAGAGATGGTCAGAGACTGAGGACAGGATACAAGAGCTGGTCAGAGACTGAGGACAGGCTACAAGAGCTGGTCAGACACTGCAGACATGATAAAAGATATGGTCAGAGACTGCAGACATGATAAAAGATATGGTCAGAGACTGCAGACATGATACAAGAGATGGTCAGAGACTGAGGACATGATACAAGAGACGATCAGAGACTGTGGACAGGATACAAAAGCTGGTTCGAGGCTGAGGACAGAATACAAGAGATGGTCAGAGACTGAGGACAGGATACAAGAGCTGGTCAGAGACTGAGGACATGATACGAGGTATTTCAGGAAACATTACTGCATTTTGGCCACTAGATGGAGCTTACGATAAAGGCATTAATCTCTTAGAAAAAAAAATACATTACATTCCGTTCAACTTGTAGAAATGTTTCTGACATTTGTGCAATAAATGTTTTATATATAAACCTCTAAGTGTCTACTTTAATGTACAACTGAGCTCCCTTTAGCCTTAAAGTGTCATTATACACACATTAAAAAAATAACTATGAATAAATGGAGTATTCCATGCTGTTCATACTCACCCAGTCACTATGAGATTAGTTTTCTGTATTCTGCAAAAAACCTGGTTGATCCTGCTGCCCTCTATCTCTACCTCCTGTCCATGTCCCCAATGCAGCTAGGGATTTTTCAGCTGTGGTGGCAACTCTGCACATGCTCAGTTTTCAGTGAGTTTCTATGTGGAGCATTTCTTCCCAATCACATCTCAGCAGCCCATGTGACTACACACATGTGTCACACATGTGGGTGTATACACAGTGGTAGATGACAGCCCACTCCCCCTCCTCCTCCATGCCTACTAGCCAGCTAAACACATTGGGAACGGGATATTACATGTAGATTAATGGAGGCTTCACCTCCCTCTTATTTTAAGACACGGGTTGGAGGGAAGTGACACAGCCTGTGATTGGCAGAAATCCACCCACACCATGTTATTGCCAAAAAATAATAAAGATTTGGTTTAAAAAAAAAAAAATATATATATATATATGACAATTTAAATCAGTTTATTGATGTTATTTATCCATTTTTACTCTGCATTCCAAAGGCTGTTTTTGTATTTTTATTTAGAACACGTGACCAGCAGCAGAGGACTAGAATCTCCTCCTGCTTATGTTTCCCTGCAGACAGGCTGGGAGAGAGTTGGGTCATGTGATAGCTGTATGTCGATTAGGAAAAAGGTACTTAGATGTTTTTTTTAATTAAAATAATTACAGTGCCATCACCCACATACAGAAATAGAAGGGATAATATAAATTAAACCGTGTGTGTTTAGTATCACTTTAAGCTTAATTTCTCATATCTGTTGCATTATGGCCTGTAAGGGCGGGTTCACATCTGTGAGTTGAGCTTTAGGTTTTTTACCATTAAACATTCACCCAAAACGCACATAAAATTTCCAGGTGTGACTGTGAACGGAGCCTTAAATATGCCATGAACTTGTTTTATTATATCTGTCAAGTGCAAGAGAAAAATCACTGCTCTAACCAGAAATCTTGTGTGCTGATAACTTCCTGAGCTCCCCTCCTCTGCTGACAGTTATCATTGTTCTCAGCTATCTTCATTAACTACAAAACACCTCCCCTATGTCATGGAGAGGGGGAGGGGTTATCAGGGCAGGGAGAAGGGGTGGGCACTGTGGTTTTTATGTAAAGTGTGGGGGGGAGGGGGAATCTGGGAGGAGATTGAAGGGAGGGGATTTGTTTTGGGAGGGACAATTTGGGGGGGGGCGGCAGGGAGTAAGAATTTCTAGGAGTGGTGTTTGCAGGGGGAATGGGGGAAGAGGATTTGTGCTAGGAGGGGGGATTTGGGGGGTTTGTGCTAAAAGAGGTTATATGGTGAAGGGGGAGGAGAATTGTGCTAGGAGGGGAACATTTTGTTTGAGGGGGATTTTCATAGGATGGGAAATTTGGGGGATGTATTTGTACTAGGAGGTGTATTTGCAGTTTGGGGGGATGTGTACTTTGAGGGGAAAATTAAGTGGTAGAGGATTTGTGCTAGGAGAAAAGATTTGGGGGGTTTGTGCTAAAAGAGGTGATATGGTGAAGGGGGGAGGAGAATTGTGATAGGAGGAGAACATTTTGTTTGGGGGGATTTCTGCTAGGAGGGAAAATTTAGGGGGATAAATTTGTACTAGGAGGGGGTATTTACAGTCAGGGGGGGAGATGTTTACTTGGAGGGGAAATTTGAGTGATAGAGGAGCTAGGAGGGTGACTTTTTTGGGGAGGGACATTTGTGTAAGGAGGATTTGGGGGATGGGGTAGGCAAAGATTTGTGCCTGTAGGGGAGATTATAGCAGGGGGTCAGATTTGTGCCGGGGGGGGGGGGGTTATGCTTGGCATGCAGATTAGTGGCGGTTTTGGCCCACTCCAACTGGATTACTGATGGGATTTTGTATTTTCCTCTGTCCTCTCTTTCTGTTTAGTGCTAGTTAGTTCAGTTCCTAGCTAAACCCTCCCCAATTCCTCCATGTTTCCTCAGTGTTAGTAATTTGCAGAGACAGAGCTTAGGAAAGGCATTGCTTGCTTGCACTTCAACGGACTGGAAAAACATCATCTGTACTTTAATTAGATTAAAGCGAAGTTCCACCCAAAAGTGGAACTTCGCTTATCTGATTGCTCCCCCCCTCCAGCACCACATTTGGAAGGGGGGGGGGAGTGGGTACCTGTTTTAGGCCCCGGCAAACTAGCGGAATGATTTATGTTGTTTTTATGTATTTATTTATTTTTTACTAGTAATGGCGGCGATCAGCAATTTTTAGTGGGACTGCAACATTGCGGCGGACAGATCGGACCCCTAACTGACATTTTTGACACTTTTGGGGGTACCAGTGACATTACTACAGTAATCAGTGCTAGAAATATGCACTGTTACTGTAATAATGACACTTGCAGGGAAGGGGTTAACCCAGGGGCGATCAACAGGTTAATTGTGAGCCTAGGGGGTGTTTTCTAACTGTGAGGGGGTGGGCTTATGGAATCAACACAGACCTGTGATCCTAAATAGGAGGAACAGAGGCACTCTGTGATGATTTCTAACAGAACAACGGTCTTGCGTATTTATAATGGTAAACCGCCGTTCTGTCTCCCTGGGGACTGATCGTGGCCACCGGCCCCGCAGATCAGCTTCCTTTCTTGCGAATCGCCGCGCCCCCATCCCCAAGCTCAAGTATGGATACGGAGATTCGCGCAGCCAAGCCACATTGCCGCAGTATATCTGCGGCGGGTGGTTGGCAAGAGGTTAAATGAAAAACGTATGATCTAGTATCATAGGAGAAACATTTTCGTGCTTGTCCGATCGGAAAATATTGAATAAACTGTTGTAATCACCTCTCGAAAGCTGTGTACTAACGATCCAATGGTCGTACGATCGATTTGAAACTCGAATATTTTTCATCCGATTTTCGGATCGTGTGAACGGGTTATTAAGATAGTGATAGAGATAGGGAAATCTTTTATCTAAGTTTTAACCCCTTGTATCTGGAAGGTATCGGGCTACACGAGTCAATACAAATACCAGCCATACAATGTTCTTCCTCCTCTTACCTGTTTCCAGGTACGTTCAGTCTCGTACTCCTTGTATAAATAAAGCCATGGATCCTGGAAGTTTTGATAAAGCAGCACTACAGTCATTTTCCCCATATCAATCTTCTTCCTTGAGGTCTGTGTGCCGGAGCAGAGAAGTCATGGTGGTGACTTGGAAAGTACCTCCTGGCAGGCGATGGCCAATTACATTCATAAAGCAATAAACATCTGTGGCCCTCCAGCGTCCCCGCTCTGCCTGCCAAAAAATGACAACTTTCTGGATGAGAATGGAGCCAAGAAATAGAATTATTTTCCCATCTGCCATTCAAGAATCCAGCAGTCTTAAAGTGTACCTGTCACCTACATCAGTAGGCCAGTCCCGGAGATGGCAGCCTGAAAGAAGAGTTTATACTAGTGATCGACCGATATCGTTTTTTTAATGCCGATACCGATATTTTGGTCATCGGATATCGGTATCGGCTGATATGGGCCGATATTTTCGGCCATTTAAAAAAAAATATATTTATTTATTTTTTCACTGTTGTGAAAGGATCTGGGGATCTAAAAGACCCCAAACCCCTCCTCTGCACTTAAAAGCATTCAAA
The DNA here is from genome assembly GCF_965119305.1 of Pelophylax lessonae. Lineage (NCBI taxonomy): Eukaryota > Metazoa > Chordata > Amphibia > Anura > Ranidae > Pelophylax > Pelophylax lessonae. The sequence goes on along the minus strand of NC_138768.1, from coordinate 842,241,299 downwards.
ACGCCAAGTTTGGCTGTTTTGAATGCTGTCATTTTTTCTAATTTGGCGTAGAATACCCGGAAGTGATGTCACGACACCACTTCCAGGTTTTTTACATGGAGACCCGATCAGAGCCGAATGCAGCTTTGATCGGGTCTTCTGTTCGGCGGCCGGGCAGGTAGGATGCTCGGGTCTCCCGGTGGGACGGGAGACCCAGGCGAGCCGCGGAAGACGGTGGGAGGGGGGGGGATGTCCCCTCCCGCTCCTTGTAATGACTGCCGAGCAGGTCATTACAAGATCAGTTGTCATTACAAGACAGCTGACCGTCGGCTATGGACGTCGGTACCGGGTGATGCCTCTAGCTGCAGGCATCACTCTGGTACAGCACTTTCCCGAAATGTCGGCAATATCGGTAACCTCAAGGGCCGATTCCGATATATCAGGGAAAGTGCATATCGGCCCTCGATATAACGGCTTTGCCGATAATAGGTCGATCTCTACTTTATACTGTATATACGGTGATGATGATGTGTCATATGGTGTGGCAAAAACTGGGTGTAGATACATTTTTTAACTAGTTGTAGACTTTTGGCATGCTACACACACCCACAAAAGACATCATCATTGTACGCAGGACATGTGTAGCTTGTCCAGTCTCTCTACCCTTCTTCTGGGACCTCCCCCCGGGAATGCAGCAAATGTTGGTGTAGCACTGCCCCTTGAGGATTGCTGAAATGTGTATCTCGGGATCCCCTTGGGTTACCGTTAGCAAATGCAGCATGTACAATTTAACTTTCTTCTTCCTGGCTCAGTCAATAAACAGTCTAGGGGTTGTAGTTGTTTTTGTGTTTTTATTTTAAATAGGGATTGGAGAAGGGAAGAGTGGGATACTCCAGAATTGAGCTATTCACAAAAGATGAGGACTCCTGTCTGTAGATGCAGCCAGGGTGCTGATTCACCTTGCCACTAGATGAACTTCAGGATTAAGTCTCTGAGTAGATGACTTGATTGAGTAACTATCTTCAGGGTACTCGCCTAGCACCCCATTTCACTCCACCAGCTGACACCCGTCCTCTGACTATTCTACTCTGGGGGGCCTCCTCTCAGGTCAGGCCCCTAGACACGATCCCTTGTACTCACAATACTGTTTTCCAAGGTCTCCAGTGTGTCAACCCTTCCAGTCAGTTCTCCTGGACCTCTGGGTTCAGTTCCTTCCTTCTGGTCCACCAGGCCAACTGCCTGCGACTACGCACCCACTGCTACAGAGGAGGAGGCAGCTGCCACCCTCCTCCCGGGACTCTGCTCACCAGCCAAAGACCCCGAGCACATGTGCCCCTGGCTTTTATACCACATCCCAGAATGCACCGAGACAACCAGTCTGTGCCAATCACTGGGGCTGTATCAAAGCCTGTGTACCCATTGGCCTGGTTTCCTCCACTGTCCAATATACCTCCCTATTGGACCAGTGTGGACACTCCCTAGACCAGATGAATCACACGCTGAGCACCATGAGCAGACCTAACTCACAGATCCTGCTCTCTGTTAAGCAGAAAGCAATATAGAATTTACCCGCTGCTCCTCTGATAGGCAGACAGAGCCAAAAAATAAACTCACTCTCTAGCACCTACCTAGGAGGGTGCTACACTGGCTTTGAAAGCCGGCATTGCTGTGTACTCAGAAAAGGTGTTGGCAGCTCTAGCTGTCACAAAAGAAGTCTGAATCAGTGTTTATATACAGCACTGTTAAGGCCCCTTTCACTGTGTATAAGGTGGGGGTTTTCCGCGACTGTGAAGTCAATATTCAATATGTAGTGGGGGTGGTGAGGTAATTGGCGCTGCCTAAAGATATGGTGGTATAATGAGTACTTAATATCACAATAAATTACGGTACAATCATATACAGAAACAATAAACCATGTATAAAATACTATAAATATAAAGTGCAATAATGTAAGCGGTGAATAAATAAATAAATATATATAAAGTGCTTAGTGAGCAATGAGTGACCAAATAGAGTGAAAAAAGTGTCAGAAAGACTATATATCGGTCATTGTAAAATTAAACGGAAGAGATATTCAAGTGTATCAACAAAGGTTGATATATTAAAGAGTAAGTGATTCCAATAAAATTGGATAGAAATGAATATTCAATACACATAAAAATATCAAAAAAGTGATCAGGTGCAAAAGGTCCTGAAATGGACCAGTGGAACTGAGAAAAATGGCCAAAAAACCTATTGGTGGTGGTGAATAAATATATCAGGGAAAAAAGTGATCAAGTGCAATAGGTTCTACCAAGTATAAAATTGGTAGAGGGACCAGTGGAAGATACAGAAAACAAAAAATTTGGCCAAAAAATTACTATATAAAAATATCGCGGAAAAGTGGGCAGAAAAGTCCATAAAGTTCATAAAATGATTGCAAATGAGTGTCAAATTGATAGGTGACTCTTGAGGTAATCCAGGTATTGGGTGCCGGGTGAGGAAACAGTGCTCCCCCTTTAATTTCTCCCGCACTCACCAGAAGTAGGCACCCCTGCAGGGGTAACCAGCGTGTTGGCAATAAGGTATGCCCTCAGTAAGGAGTTATCCTGTGTGCCGATCACTTCAGTGGTTAATCCTGAATCATCTTTCCCATATATATATATATAATGTGTTCAAATGGGCCTCAAGTGCGGTTCATATCCATCAAAAATAAATCCAGGGTCATGTACAGGAGAAAAGAGCCTCATATTGTGAAGTACTGATTAAAAATAGTTTCCTTTATTATAAAGTAAAAATAGTACTCACATTCAATGCAGGTAAATAAGCGAGCAGTGTGTTAGGGACCGCAAGACCCTCTTTAGCGGTGACTTCCAGGACGCTATGCGAGCCAACCGCCGGATCTGCATTCCACTGATGCGGAAATGACGTAATTACGCCCTGCGCGTTTCATCATCAATTACATCTTCAGGAGCATGAAGACATCATTGATGATGAAACGCGTAGGGTGTAATTACGTCATTTCCGCTTCTGTATTACGAAAAACGTAAAGGAACTTGGGAAGCAAGGTCATTTTTATTAGATGAATTCTGCCCACTAGGGAGAGTGTCAGGGACTTCCATGCCTGGCATTGAAGAGTCAGTTGTTGCAGAACTGGGTATATATTATCTGTCAAGTAGGAGGAAGGTTCACCCTGGATATCAATCCCCAGATATCTTAATTTCCAGACTCAGGTCAGAGGGGACTGGGCTGGAGAAGGCGGGGCGATTGTGATAGGGAAAAAAAGTAGTGAATTCTAATACCGGAAAATCTTCCAAACTGGGTCTATAAGCTCAAGGGCCGCCTGAAGAGAATCTGAGGCAGCAGGCAGATACAATAGGGCATCATCTGCATATAAAGAAATTTTCTCTAATAGGGGACCGGCTGGGAGACCCGCAATCGTAGGTAGGGAGCGGATAAGCATGGCAAATGGTTCCATAGCAAGCGCAAATAGACCAGGGGGATGTGAGCATCTCTGCCTGGTACCTCTTTTCAGTTTGAAGGATGGGGACAAAATGCCATTGGTGCTAACTCTGGCAGTGGGAGACCGATAGAGTAGTTGGATCTAGGACACAAATTTGGGACCAAAGCCAATGTTCCGGAGCACCTGCCACAGGAACTCCCACTCCAGACAATCAAAGGCTTTCTCTGCATCCAGGGAGGCCACCACTCCAGGGAAATCACCACTGCGAACATAGGCTAAATTAGTGTATAGTCAGCAGAGGTTGATGTCGGTACCCTTACCCGGCATGAAACCAGTTTGATCGTCATGAACCAGAGACAGGATCACGGAGTTAAGGCGATTGGCTAAAATCTTGCCAAAAATCTTTGCATCTACATTAAGCAAAGAAATTGGCTTTTAAGAAGTGCATAGTTCATGGTCTTTGAGAGTCCTGCTCAAACACAGTGTGGACCAACGTATGAAAGTGGGGTATGATTACTTCGGTATTAGTCTAAACAAATTTGGCATGCAGACCATCCGGTCCTGGAGTCTTTCCCGTTTGGGGCGAGGCCAGGGGCGTAACTACAGGGGTACGCCCCTGTACACCTGGATAGGAGGGGCGGTGGGGGCAGCATGTAGAGAAATCACTGTCCTCCTTTTTCCTCCTGTAGCTGCATGTGTCATAATAGAGAACCAGGAAGGGGTCGGTAAATATGCAATTTACCAGCTCCTTCCTTTTCTGAATTGACAGATTCAGTGACAATGTAAAAAATTTAAATGACAAAAATTAATACAATTAAAATAACAAAAAATAAAAACTACTGACACCAGTGAGTGAACTTCCAGGATCGCAAAGGTCACACTTGCAACCGGGCCCTGGCATTCCACCACCGTGGGGAGGCCCCAAGATGGCAGGAAGGGGGCCCACTGCAGAACTTGTGAAAGGGTCCTGCTGCGGGACTGTAATAAAGGGCCCTGCAACAAGAGTAAAGAGCCCCAGGATCAGTGGAAAGAGCCCCAGGCTTGAAGGGAAGGGCCCCAGCCAGGGGTCTGGGGGGCCCTTCATGGTTTCTTGCACCAGGGCCCTGAAGGTTCTAGTTACCCCTCTGGGCGAGGCTATTGCAGCCTGCACCTTCTTTAGTGTAGAAGGAGCATCTAAGCCTTGTCTAGCTGCAGTTGTCACACCGGAAGTCTACAGAGTCTAGAAAAGTCAACAGGTTTTCAGGAGTATAGCCCACTCTAGATAAGGGCATTCATAATATAAAGAAAACTGAGTGTTAATCTGGATAGGGTCAGAACAAAGGGAGCCTCCATCATTGCTAATATTGGCTATGTGTGAAGTTGTGGAGCGTTCCTTAGCCAGCTAGACCAGGAGTCTACCTGTTCTCTCCCCTTGTTCAAAAATCCTCTGGGACTAGGATAGAAGGAGTTTCCTGCAGGAGGTAGTGCGTAAGAGTTTTTTTTTCTCTATAAATTACTTGCAGGTAATGCCTGCCTATTCCCTGTAGCAACATATTTGGAAAGCCTGAGCCCTGGCCTCTGTCTCCTCCAGCGTAAGAGAGGACTCCCTCCAGACCTTGCCTATGTCTATCTGATATTGGCCTCTGGCATATGCCTAATGCCTCGTACACACGTACCGATCGTCGGCCGACCGATCGGCCGTCTTTTGTCCCCGGGCTGTCGTGTCCACTGAAAAGTGCAAAAGACTGCACACAAATTTTGTCCGCCGACTACAGCCGACTGCAGAGGTGATGTCATGTGATGGTTAACTTTCCCTGTGTTTTTTCTTTTCTGAGCATGCCCAGTCTTGCAAATCTGCTGTCTGTCGGCCGAATTCTGTATTGACTGGCGAACAATCGGCCGCTCTGGTGTCCGCATACAAAAATTTTAATGCTTGCACGACAGATTCTGTTCGGCCGAAAGTGCGCTGTCGGCTGTCGGAAGCATCATACTAACAAGCCTACAATCGGCCGATCGGTCGTCGGCCGACAATCTGCACGTGTGTACGGGGCATTAACCACTTATGCCCTGGAGGATTTGGCTGCTCAAAGACCAGGGCTTATTTTGCGATTCGGCACTGCGTGACTTTAACGGACAATTGCGCGGTCGTGCGACGCTGTACCCAAATGAGATTGACGTCCTTTTTTTTGGTGGTATTTGATAACCTGTGCAATTTTTACTTTTTGCGCTATAAACAAAAAAAGAGCGACAATTTTGAAAAAATAACAATATTTTTCAAATTTTTTTATATGAAATTCCAAAATAAAAATGTAAAAATCAAAATTATTTTAACATTTTAGGCCAATTTGTTTTTTGCTACATATTTTTGGTAAAAAAAAAAAATCGCAATAAGTGTATTTTGATTGGTTTGCGCAAAAGTTATTGCTTACTAACTAAGGGAAAGATTTATGTCATTTTTATTGTTTTTTTTTTTTAACTAGTAATGGCGGTGATCTGCGATTTTTTTTGCGGGACTGCGACATTGCGGCGGACAGATCGGACCCTTGACTGACATTTTTGACACTTTTGGGGGTACCAGTGACATTACTACAGTAATCAGTGCTATACATATGCACTGTTACTGTAAAAATTACACTGGCAGGGAAGGGGTTAACTTTATTGGTGATCAGTGGGTTAAATGTATCCCTAGGGGCGTGTTTCTAACTGTGGGGGGGGGGGGGCGTGGCTTGTGATGTAACCACAGAGACATACGATCCTACATAGCAGTTACACCAGGGAGAATGACAGATGGTTGTGTTTACATCAGCCGTCTGCCTTTCTCCCTTTACAGTGGGAGATCGCGAGTGGCCGGCGGACATCGGAGCTGCCGGTCACTCGCGCGGGGATGCCAGGGAACGAGCGGGGGCGGGAGCACGCCTCCGGCGGCGCGTTTGCCCCCTAGAGACTCGTGGGCGAGTGACATACCGGTACGTCACTTTGCCCAGGAGGGGCTTACCCCCCGCAGTATATAGTCGTGCGGCGGTCGGCAAGGGGTTAAAGGTGTCCCAAGTCACAGCTGGGGCAGCAGTGTCCCGATTGTGCACCCAAAAATCCCACAGCTCTGCTGTCACCTCTTGAACCACTGTCTCATCTGTGACCCGAAACCGGGACAGCCTCTAAAGACAAGAGTCAGAGGCTGAATCAGTCCTAAGCATCAGAAACATAGGGGCATGATCCGAAATGCCACGCGGTAATATAGATACTTCTTGAGTGCGAGAAAGCAAGGGGTTACTAACATATATCAAGTCTATGCGAGAAAAGGTGGCTTATGTGGGAGAATGGCAAGTAAAATGTTTCTCCCATGGATGCCATGCGTCACACAAACCAAACATTTCAGCCCAGGAATCTGTAGCGGAGTCGGGGGTTGAGTTTGTCCAGACTCGGATCTGGGGACAGTGGGGTATCTGGCCAGCAATGGTGCAAGCTTGAAGAGTAATGAACCATAGATATCTATTACCACTTACCACCAAAAGAAAGCCCAATTTGTCCTGAAAAAAGCAAGGTACAATCCACCTGGATGCACAAAGTAGTTGAGAAGATATGTACTGTTTTACTAACATGTCAAAGTTGCAAAATTGTGCTTAGGCATTAATGTTTGTTTTACCCTTAGGCTCCGTTCACATGTGAGCGTATGGATCGCGGGCAGAACCGCCGCGGTTCCGCCCGCGATCCGGAGATTTATTGCAAATCGCGGGACGCCTAGCGTTGCCCGTTGATTTGCAATAGCCCCCCAAACGCCGAGCGATGTTGCCGCGATTTCCGCCTGCCGAATCGCGGCAACATCGCGCAAACAAAATCGCGGGATGCAATACGCTCCAAAGAAGTACAAGAGCTTCTTTGGAGCGTATGGCGTCCCGCGATTTTGTTTGCGCGATGTTGCCGCGATTCGGCAGGCGGAAATCGCGGCAAGGCGTTTGGGGGGCTATTGCAAATCAACGGGCAACGCTAGGCGTCCCGCGATTTGCAATAATCTCCGGATCGCGGGCGGAACCGCGGCGGTTCTGCCCGCGATCCAAACGCTGACTGTGTGAATGCAGCCTTAGGTGGGAAGGGGTTATGAAATGAGTTATTGCCAAATAAACAGTTCTTTAGCAAAAATGTAAAAATTGCTCTGGTCCATGGGGTGAAAAGGTAAGAGAGGTGAAATGGTTAAGGACAGATGCTAAAATACAGTCTCAGAAGCAGGGGCGGACTGACCATTCGGGGATTAGGGCACTGCCCGAGGGCCCAGGGTCAGTAGGGGGCCCATGAGAGGCTACACACTACAGAAAGAAGCTAGGAACTTCCATGCAGGCTATGCTGTGGTAGATATTTAAATGCCCACTCTATGTGGCTGAGCTGCAATTTGTAGGTGAGGCTTTGTGTGACTTGAGTGTGGACACAGGGGGCCCCATGATCTCTGATTGCCCGGGGCCCCATGAGTTGTCAGTCCACCCCTGCTCAGAAGAGTAGTACTCTGCACCAAGCATACAGGTATTGTAATATATACTGCAAATTGCACCAAGCATACATAAATTGGTAGTGCTATAGAACAGCATTTATACCAACATCGGCACAGCTCTATTCACCTGAATGGGTTGTGCCCAGCAGTCAGAACTGCCCACTGAGCGCAGCAGGGTATTTAATTCTTGCTGCGGGTTTTGAACACCCCTGTTCGCTGCCTTTGCAGCTGTATGGAGAGTGGTTGGGTAAAACGAGGCTCAACCACGTGTTTTTACCCCGTCCCCCCCCCAACCGCAAGTGTTTCAAAGACCCAGCAGTTATAATATTTTTTGAGGAATGATAAATGTGTAAGAAAAAGTTACAATGTAACAGCTATTAGTGCCGGTTCATATTGGTGCCATGTGGGAACCCTGCAAATCCACTGCGGGTTCCCCGCATCGCACCCGACCCGCATGCAGTTCACACTGCCATATGGGAATTGCTGGGAATGTCAATACAAAGTTAACGACACCCCCAGATTAGTTTGAATATCGCAGGTGTGAATACCCATGCGATCCAATTCTGCTGCGGACCAAAAAAAGGGTCCTGTCCGACTTTGGTTTGAATGCGATGCAAATTCAGTCATGCAATCTGTATGGTTGAATTCGCATCGCACAGACATCGCATGTGATTTGCACAGCAGTGCCCTTCGAATCACATGGGATGTCTGACATTGCATATGTGTCAACCAGCACTTAGGGACAATATCGTGTGCCAAAATGTCTACTGCCAAGACAAAAACAAAGTAAGTTTTTAAAAGTCAAATAGAAATGTACCAATTACAGGATGCTCTAAAACATATCTATAAATGTTGCCCAAAATGTATTCTGCTACATGTTTTTGATTATAAAAAAATCTCAATAAGTGTATATTGATTGATTTGTGTGAAAGTTATACCTCTGACAAACTATGGTATATACTGTGTATTAGAATGTTTATTTATTTACTTTTTTTATACTACTAATGGCACTGAACAGTGACATATAATGGGACTGTCATAGTGCTGCGGGAAATCTAACACTAACTGGCACTAGCGGGGACTGATTAACTGCCACTGACATCAATCACCAGTGACATTAATACAGCGATCAGTGATAACACTATACACTGTCACTGTACTAATAACACTGGCTGGAAAGGGTTAGCATGTGGGACGATCAAGGGGTTAAATATATGTCTAACTATGTGTAATGTGTGTACAGTGTGCTGCTTTTTACTAATGATCTCTCAATTTCTGACAGATTTTTCCCTCTGTACAGAGCTCTGTGTTATTTACCAACACAGAGCTCTGTGCTGTGCTTGTACACAACCGATCGGCAGGTCCCAGCCATGATTCATTGGCTGGTACTTGCTGACAGGCTCCAGCTGTGTACAATCACAGCAGGTGCCGGCCGGGCACCCATAAACCGGAAGTAGGCAGTGACGTACGGGTATGTTGCTGTGCCTATATAAGCTGCTCGTCCGCAGTACATTGCAGGCAGGCAGTCGCCAAGAGGCTAAAGCTGAACTGCAGGCTAAACAAATTTTGTCTACATACATTCTTCATGTGTATTCTTATTGAATCTCGGTGTGCTTTGTGTATTTCTTACAGATCTGTGCAGTAATCCAATGTGAGACTTTCCCTCTGTGCAGGAGCTTCCTGTAATAAAGACCTCTCACTGCTGTACTCTCTCCTTGTGCTGGGTGACTGGTCTTGTCCCCGCCCCCTCCTGTAGTTTTCTGCAGGCAGCCTGTAGTAGGTGGAGCCTGTGGGCCCCTCCCACAGCTCTGCTCTCTGCACAGGCAATGTACAGCACAGTGATGATGTCACCACTACTCACAGGTGTGCACAGCCTTTTGTATTAGGATGTGCACCCCATATGTAATAAAACGTGAACAGTGTTAACCACTTAAGCCCCGGAAGATTTTACCTCCTTCCTGACCAGGGCCTATTTTGCGATTCAGCACTGCGTGACTTTAACGGATAATTGCGCGGTCGTGCGACGCTGTACCTAAACGAATTTGATGTCCTTTTTTTCCCCACAAACAGAGCTTTCTTTTGGTGGCATTTGATAACCTGGCGATTTTTTGATCATGCGCTATAAACAAAAAAATAGCGTCAATTTTGCAAAAATAACAATATTTTTCACATTTTTTTATATGAAATTCCCCCAAAAAAATTTAAAAATCTAATTTTTTTAACATTTTCAGCCAATTTGTTTTATGCTACATATGTTGGGCCAAAAAAAATTGCAAAAAGCGTATTTTGATTGGTTTGCGCAAAAGTTATCGCGTTTACTAACAAAGGGAAAGATTTTTGTAATTTTTGTTGTTTTTTTTTTTTAACGAGTAATGGCGGCGATCTGCGATTTTTTTTTGCGGGACTGCGACATTGCGGCGGACAGATCGGACCCTTGACTGACATTTTTGACACTTTTGGGGTTACCAGTGACATTACTACAGTAATCAGTGCTATACATATGCACTGTTACTGTAAAAATTACACTGGCAGTGAAGGAGTTAACTGTATCGGAGAGGGAGGGGTTAAGTGTGTCCTAGGGGCGTGTTTCTAACTGTGATTGGCTGTGGCTACTAGTGTAAGAACAGAGATCAACGGTCCTACATAGTAGAACCGTCTGATCTCCATTCTTACACAGGGAAGAATGACAGGCGGCTTTGTTTACATCAGCCGCCTGCCTTTCTTCCGGTGTAACAGACGATCGCGAGTGCCCGGCAGACATCGGGTCCGCCGGGCACACGCGCGGGGGGGGGGGTCCGTGACCACGCGGGAGCGCGCCTCTGGCGGCGCGCGCTCGCTCCCTAGAGCCTCACAGGCTAGCGACGTAGTACTACGTCGCTTTGCCTGTGAGGGGCTGACCGCCGCAGTAAATAGTCGTGCGGCGGTCGGCAAGCGGTTAATAGGGCAGTGGATGGTCTCAGTATTTTATTTTTATTATTTTGTTTTTTTTATTATTTTTTACAATTTTTTTTTAGGAGCTTGGGGGGGGCAGCATTGGTGAAATGTTAGCAATGGGAATCTGCACCGCACGGTCTCTGCACCGCCCAGGCACACCCAGCACACCCCTTGCACACGCCTATGCTGCTAAATCTACGGGGTAATATCTGCATGTAAATTGATTTATATAGTTAATGGCTGTTAAGGAATATATCTAAATAACATTTTTTCAGTTTTCGGGATATCTGTGTAGCCAGTTTAGTGGATAAGTTTCACGCAATCAATGAGTTGCTGGGTCATTGCTTTTCTCCGTGTTGCTGAGAGTCCTTCCTGAAGTTGTCAGGTTGATGTGACCTTTATTAGCAAATCCGTCTTTTGCAGGGAGGCAAAATGACAGCGAACGGCTTAATTAGTCGCCTGAACAGGCTGTGGCAGTCTAGCCGCTTGGCCGGTATGTCTCTACACATAGGATCTTGCTGGAAATAAATCAGGTTCAGTCTACGCAGTACTTTGTTACCTGGGGGGGGGGGGGGTGATATAACTCTGCCTGTTCCATATACCTCCACTATAGTGAGATACCAGCAGCTGTTGACCACTTCGGCTCCGGAAGGTTTTACCCCCTTCCTGACCAGGCCATTCTTTGTGATTCAGCACTGAGTTACTTTAACTTGCAATTGCGCGGTCGTGCAACGCTGTACCGATGTCCTTTTTTTCCCCACATGGTGGTATTTGATCAGCTCTGTGGTTTTTATTTTTTGAGCTTTAAACAAAAAAACTGCGAAAATTTTGAAAAAAAAAAAAAACATGATTTTTTACTTTCTGCTATAAAACATTTCCAATGAAAAAATGTAAAAAATATTTTTTTTTCATCATTTTAGGCTAATTTGCATTTTGCTACATATTTCTGGTAAAAAAAAATCCCAATAAGCGTTTATTGATTGGTTTGCGCAAAAGTTATCACGTCTACAAACTTGGGGAAAAATTTATGGCATTTTTATTTTTTTATTTTTTTTTTACTATTAATGGCGGCGATCTGCGATTTTTAGCGGGACTGCGACATTGCGGCAGACAAATAGGACACCAACTGACTTTTTTGACACTTTTGGGGGAGCCAGTGACAATACTACAGTAATCAGTGTCAAAAAATATGCACTGTTACTGTACTAATGACGCCGGCAGGGAAGGGGTTAACACCAGGGGCGATCAAGGGGTTAAATGTGTCCCTAGGGGGTGCTTTCTAACTGTGTGGGGGATTGACAATAAGCGTATATTTATTGGTTTGCGCAAAAGTTATAGCATCTAAAAATTATGGGATAGATTTATGACTTTATTTTTTTTTATTGTTTTTACTATTAATGGCGGCGATCTGTGATTTTTAGCGGGACTGCGACATTGCTGCGAGCAAATCTGCCACTAAGTGACACTTTTTGGGAACCAGTGACACCAATACAGTGATCAGTGCTAAAAAAAAAAAATGCACCGTACTAATGACACTGGCTTGGAAGGGGTTAACATCAGGGGTGATCAAAGAGTTAAGTGTGTCCCTAGGGAGTGATTTCTAACTGTGGGGGGAATGGATGTACTAGAGGAAATCAGAGATCTGTGTTTCAAAGTCGCATGACAAGTCACACTAGTGGAAATGGAGCTTTAGTCTCCTCAACAGGTGGAGGAGGAGGATGAATTCTTCTAGAAAAAGAATTTTCATAAAATGATTTGAATAGCTACAGTGCCTTGCGAAAGTATTTGGCCCCCTTGAACTTTGCAACCTTTTGCCACATTTCAGGCTTCAAACATAAAGATATAAAACTAATTTTTTGTGAAGAATCAACAACAAGTGGGACACAATCATGAAGTGGAATGAAATGTATTGGATATTTCAAACTTTGTTAACAAATAAAAAACTGAAAAATTGGGCGTGCAAAATGATTCAGCCCCTTTACTTTCAGTGCAGCAAACTCTCTCCAGAAGTTCAGTGAGGATCTCTGAATGATCCAATGTTGACCTAAATGATTAATGATGATAAATAGAATCCACCTGTGTGTAATCAAGTCTCCGTATAAATGCACCTGCACTGTGATAGTCTCAGAGGTCCGTTTAAAGCGCAGAGAGCATCATGAAGAACAAGGAACACACCAGGCAGATCCGAGATACTGTTGTGGAGAAGTTTAAAGCCGGATTTGGATACAAAAAGATTTCCCAAGCTTTAAACATCCCAAGGAGCACTGTGCAAGTGATAATATTGAAATGGAAGGAGTATCAGACCACTGCAAATCTACGAAGACCTGGCTGTCCCTCTAAACTTTCAGCTCATACAAGGAGAAGACTGATCAGAGATGCAGCCAAGAGGCCCATGATCACTCTGGATGAACTGCAGAGATCTACAGCTGAGGTGGGAGACTCTGTCCATAGGACGACAATCAGTCGTATACTGCACAAATCTGGCCTTTATGGAAGAGTGGCAAGAAGAAAGCCATTTCTTAAAGCTATCCATAAAAAGTGTTTTTAAAGTTTGCCACAAGCCACCTGGGAGACACACCAAACATGTGGAAGAAGGTGCTCTGGTCAGATGAAACCAAAATCGAACTTTTTGGCAACAATGCAAAACGTTGCCAAATACTTTTGCAAGGCATTGTATATGTGAAAAACCGGGTGAATCTTCATATTGTCAGGAAGTTTTAAGCAAAAGGTGCCTGGGTTGATTTGAGCAGAAATCTCAAAAGGTCCTACAAACTTTTGACCCAACATAGCAAGTGAAACATGAACCTTCAAATTTTTGGTAGATAACCAAACTTTGTCACCTACGTAAAAGGTGGGACTTGATCTACGATGTCTGTCAGCGGCTTTCTTGTAATATTCCTGAGCCTCCTTTAACATATTAATCAGTTTCTCCTGAATCTCTTGTAATGTAGTTAATCTGTTGGTAACAAACAGCAGGAATTGGAGTTGAGATAGGGGGATCTGGAATAAAAACAGAATGATATCCACTGTTTAAGAAAAAGGGGCTACGGGAAGTAGAGCTATGTTTAGAGTTATTATAAGCAAACTCTGCCGTAGGAAGGTAGTCCACCCAATCATTCTGCAGATAACTCACAAATTATCGAAGGTATTGCTGAAAAGTTTGATTGGTCCTCTCGGTCTGATCATTAGACTGAGGTGAAAAGCCGAGGAGCGAAAAATTGTTACAACCAAAGCTAAGCAAAAACTTCTCCAAAATTTTAAGGTAAACTGTATACCTCTGTCAGACACCACATCATCAGGAATTCCATGTAGTTTAAAAACTTCTGGAACCATTACCTCTGCAGTATGTTCAGCGGAGGGTACCCCCTTAACTAGTGTGAAAAGAGCCATATTAGTGAGTGTAACGCTCCTGCGTTTTTGTAGTAGGCTGGATTTGCAGCTGCAGAATCTCCACTCAGTAGTCATGTAGAGATGTGTTGAATAACCAGATCCAACTCTCCAGACTCATCACTGTGGGCCTGTCAGCTTCAGCATACAGATATACACACTCAATAAGATGTTCCTGGAGTGATAGTATGAAGATGATGTGCTGAAGGGACAGGTGTGAACAGTGACAGAGATGGTAAGCACTTGATAGAAATGTTCAGGAGAGTATTAGATGGTATTAGGTAGAATGCAGATAGGTTAGTAATCGAGTATGGTAACAGGTGGTAAGGACAGCAGATGACAAATACAGGATAGACTAACCCAGTGCAAGGATAGATGGTAGTAGACTCAAGAGCTAGCAATCTGTGTAACAGTGCAGATGATAGAATTAGTATGCATAGATAGTAACAGTCCTTAATGTGCAGAGGTAGATAGTGTAAGTAAGGTTATGGAGGATTCCCCTGTGGGGTACTTATCACTAGTAAGGTTAGTAGTAGAAGGGTCCAGTAGTGAGGGAGTGATCCAGTAGCGAGATACAGGGATCAGTAGCGAGGTTCCGGTCTGTTCCAAGTAAAAGAGAGTAGCTGGAGGTTCCGGCTGCAAGACAAGCTTGTAAGCATGTGGACACACAGGCAGGTTGAACGAACAACATGAGAGAGAACGCCGGCGGTTGAAATAGCCGCTCTGCGGCGCTCGGCGATGACGTCATCCGTCTTAAAGGTGTATGCGTACCACCTAATTAGAAAGGTGGGACGCATATTGACAGAAAATGGAAAATAAGGGTACCAGAGGTACCAGAATCTTACAGTGAGACGGTCAATAACTACCAGGATGGTGGTTATCCCTTTTTGAAGGGGGAAGATCACCTACAAAATCCATAGAAATTGACCCCCCGTGGTCATGATGGAACAGGCAGTGGATGAAGTAACCCCAGAGAAGAAGATCGTGGTGTCTTATTGCAAGCTCAGGTCATAATTGGAGCATTTACCTTGGAGAAATTCCTAATAAATCTTCTGTAAAAGTTGGCAAATCCAACAAATCGTTGTATCTCCTTAACATTTTTAGGAACAGGCCAATCCACCACTGCTTTGATCTTATCGGGATCCATGATCACTCCTTCAGAAGAAATGATGTATCCCAAGAACCGGTTCTTAGTTTTTTCAAACTCGCATTTCTCTAGTTTGATGTAAAGTTGATTTCTCCTTAATCTCTCGAAGACAATACAGACATGCTTGCGGTGTTCTTCCAAATTATCAGAAAAAATTAGAATATCATCCAAATATGCTATTACAAACTGATCCAACAAGTCTCAAAAAAACATCATTAATGAAGTGTTGAAAGGTTGCAGGAACATTGCAAAGTCCAAAGGGCATAACCAAAGACTCAAAATGTCCATATCTGGTTCTGAAAGCAGTTTTCCATTCATCTCCGGGGCAAATGCGGACAAGGTTGTATGCCCCCTGTAAATCTAATTTGGTAGAAAGTTTGGCAGACTGTAGTCTCTTGCGCATTTCTGGAATCAGTGGGAGTGGATAGCAATGTTTAATTGTGATCCTGCTTAAATCTCTGTAGTCAATACATGGACGCAGGGTGGAGTCCTTTTTCTCCACGAAGAATAAGGTTGCTCCAGCAGGAGAAGTTGAGTGTCTGATAAAACCCTTCTCTAGTTTCTCATAAAGCCACTCCCTGAGCACCTTCAGTTCTGATAAAGAATAAAGGCAACCAAAGGGTATTTCTGCCCCTGGAAGCAATTCAATGGGACAATCATAAGAGGGATGAGGAGGCAGCCGATCAGCGTTCTTTTTATCACAAAGGTCCCGAAACTCAAGCTATCGTGGAGGCAGCTTGATGTATGACTGGGTATAGTTACCAAAGCTGCTTGTGAATACTGGGTTGATGGAGGGCTTACTTGATAAGATTCTTTGCAATGTTCTTTGCAATGGTAAGATGTAAAATTTAAAGAACGTGTCTCCCAGATGAAGGAGGGATTATGGATAGAGAACTAAGGAATGCCCAGGGTGATAGGGAACTTGGGCGATGTGATCAGCTGAAAACTGATAGTCTCCTGATGGTCATTCTCAATTAGGAGTTCAAGTGGGATGGTCTCTTTGATAACAGGTCCTGAAGACAAAGGTGAGCCATCCAGTTTCCATATCAATAGGGCAAGTTTATTTCTTCTTTGAAAGTTATCATTTTGGGCAAATTCAATGTCCATGAAGTTTCCCCCAACGTCGGAATTCAGTTGTGTACTCTGCAACAGAGCGTCTAATCTGCCATAAATTGTGCAATTTTGCCTCAGCAGTAGCGCAGTGGTTGGGATCATCAAAAACTTGACTAACAGCCACAAAAGTATTGCAAATATCCAGGATGACATTGTCTTTCTTCACCTAAGGGGAGGCCCAGGTTAAGGTTTCCTCAGTCAGGAGGTTGATTATAATCAGCACCTTTTTCCTGTAGGAAGTAAATGCAGCAGGTTGCATCAGAAAGAATATACAACATTGATTGGGAAACCTCTGTAATTGCGATGATCTCCACTAAACTTGAGTGGGAGGGGCATCCGTGTCGGCACATGGAAAGGGGAAGAGCACCTTTTGCCAAGCACTGTGTGTATAAAAAATTTAGGGGCCAATAGGTCACAGGGGCTTTATAAATGTTAATAGGGAGACCATCAGGGTCCAGTGCCTGCCCCGTTTGGAAGGAATAGATGGCCACCGCAACCTTATCTGCCATAATAGGGCACACCAGGGCTGAGCGCTCCCCATCTTCAAGTCATCCCAGTGCCACTTGGTCTAAAATGAAGGCGATGGATTGTGGGCAGAAGTCCCCTGGAAGCGTGGATGTATAGAGGAATTGGTAGTAAGTGCGGAAGGCCTCCAGAATGTCCTCCCGAGTGGAGACAGATTCCCCACCAGGGAGGGTGATCTCGGGGTTGGTAGTAAGTGGGCGATCATACTGAGCTAGTAAAGCTAACAAATGGCCATTTTTATCTCCCTGTTCAAAGAATGTTTATTTGGTATGGTATTGAGAGTCATGTGAGTTCAGCCATGTGTAAATGGGTTTCCCTTTGGGAAGCCTGTAAATGGATAAAATTAGTATCACTAGGGTCAGAGTTGTAATCTGAGGTGCGACCCAATACTGAGGCTCTTAGGGAGTGAGTGGCAGAGTCATGGTCAGATTTAACTGCGGTAATAGAGGAGATATACTCTACTCTCATATAGGCCTTAAAGGCATCCCATGTAACAGGAGGAGCAGAGGAGGACTCCCCATTGATGTCCCAATATTCTGCCAGTGGGGAGACACCCGCCACAGGGAGGCAGTCTGGGAGGATGGGGAACGGATAATCAACTCAAGGGGGCTGCGATATGACAGGCCACTAGGCAAATAAGAGACATCTAAAACATCTAGTAACAATGCAGAGTTAACAAATGCAAGATCCATGTAGGACGAAGTTTTGTGGGAGGCAGAGAAACGGGAGTATGAGCGAGCTGAAGGGTGCTTCCATCTCCAGGCCTTCGGGAGGCCTGCAGCCTGTGCCCATGCCTCCAACTCTCCAGAGGATTGTTTGGGACGCATCGGCCTATCCAGGTCTTGTGATAGGTCGCCCATTATTAATAATTTGGCAGGGCAGCAGGGAGCAATCTTTTCCAGAACCACCTGTAATACTGTAGTGGAAAAGGGCGATGGAACATAGACATCTACAATCACATATTGATGGCCCCAGAGCGTAAATACCACAATTACATACCTGCCCAAGGGGTCCATATGTATGGAGTCAATAATACCCGGGACAGATTTGTTGATTAAAACGTAAACACCCCTGGCACATGTCAAGTAAGTGGCATGGTACGCTTTCTGAACCCACGGCTTTTTTAGAGCCAGAGGTTTGCTGCCCATAAGATGCGTCTCCTGCAATAGCAGTATATGAGGGGTGTGTAATTCCAAGTATTGGAATAATAGGGCCTTGCTTAAATTTGGAATTTAGTCCCCGAACATTTCACGACAGGACCTTGAGCCCTTCCGAGTTAAGTGGTGTCATAGATATAGAAATTTAAAGTCATAAAGGAATATAGGATCATCGCATGAGCAGCAAAGTGAATAGAAGATTGCACTGAAAAATAATAGCAAGACAAAACAAACAAAAAGGCAGGGTCAGAGCTCCAGCACAGTGCATCCAGTCCATCTCACATCCCGGGCATGCCCCCTTACTGTTACCTTTAACTTTATTTTCATTTAGCCTGCAAATACAGTTTTATAGCCAGGCACACTTTGCTAGTAGTTAAAATAATGTGCATTATGGAAATGAAGTCACTGTAATAGTACAGAACATTTTCTCTTGAGACCCATTCAAGTGAAAGCAATTAGGATCCAATCCAGAATCAACACTTCAAGAGCTTTTACAGTCATCTGTAAATCACTAATTGCACCCAAACAATTCTGTTCTATATTATTTCTCTTGGTGCATTACTAAGTAGTAAACCTGGAAGGGTAATAATAGCATTCCGTGTTTACTTGTTTGGATATATATATATATATATATATATATATATATATATAACCTCCTCCATAATCATGTCTGTGAAAGAGACAACATAACAAACAATGACAAATGTTTTTTTTTAAGCTAATAAAAATCATACTGCAAGTTATATTGTGTGAGATCGGCCTTTCTCAACCAATGGGGTTCCTACAGAGGTTCCTTGAGCAATTTCTGCCTTTAAGATAAGCAAACACTGTCATTAATATTATTTTCAGCTACATGTAAGGGGAATCCTTCCCACTGATCACCAATGTAAGGAGCATTCTTCCCACTGATCACCAATGTAAGGGACATTCTTCCCACTGATCTCCAATGTAAGAGGCATTCTTCCCACTGACCACCATTGTAAGAGGCATTCTTCCCACTGACTACCAATGTAAGGGGCATTCTTCCCACTGATCACCAATGTAAGGGACATTCTTCCCACTGACCACCAATGTAAGGAGCATTCTTCCCACTGATCACCAATGTAAGGGACATTCTTCCCACTGACCACCAATGTAAGGAGCATTCTTCCCACTGATCACCAAAGTAAGAGGCATTCTTCCCACTGACTACCAATGTAAAGGACATTCTTCCCACTGATCCCCAATGTAAGAGGCATTCTTCCCACTGACTACCAATGTAAGGGGCATTCTTCCCACTGATCACCAAAGTAAGAGGCATTCTTCCCACTGACTACCAATGTAAGGGACATTCTTCCCACTGATCCCCAATGTAAGAGGCATTCTTCCCACTGACTACCAATGTAAGGAGCATTCTTCCCACTGATCACCAATGTAAGGGACATTCTTCCCACTGATCTCCAATGTAAGAGGCATTCTTCCCACTGACCACCATTGTAAGAGGCATTCTTCCCACTGACTACCAATGTAAGGGGCATTCTTCCCACTGATCACCAATGTAAGGGACATTCTTCCCACTGACTACCAATGTAAGGGACATTCTTCCCACTGATCCCCAATGTAAGAGGCATTCTTCCCACTGACTACCAATGTAAGGAGCATTCTTCCCACTGATCACCAATGTAAGAAGCGTTCGTCTCACTGATCACCAATATAAGGGACATTCTTCCCACTGACCTCCAATGTAAGGGACATTCTTCCCACTGATCATCAATGTAAGGGACATTATTCCCTTTGACCACCAATGTAAGGAGCATTCTTCCCACTGGCCACCAATGTAAGGAGCATTCTTCCCACTGACTACCAATGTAAGGAGCATTCTTCCCACTGACTACCAATGTAAGGGGCATTCTTCCCACTGACCACCATTGTAAGGGACATTCTTCCCTTTGACCACCAATGTAAGGAGCATTCTTCCCAGTGGGCACCAACCCAAGTGCCATTCTTTCCAGGTACCATCAAGGTGAGAGGAATTCCTCCCATTGACCACCATTGTGCCATTCTTCCCAATGACCACCATTGTATGGGCCATTTTTCCCACTGACCACCAGTTTACTAGGACCCTTCTATTGCTGACCATCAATGTAAGGGGTCATTTTGTGATTAACCACCAATGTGAGGTCATTGTCCTGTTTGAAGATGAACCCCAGTATGAGGTCCAGAGTGCTCTGGAGCAGGCTTTCATCAAGGGTGTCTCTGTACATTGCTGCATTCATGTTTCCCTCGAACCTGACTAGTCTCCCAGTTCCTGCCGCTAAAAAAATATCCCCAAAGCATGATGTTGCCACCACCATGCTTCACTGTAGGGATGGTATTGGCGAGGTGATGAGCAGTGTCTGGTTTCCTCCAGACATGACGCTTGCCATTCAGGCCAAAGAGTTCAATCTTTGTTTCATCAGACCAGAGAATTTTGTTTCTCATGGTCTGAGAGTCCTTCAGATGCCTTTTGGCAAACTCCAGGTGGACTGTCATGCGCCATATACTGAGGAGTGGCTTCCGTCTGGACACTTTATCATACAGGCCTGATTTGTGGAGTGCTGCAGAGATGGTTGTTGTTTTGGAAAATTTTCCTCTCTCCACAGAGAAACGCTGGAGCTCTGTCAGATTGGCCATTGGGTTCTTGGTCACCTCCCAGACTAAGGCCCTTCTCCCCCGATTGCTCAGTTTGGGCCAGCAGCCTGCTCTAGGAAGAATCCTGGTAGTTCCAAACTTTTTCCATTAAAGAGGTTGTAAACTGCAGAAAAAAAAAAACTGAAAGACAAAGGCATAATGAGCTAGCATGCATTGCATACTAGCTCATTATGAAATGCTTACCTTAGAATGAAGCCCCCGCATTGCTGCCCGCTCACCGGTGACATGACTGACATGCTCAGCCATCCTGCTTCCTGGTTCCTGCAGATGGTTGGAGGTGCGATAACATCACTCCTGCGCATGCGCACGGGAGCCGCTGTTCACGGCACAGGGCTCTGGAGGAACGACACGGGTGGCCGTTTCTTCAGAGCGCATGCGCCGATAGTGTCATCGGCAGCATGAAATGTAAATATCTCCTTAACGGTGCAAGTAAGCCTTATTAAAGGCTTACCTATTGGTACAAGTTATAAGAGTAAGTTTACAACCTCTTTAACGAATGATGGAGGCCACTGTGCTCACTGGGACCTTCAATGCTGCAGAAAATTTTCTGTACCCTTCCCCAGATCCATCCCTCCATACAATCCTGTCTCAGAGGTCTACAGACAATTTCTTGGACTTCATGGCTTGGTTTGTGCTCTGACATGCACTGTTAACTGTGGGACCCCATATAGACAGGTGTGTGTCTTTCCAAATCATGTCCAATCAACTGAATTTACCACAGGTGGACTGTTGTAGTTGTAGAAACATCTCAAGGATGATCAGTGGAAACATGATGCACCTGAGCTCAACTTTGAGTGTCATGGCAAAGGCTGTGATTACTTACAGTATCTATATGTATTTTTTTTTTTCGTTTTTTATTTTTAATACATTTGCAAAGGTTTCAAAAAAACTTCTTTTTCATTGTCATTACGGGGTATTGTTTGTAGAATTTTGAGATAAATAATTCATTTAATCAATTTTGGAATAAGGCTGTAATATAACAATATGTGGAAAAAGTAAAGCCCTGTGAATACATTCCGGGTGCACTGTATAGCCCAGGGAGGCTGCCCATCATAGTGATGGGCCAACAGGAATGTGTGACTAGCAGCAAGCATCTACCCTCTAGAGGATTCCCATAGTTTCTTTGGTTTGCAGTGCTAAAGAACAGATATGAGTAGAATGCCACACCATACTTTACTGTAGGTGGGACTGGACCCTAGGGTTGTCCTATTTGTCTTACTTTCCAAAAGTATTATAATGCTGTTGGTACAAGTTGTCTCGTTACTGGGCAGGCAGCTTCTACTCACCAGAGGATTCCCATAGTCTTCTTGGTTTGTAGTGCAAATGAACAGATCTAAGAGTGGAGTGCCAAACCACACTTTAGTCTAAGTAGCTCTGGAACCTAGGGTTGGCCTATTGGTGTTACTCTCCAAAAGTATTTAAAATGGTGTTGGTATGGATTGTTGGGCAGGCAGCTTCTACACATCAGAGGATTCCCATTTTTCTTGGTTTGTAGTTCAAAACAACAGATCAAAGATTGAAGCTCCACACCACAGATTAATAGTCCAGATACGATTTTATTCCAATGTGTGGGGACTAGAAGAAGATCAAAATGAAAAGTCAACATGTTTTGGGGGTCCAAAAGCTGGTTTGGCAGCCTCAAGCGACTGCTGATGAGTTCTTCACCCCCTGTTATACCAGTTCAAACACCATGAACACTGTACCATCATTTTAGTCCATCTACATTTTTCCCATACTCAAGCCCTGATAAAGGGGGTGATTTTCAAACCCCCGAAATGTGTTGGATTTCTAATTTTTTCCTGCTACCTAATCCTACATTGGAATACAATTCTTTCTAAACTATTAATCTGTGGCATAGTGCTTCACTCTTAGACTTCTTTGAGGTCATAAGTTAAAAGAACTGCTGCCGGTATACAGTAAAGGCTTTCACATATCTCCAAAACCTCACTCTCATAGCTGTATGGTGGTCTGTTCTCACCAGAAAAGCACTCGATCATGTCACCTTCCAGTCATTCCTTTCTTTCCCTTTTTAGCCCAGTGAGGTTGCCCATCATAGTAATGGGCCAATAGGAATGTGTCATGAGAAGAAAAGTGCAACACCCAGACAGATTTCCCAATGGAGGTAGACTGATTGGGTACGGCGTGCTGACGTCACCACGCTGCCCTGAGGACGGGCTACACAAGAGCCGGCCGGGTTCCTTGATTCTTGAGCGTTAATTCTTCTTATTCATGTGAGTGTTATTTTATTTCTTTTAATTAATGGTTTGATGATATCACACTATCGAGCCCATCTTTTCCTTGTATGGTACCACCGGAGTTCCCAGTTGTGAATAACATCAGGAACAGTGTCATCTTTCTCTGGCCATATCCATGGGGGCTCGCTGAAGTAAGGATTTCCCTATCTAGAGTGGAGCTGTAAGGAATCGTATATACAGGCTGTTTTTATACCATTATCTGGTAAGGAGACATGTATGTCACTTTTGTTGGAGCACCATGGTGACAACAGACATTGGCTTCATATCTTCATTTACTTTACTTATTTCCTTATTTTGGATATTTCCTCTTTGGGACTTTATTACATGGCATAATCACTTATGGACTACTTTTATTCATTTATTTATATATTTAACTTGCTTTTGTGATTTCTAGTGGTCACAAGAAGTATCCATGTTATGTAATAAGCAGTCTTGGTGTTTTTCACTGATCATTTGATGCACTATTGGCATTTAGGTGTTTTTATACAATTTTTATGCAATTTTCTGTTATTCACAATAACACTATTTAGATTGGCGTATTGCACAGTATCAATATTGACAAATTGGTACTTATTAGCACCGCTTTTTTCTATTTATATAGGTAGACTGATGGTGCTCCAGGCCAGAGTGTCTTCCCAACACTAATGGAACATGGAGATATAAGATGAAGAGCCGGCAATACATTGCTCTGAAAAAGTCACTTTATTACATCGAGTGGAGTCCACTCGATGTAATAAAGTGATGTTTTCGGAAGTATGTGTTTCTGGCTCTTCATCTAATGTCTCCATAAGAATCTGTGGCTAGCAGCAAAGCAAGCTCCACCACTATTCAGAAGTGGCATGGCATTGCCTTTCGGAATGGCTCTGTTTTGTTTTACAGCTGAATTTCAGGAATTCAACTCCTTTGTAATAAGTGAAGGCACACTATTAACCAAGTCCAAGGAGTTTCAAGACATCTCCTTGGCTTATCTCAACTATTTTTTTTTTTTTTAAATCAGATAGTTTTTATTGAAATTTTTCACATACAATACAAAACAAACCCAAGAAACAGACGAAGACGCATCTACAATGCATGACCATAATCAGTGCAGCCTAGATTAAGAATATGTGGCCGCAAGGGAGCATCTCTACTATTTACATCTGACAGTTTTATTGCACTCCCGGAAAAGGCTATAGCTGTATCTCCGGGAGCCTGACCCTGATGCTTGAGGTCTAAGCATCTTCAACATGCTATGCCTTCTCCTGCCCATTCACAGAAGTCTTTGTATTACATAAACTCATTCACAAAATACAAAGGCTCCACTGAATGGGCATCAGAGGAGAGGGGCAGACATAGCTATTCTATGTGCCTCTTTCTCCTCTCTCCCAGCCCTAGGTATGAGTTGCAGAGCCTTAAACCTGTCAGACATAAATAATAATGATAAGCCCAGGAGATGTCATGCAACTCCTTGGAGTTAACTCATAGTGTGCCTTCATTTTCCCTTTTTTATTCTTTTTCATGGCTTTCATTATGGTTTGGAAATACTTTTTATTATGGACAGGTGTTCCTAAAAGGGAATGTCAGGACACAACTGCCATTTTTGACTTCCTTTTTGTCAGGCACATTCCAGGGCTATCATTTTTAGTTTTCGTCTTGAGTGAGTCTCTTGTACAAGCATGAACCCAGTGAGATTTCGGCAAACTCAATCAGTGCACATCAGCTCCAGGTCCAAGCTGTTTCGTAAGTGAGCAGTAAGTGAAGGGGGAGAGATACTGCCGCGGTATAGAAGCCATATGAAAGAAGAATGGCAGGCTGGGGGTGAAACAATGTACAGTTAAGGCTTTTGCTGACATGTTGTTTAATTGTTCTTTGGAAAACACGAGGAGCACAATGCCACAAGCCTAATAATACACAAACATAAGCTGGACATCTGTAGGACCGAGGGGCTAATTATAGCACAGCTGTCC
Organism: Pelophylax lessonae; assembly: GCF_965119305.1. Classification (NCBI taxonomy): domain Eukaryota; kingdom Metazoa; phylum Chordata; class Amphibia; order Anura; family Ranidae; genus Pelophylax; species Pelophylax lessonae. Next base: position 842,216,285 of record NC_138768.1, on the reverse strand, counting down.
TTCTAAGTGTAAGGTGAACCAATACAGGGCAAGGACACAAATCATCACTCTATACAGATATTACATGCACATAGCTACAAACAATGTAACATAAGAGGACCTGTTCTATTCCCGGTAGGTTCTAGCACCTAATGAACAACCTATGCAAAAATAATTGCAAGTTATTAACATTTAATGTACTGTATACATTTTTTCTGTAAAATTCACATTTTTTCTTCACATTTATAAGACCTTATTGTTCAGTACTAGTGACAGCGACGGGCTTGGGACAAACCACAACATGACTGGGGTTGCTTAAACTAATTAACCCTTCATTCAGTTGGTTTATAATACACACTATATTGTCAAAAGTATTGGGACGCCTGCCTTTACACACATGACCTTTAATGGCATCCCAGTCTTAGTCCGTAAGGTTCAATATTGAGTTGGCCCATCCTTTGCAGCTATAACAGCTTCAACTCTTCTGGGAAGGCTGTCCACAAGGTTTAGGAGTGTGTCTATGGGAATGTTTGACCATTCTTCCAGAAGCGCATTTGTGAGGTCAGGCACTGATGTTGGAGACTCTAATTCATCCTAAAGGCGTTCTGTTGGGTTGAGGTCAAGACTCTGTGCAGGCCAGTCAAGTTCCTCCACCCCAAACTCACTCATCCATGTCTTTATGGACCTTGCTTTGTGCACTATATTGCAGCTTACTAATTCTTAGATATGATGGCTGCATGCGTTTTCTTTTGTAGGCCTTTCTTTATTTTATTTTCACCTGACGATCCTGCTAGTAAGTCTGTTATTTTTCAACAGAACAAGCTTTTCTGTTTATGCAGCAGCTAGAGGGTTGAGACTAACCACTGACGAGTGCTTACAATGATCAGCCTTCTTTTTATTTAAAACCTTTATCCCAAGAGGAATAAAATGGTTACTGTACCTAGTGAAAGAGGAGCTCCGGTCTCTTAAGTGAAATTTAAAAGTCAGCAGCTACAAAAACTGTAGCTGCTGACTTTAAACAAACAGCCACTCAACTGTCCCACGATCCAGCGGTGTGCTCAACCCAGCCATTTTCTCCCTGTGTCCTCTCTCGCTGGCATCTTTACTATGGGCACCTGGGTGCGACAGCTTGTGACTTCACAGCCGGGTGCCCACTGTGCATGCGAAAGCAGTGCCATGTGCTGTGAATGGTGCTGCAGTCTTCTGGGACCTGTCATGTGTCCCAGAAGACTTTGGGAGGGAGGGGGGAAAGGAGAACTTCCGCTTCTAATCACCTTGGCGTCAGAGCGGAAGTAGGAGTGGGTACCTGTCAAAATTGGGTACCTGCTCCCCCCTCCTCTCCAAAAGCTCAATTTCACAAACAGGACCGGGGGAGGAGGCCTTAAAGCAGAACTTCCCCTTTTTTGGTGGAGCTCTTCTTTAAAACATGCTAATTGGAGATTGGTTTCAATTTGTTAGTGTATCTAAATCTGCTAGTACATCTGAACTCCCCTCCCACCAGGTTAACAATGCTGCTGTCCAGAGGTCCCCCTGTGCATGCTTATCCAGAGTGGGGGGGTGCTCTAATACACAAGGAGTGTTGGGGTCCTTTCACATGGTCCGCATTCCATTGCGGACCGTGCCCTGCTCAGCGGGGTTCGATTTGCCGATCCCCGCTGAGCCGGTGAATGACAGCTCCGTCTCTGCACTGTGTGCGAAGAGGGAGGTGTCAGAGCCCCGCTGCTCTCTATGGGGGAATCGGATGAGAGCGGACCGCCTGTCCGCTCTCATCCGATCCAATCCCCTGGACGGAGGGAAAATAGGGTTTCCATCCGTCCGGATTTCACGGACAGGATCGGATGCGGATGGCAGCGGGTGTCAGCGGACATGGCTCCGCTGACATCCGCTGCCCCATAGGGATGCATGGAGGATCCGATCAGATCCACCTAAAAAACTGACAGGCGGATCTGATCGGACCGCCCATGTGAAAGGACCCTTACTGGCCAGATTATCAGGTGAAAATAGAGGGGAAAAAAGAAAATGAATGCAGCCATCACATCTAATAAATGTTAAGCTGCGATATATGTTATATCACTGGTTTTGGGTTTAATACCACTTTAACTCTTTAATAAGGCTCAGAAGTTAAATCCAATGCGGTTTCACTTTACAAAGTATAATTCAGAGGATGTTTTTCCAGTCTTTTGAAGTATAAGATTTACATTTCTTTTTAAACTCTGTGTCTGGGATGAAACTGAAACTAACTGAAGAAATATAAGAAAGCAGGGAGAGTGTAGCTAGGACTGTACTAACTAGCTCTAAAAAGGAGGGAATAAATGCACAAATAAAAAAAGTTTCTTTGGATCTACACTACTAGGTGTCAGCAGATATACAATATTACAAAACAATGCAATACTGTGTCAACAGAATAAAAACACAACAGGTGGGACACAACAATAATTTTTTAGCCACTGTAAAGATTTGCCCTGAGCTTTCTCTATCTCAGGTAAAGCAATATAGCTTAGTCAGGGTCATGCAACACTGTACCCATATGACATTTCTATCCCTTTTCTTGAGACAGATAGAGCTTTCTTTTGCGAGTATTTAATCACCACTGGGCTATTTATTTTTTTGCTAAACAAACAAAATAAGACCAAACATTTTGAAATAAAAATCATTTTTCTTCGTTTCTGTTATAACATTTTGCAAATAAGTTATTTTTTTCTTCACTGATGTGTGCAGATGAGGCTGCATTGATGGCCACTGATAGGCTGCACTAATGGGCACTGATAGGCTGCACTAATGGGCACTGATAGGCTGCACTAATGGGCACTGATAGGCTGCATTAATGGGCACTGATGGGCTGCACTGATCTGCATTGAGAAAAATAAGTGATAAACACTCGTGATCGCGCCTAGGAATTTCATTATGATCAATATGTTAGTGGGGATGGTAGTATGTTAAAAAAAATATATAAATAAATAAATAAATAAATGAATATGAGCTGCTTGTCCAAACAACTAAAAGTTGAATAAAGTGCAGAAAAAGTGGAGACAGCACTCAAATATTAGTGCATGATAATAAATGCAATGAAATATATATAAAGATATTCGTATAAATAATTATCATGTAAAAATATATATATATATAAATAGATTCAACACCAATAGTGCTCAAATTATATAGTGTAGGATAAGGTGACTGTGCACTAAGTGAGTATTGGGCTCATAAACACATCCAGGTGCATAAACATATTACTTTATATAATAGTCTATGTATAGTGTTCCAAATGTGACAGTCTTTTATAGTTTCCAAAAAATAAAATTGTGCTTTTGTGCTCGGTGGTGGCCAAAATGGTATAATGACCATAGGCATCCAGGTTTACACTTAAGTGGGGGATCCTTCACCTTAATTTCAGCCCACTTACCAGATGACCCCTTGGGGTCTAGTGTAGGTAAATGGTCCCCTTTAGATGACTCCCGGACGTCCCTCTAGGTGCCACGATGGGATCCAGGGTATTTTCCTCTCACTGAGGTGGGGGTGTCTTCTGGGGGTCCGCTGTGTTCCCTTGATAGAGAGCGCGGTATAGGGGGAAGCAGATATTAGGAAATTAAAACACTGCATGGTTTGGGGGTCTTTTACAAACGTCGAAAGCTAATAGTACAAAGGAAATAGACAAAAAAAAGAGGGGGCCTATACTGTTTTTTGTCTATTTCCTTTGTACTAAGAGCTTTCAACGTTTGTAAAAGACCCCCAAACCATGCAATTTCTGCAAAGGACAGGGTTTTAGGCTAAACCCACAGGAGACTGTCACATGATAGCACGCCGCTGACCCACGTGGCCACATAAGGTCACCAGCCCATTGTGACCACGTGGCCATATCTGGACAATGCCATTGGTCAATGATGTCACCAGCATCTCTGCCTCTTTGGTATGTGTGGCTGCAGAGCCGGGAATTTCACAACCACAGCTGACTGGGCCTGCTATCATGCAACAGTTTTCCACTGTTTTTGGGCCCAAACCTGAGCTCATCAGTACTTTAAACGGGTTCTCACCATTCCACAATATACCAAAACTAAAAAAAATTTCACATAAACTTTAAACTAAAAAATTTATTTTTCTCTATCACCAGGTTCCACATTAATGCTATAAAGATGGGTCGTGTTAACAACAATGGAACCGAAAATAGCCAGCCAAAACCTGCCACTGTGAAGGTCATTTTGGCTAAACATGACAATAACAACAACAGCTACAAGAAATTTTCTAAGGTATCTGAGGCCAAGCAAGACCATGAATGTATCACCAAAGCTAAGGTTGAATCTCACTTCTCCTCCAAGTCTCAAACTTTGGACATACAGAATGGGAATCCACATCAGTTCCACGGAGCACAGACTGACATTCATGTTTCTACAAGAACATCCCATGATGTGGTGACTGTGGAGAAGATGATTGGAGTCCTAAAGGTTTCAAATATCAAAAGCAGAACATTGTCAACTTCCAAGTCTAAAGCCCAGAAGGAGGTTTTCCATTTCTGGTCAACCAAGGTTAATGGTCAAGAAGATCATGATAGGGAAGTATCAACAGTTAAGCCAAGACTAAACAGAGATAATAAAAAAGATACAGTAAAACATTTAAGTGGCAGTCCAGCCCCAAGATGTGATGTTGCTACAATAGTTCCTGCAATGACATCTCTGAAGAGGAAGAAGAGGGATGAGATTTTCTCTGCCAGTGCTGCGAGACATATTGATGATCATGTTATTGCCATAAGTAATCAGGTATCTCCAAAACCAATTATTTTTACATGTACAGTGGTTATAAAAAGCACTTTAGGGGTAACGTGTGTATATATACACAGATCAGCCATACCATTATGACCACCCACCTAATGTTTGGTAAGTTTTGCCACCAAAACAGCCCTGACCCATTGAGGCATGAACTCCAAAGTAACATCCAAATGAACAGTAGTGTAGCACTCTCCTAGGTAGGTGCTAGAGAGAGAGTATAGTTTTCAATCCTCTCTGCTTACCAGAGGGATTGCAGGTAAACCTATATTGTTGTCTGCCTACCAGAGAGCAGGATCTGCTAGTGAGGTCTGCTCAATGTGCTCAGGTGCAAGTCAGTCTGTCTGAAGACTGTTTTACACTGGTCCAATAGGGAGGCATATTGGACAGTGGGAGGAAACCTGACAAATGAGTGCACAGGCATTTAGTACAGTCCTGGTGATTGTTCAGAGTATTATCTCCAAGGGTTAGAAAGGCTGGATTCATCTCTTTTTCATGGATAGTGTAGGACCCACTGATAATGGGGTACTTTGACGTAGTAGTGGGCTTGAGCACTATATGGCCATATGGTGGGACCAAATCCCCATTTTTATTTATGGACTGTCTTCAGATTTGGTAGTAATTTCTTTTGCATGTGCACGCTATTCTTTTTTAATATACATGTCTTTTGGTTCATAGCTGCAGCAGCTTTAGAAATACATGGGTATGCTCCCCCAAATTTTTTGCTAGTCCTGGTGATTTGGCAGAGGAAAATGCCTCGATGCATGCTGGGATACTGTATAAATGCAGTAAAGGAGCACATGTGCTCTGGGTTTTTTGGCTGCCTCCTCCTCTGTGGAAGTGCCATGTGGCCTCAGGTGGTTGACCTGAGGGCCTAAAGAGCTAGAGAGGAACTGTACCCAGAGATCCTGTAAAGCTGACTGGAAGGGTAGACACTGGAAGGATCTGATTCTGCAGTACAGTGAGTACAGATCTGGATCATCGGGCCTGACCTGAGGGCCACCCCTGCAGCTAGAAAAGTCAGTAGATGGGTGTCAGTAAAGGGGATGCTAGAGAGTATCCTGAAGATAAAGTAGATTACCAAGTCTATTGCTGGAGAAAGAGCAAGGAGACTTAACCCTTTCCATACATGTAGCAGTATGGTTTAAACAGTGAGACTGCTTCCACAAGCAACCAAGTGAGAGCTGTCCTTATCCAATCTATATAGTTTCATTCGGAGTATCCAACTATTTCCTTCTCCCATCCAAGTTCCACAATAAATACTAAAAACCAACACCCCTGGACTCTTTATTGAGCAACAAGCCATTGGGAGTAAGGAGGGATATGTGAAGTGTACCCTAAGTAACTGTTTGCTGGTAATTAAAGGAGGCCCAACAAGTCATCCTACAGCAAGCCCTAAGGGGACAGTGCTACAGTAGGAACCAAGGTTTCCCAGAAGAACAATGCACAAAGCATCATACTCCCTCCACTGGCTTGTCTTCTTCCCATACTGCATTCTGGTGCCAACTCTTCCCCTGCAAAGTGACACACACAACTGGCCATCCACATGATGTAAAAGAAAACTTAAATTCAGACCAGGCCACCATCTTCCATTGCTCTGTGGTCCAGTTCTAAAGCTCAAGTGCCCTTTGTAGGAACTTTTGACTGTGGACACAGGTCAGCATGGACACACTGACTGGTCTGCGGCTACGCAGCCCCATACACAACAACCTGTGATTTGTACAATGTGTGTTCTGACACCTTTTATCAGAAACAACAATAACTTTTTCAGCAACTTGAGCTAGAGTAGCTCTTCTATTGGAATGGACCACAAGGAACAGCCTTTGTTTCCCACGTACATCATTGAGCCTTGGCCGCCCATGACCCTGTCACAGCATTTGCTGGTTTTCCCTCCCTGGACCCCTTTTGTTAGGTCCTGATCAGTGCAGACCGGGAACATCCCACAAGAGCTGAAGATTTGGACTTGTTCTAACCCATTCATCTAGCCATTACCATTTAGCCCTTGTCAAAGTCACTCAAATCCTTACGCTTGCCCGTTTTTTCTGCTTTCAACTCATCAGCTTCAGGGACAACACGTTCATTTGCTGCCAATTATATGCCACCCGCTGTCAGGTGCCATTGTAATGAGATAATCAGTGTTATTCATTTTACCTGTCGGTGGTTATAATGTTATGGCCAGTCTCAATTTACTGTTTAATTGGGCAACTATGTGGCAAATGAGGTTTAATGTTTATAAATGTAAAGTTATGCACTTGGGGGCTAAGACTATGCATGCATCATACATACTAGGGGAGTATAACTGGGGGAATCAATGGTGGAGAAGGGTCTGGGTGTTCTGGTAGATCCTAAGCTTAATAATAGCATGCAATGCCAAGCTGCGGTTTCCAAAGCAAGCAAAGTCCTTTCTTGTATTAAGAGAAGCATGGACTCCAGAGAGAGAGATATCATTTTGCTCCTGTACAAATCATTAGTAAGATCTCATCTGGAATATGCGGTTCAGTTTTGGGCACCAGTTCTCAAAAAGGATATCAGGGAACTGGAGAAAGTGCAGAGAAGGGCAACCAAACTGAAAAGAGGCATGGAGGAGTTCAGCTATGAGAAAAGATTAGAGGAACTGAATTTGTTCTCTCTTGAGAAGAGGAGATTGAGGGGGATATGATCAACATGTATATATACATAAGTGGCCCATATAGTGAACTTGGTGTTGAGTTATTCACTTAAGGTCATCACAGAGGACAAGGGGGCACTCTTTACGTCTAGAGGAAAAGAGATTATATCTCCAAATACGTAAAGGATTCTTCACAGTAAGATTTGTGTAAATGTGGAATAGACTCCCTCCAGAGGTGGTTCTGGCCAGCTCAGTAGATTGCTTTAAAAAGGGCCTGGATTTTTTCCTTAATGTTCATAATGTAACTGGATGCTAACATTTATAGGTAAATTTGATCCAGGGAACATCCGATTGCCTCATGGGGGATCAGGAAGGAATTTCTTTCCCTTCTGGTAAAAATTGCATCATGCTTTGCTGGGGTTTTTGCCTTCCTCTGGATCAACTGTGGGTATAGGATTGTAAAAAAAATCCCCCCCCCCCCCCCTGTTTATTGGTTGAACTGGATGTGTCTTTTTTTCAACCAGACTAACTATGTACCTTTAAGATTGTTCAGGATTTTAGGAATAGGCTAGAAATAACTGAAAAATGCGGAAATGAATATATGATTTTACATTTTGACCATGAATGCACTGTTAAAAATTAGACCTCTTATCAAAAGTTGCTTCTAAACGAGGCAATGTTCTCTGGGCAATATAGTAATAATTTTCTCTCAATACTTTGACTTGTTTTGCAGACCAAGTTGGAAAAGCTGTCTGTACAGGAAATTGTTCATAAAATTACAGTGACATCCAAAAACAGCTTAGAGAAATTAAGAGCAATATGGATTTGGCTTTGCCACAACATCGGTAAGTATATATTACCTGTGTTGCATTATGAATAGAGGCATCTCGGTGAAGGACAGGGTCATACAGAGTTTCATCTCACATTGGGACCATTTTGAAGCACAAAGGCTTCAGGGAATTGTCTGCTATACTTTTTTTTCTGTTATGGTTCAAACTTATTTAGCATGGTCTATATTGAGGGGAATAAATAGTATTTTCAGTTACTTTTTATATACATATGTAAAATGGATAAGCTACCTGTAAATACTGCTGTACTGATGCTAAAGCAACCTTGCTTTGCAGTGCTATACAAAGGTTGCACTTTACCGCCCATTCTCACAATGCAAGTTTATGAGTCAGTTGACTCACTAAAAACAATGCACTCCCTGCGTGGCTGATATCTTATCTCAACAGATGTTGAAGCCTGACACCTGAAAACTATTTTCTTTAGTATTAACCAGATGCTGTCAGTGACTCAATAGAGCAGTGGTTCCAAAAATGTTTTTGCTTTCTTATCCCTTGGCAGCCAATATCCATAAATTGCCCCCCCCCCCCCCAAATCAGTCAGTACCATACTGATACCATCAGACACCACCATAAACATGTCCACAGATATACAAAGAGTTCTATACCGATACCACCATAAACATGTTCACAGATATACGAGTACTGTACTGACACCACCATCAACATGTCCATAGATAGACAATCAGTACAGTACCGATACCACCATGAACATGTCCATAGATAGACAATGAGTACAGTACCGATACCACCATGAACATGTCCATAGATAGACAATCAGTACAGTACCGATACCACCATAAACATGTCTACAGATATACAATGAGTACCATTTGACACCACCATAAGCATGTCCACAGATATACAATGAGTATTGTACCGATACCACCATAAACATGTCCACAGATATACAATGATTACCGTACCGATACCACCATAAACATGTCCGCAGATATAAAACGAATACCGTACCAATACTACCATAAACATGTCCACAGATATACAATGAGTGCCATACTGACACCAGAATCCAGTGCTATACAATAAGTACTGTACTGGCACCACCATAAACATGTCCACTGATATACAATGAGTACCGTACTAGCACCACCATAAACATGTCCACAGATTTACAATAAGTACCGTACTGACACCGACATAAAAATGTCCACAGATATACAATGAGTACTGTACTGACACCACCATAAAAAAATCCATTGCTATACAATGAGTACTGTACTGGCACCACCATAAACATGTCCACTGATATACAATGACTACCGTACTAGCACCACCATAAACATGTCCACTGATATACAATGAGTACTGTACTGGCACCACCATAAACATGTCCACTGATATACAATGAGTACCGTACTAGCACCACCATAAACATGTCCACTGATATACAATGAGTACCGTACTGACACCGACATAAAAATGTCCACAGATATACAATGAGTACTGTACTGACACCACCATAAACAAGTCCACTGATATACAGTCAGCATACAGTACCTGGGAACATTTGGAAATCAGTGGGTCTGAAAATAGGGGGAGAACAGAAGGAGAAGTAGAGGACGGAATAGATGGTAGGGCTAAAGGTGGTGTACCTAGTGCCCCTGAATTGTACATAATGGGCTGAAGGACACTGACATCTGTACTGGTCAGTACTGGAGAGCCCCAATATTGCTGAGCCCCATTCCCTCCCCAGTGGGATTGACCTGCAGCCTATGTTCCTTTTACTCACCCCTTATTGAGTGTATCTTCTCCTCTTCCTCTCCTGCAATCCCATTAATTCATTTGTGTGTGGAGGAGTCCTTTTCTGTTTCATGCCCTCCATTTTCACTCCTCTCCACCCTCATCTCAGCAATCAGGCTGCTGGGCAATGTTACTTGTGCTGTCCCCCCTGTTCTGTTCTAGAAGGAAGGTGGCTAGGCCACACAGAGCCATGCATTTTCATGGTGTGCTTAGCAAAGGAAAAAGATATGACCAACGCTTTTCAGGAAACAGCCTTAAACTTAGTGGGGCCACTTCTTCTAAGAGAGCTTAGCTACTGAGAGCAGTGAAACTGGGTGTCTCCAGGGACCATTAGGGCTCTGACGAAGAAGTTAAATTATTTCACTGTTCACAACTCTGATGATTGTCTTTAAACAGGTTACGACATTGAAGGATTCCTTGGATGCTCTCCAAAGCTATACAGAGTAGAAGATGTCCTGGAGTCCAGAAAAGGCGTGTGTGCCGGTTATGCGGGACTGTGCAAAGCAATGTGCAGGTTTGCTACCTATCTCATAATGAGTATTTATGGTTTAGTAACAAGGGTGGAAGAAGCTGAGTTGGCTTAGTTGGAGGCCAAATCTGACCCTGATCCAATACCTCCCATTCATGTGGTTCTATTTATTATTTTTATCAGTTAGAAGAGGCTTTTTGCTAATATAGCAGTCCCTTACCCCCCGGAGGCTGGTGGGGGATGTCAGGCAGGCTGACATTTACAATGAGTTTATTGTGAATAGTGGGGAGCTTTAAGGATTGCGCATCAGTCACGTTAACTAAATAAACTAAGTTTATTCATTATCATTTCCAGGAAAAGATTAGGGCAGGGGGTGCCCAACCAGTGGCCTGCAGAGCCCTCTGGGGTGACCTGAGACCTCTTGCTCTGGGATGGCACTGTAAATGAAACCCACTCCACTCATTGTGGGCTGCGACTGGTTACCAAGTCGCTTAAGTTGCCATCGCTCTTCAAAAGGTTGGGCACACCTGGTTTACAGCATCAGATACCCAAAGCGCTGTCCCACACAGATTCAAGTCTCCAATCCCAACTTTACAAAATATATGCCTTTAGGCTGAGCCCAGAGTTTCTGTAATTTAGTGAAAACTTTGCTGGTGAGTACAGGGCTCTATTCATCCTCCCAAGTGAGTTACCAGTCCTCCATGAGAGTCCAGCTTTCCATGACACCTCCTCCACCAGAGTTTGCTTACATTTCTCTTTTCAAGACATGACAGCCCTAGCCTTAAACCCAGGCCTTGTTTCAAGAACACGTGTAGGCCCTCCCTAGGCAGCCTGCCTAGGAAGACAGCCAAAGTGACAGAACACCTCCCTAAGCCCAAGAATGAAGGTAAAGATCATCATCAGGGTTAAGCCACATATTTATAACCTTCCCCAGCATGCATCGATACTAAAACTCCCATTGATTGGCCAGGTATAGAAAAAAATATTTGTAATCCAGCCCTATTGCCCTTCCCTCTATTACTGGAGACATTCCTTGACAGCAGTCAGGAGTAAGCAATCAGGCTGGAGTTCAAGAAATCTAGCTAAGACAGAACCATCCATAAACTGAGCACTAACGGGATACAGCTAGGCAGTAATACACTTGATATGACATGACTGCTTAAGGCAGGGTGGCTACACTGATAAGTGTCTTATACCACATGACGCATCGTATGGGGTATTAACAATGAGGATGCCTGTGAAGGGACTTTCTAGGTCAGTTTTGCCCTTGGGACAGATGCAGCCCTTTGCATTATCCAGCCCTTGAGGCATAATTCCTGCCACTGACACCAACAATGGGGCATAATTCCTGCCACTGACACCAACAATGGGGCACAATTTCTCCCCCTAATACCAAAGATGGAGCATTTTCTACTCCCGCTGGGCACAGTCCAGCCTCCCTAAAGTCTGAAGGACAGTAAACTGGCTCTTTGTTAAGAAAGTTTGGAGACCCCTGCTCTAGGTCATGGAATAGCAAGTAATAATTAGTCAGAGTAAACATTAGTCAAACATTTTGATGCTCATCCAAAGCTAATGTATTTTCCTGACACTCAAACCCGAGGAAGGTACCCAGATGGGAAGTGAAACGTTTTCAACATTACAGCAAAGGTCCAGTTGACGGTGACTAATTACTACTAAGTAGAGTAATGATGACATTTTTGCAATGGGTGGGTTAATATACAGGTCTGACAAGTATATACAACTATGACTAAACTGAGAATATGAGAATGAAATAGGAATCAGCCTACACTTTAAAACAAAGGAATATTATTTCCTTCTTATTATAGAATGTGTTCTTTAATGGTGCCTGCATGACATCTGACACAGAGTTTGCACTGTCGGAGCTCCGTTTTCCAGAATCACAGCACATACCGTATATCGGAGAGTCATGATGTTATTGTACTGGATAGATTTGGCACCGTACCAAGTTCGGCTAATTAACTGAATGGCATCGGCGCAGGAGGCGGCCTCACAGAGACTGTGTGGGTTACGCATGCAATTAGCAAACATTGTTAAAGGATCACTGAACTCAAAGAGAAAAGAAAAAGTTGCATTATGCAAACGGAGTACTAAGAATATTCATAATGTATGTCCAGGTCTATTCGTGTCTGCAGATTAAAACTGACATTTAGGCACAGCCTACTGTCAGCTGCCTGTAACTGTAAGCAAAAGTGGTAAAACATGTCATTTGGAGCAGCAACCCCTTGGTGCCACTGCTGGGCCGTGGCCTCCCTCCTCCCAGGCCTCTAGCCAGTTGCTGATCCCCTAACTGTCCACAGTGTCTCCCAGCTCCCACAGTGCCACCCAACCTGCCATAGTGGCCCCCAGTGCTCATCAACCTCCTACAGTGCCCCCAGAGAGCCGTCAGCCCCCACAGTGCCCCCCAACCTCCCACAGTGGCCCCCAGAGGTTCTAACTCTCCCCCACTATCCAAAATTGAAACATACGGTCTTGGCTGGGCACACACTTTATTTTTTTTAAAGTAGCAGATCCAATTAATGTGACTGAGATTCTTTACAAAGTGACACTGTGCTTTCAAGGACTATGACTTTGTGTAAAGTATTTTCCTAAATTATCTTATTGGCCCCAAGTACTTTAAAGCTGAACCTCCTGTGTTGTAACTGGTTAATCTTTATTCCTTGCAAACTTGTATCTCCACAAAATAATCCTTTGAAGGTACAGCAGCTACCTTAAAGCGGAGTTGTGACCTATATTTCAACTTTAGTGATTCCTGGAGTGCTCGCTATGCTGATCAACAATTGGGCATTTTCAACTTTTTTCGGGGGTTCTTTAACTTATTTTCAGGGCATTTTTGATTGTACTTCCTCCTTCTTCCCCCTCTGTGGCCACGGCCACCGACATCACTTCCGCCTTTGCTTTGCATCCTGGGAGCTGTTTGTCATCACTCCCAGGAGGCTGGAGTCAGGAAGAACTCCCAGAACACTCCCTGGACTCAGGAAGAAGGACACAGCAGATTACACTGCGGCTTCCGGTGCCCACATCCAAGATGGTCGCGCTCAGACAGCGTTTTTAAAAGTACGATTTTGACTAAAATCCAATACTGTACACCTTGTAAGTATGAGAATAGCGGTTCTGTAAAGGGCAATGGATTAGTATTATAAGGGTATTTTTAGTTAAAAAAGGTATTTGAGGCCGGAACTCCACTTTAACCACTTTACCACCGGAGGATTTTGCTGTCTTACGTCTGGGCCACTTTTTGCGATTCGGCACTGTGCGACTTTAACTGACAATTACGCGGTCGTGCGACGCCGTACCCAAACGAAATTTACATCCTTTTTTTCCCACAAACAGAGCTTTCTTTTGGTGGTATTTGATCACCTGTGTGATTTTTACTTTTTGCGCTATAAACAAAAAAATAGCGTACATTTTGAAAAAATAACAATATTTTTCACATTTTTTTATATGAAATTGCCCCCGAAAAAAAAATGTAAAAATCAAAATTTTTTTTAATTTTTGGCCAATTTGTTTTCTGCTACCTATGTTTGGTAAAAAAAATCACAATAAGCGTATTTTGATTGGTTTGCGCAAAAGTTATTGCGTTTACTAACTAAGGGAAAGATTTCTGTCATTTTTGTTGTTTTAATGGCGGCGATCTGCGATTTTTTTTTTTTTTTTTTTGCAGGACTGCGACATTGCGGCGGACAGATCGGACCCTTGACTGACATTTTTGACACTTTTGGGGATACCAGTGACATTACTACAGTAATCAGTGCTATAAACATGCACTGTTACTGTAAAAATGACACTGGCAGGGAAGGGGTTAATTTTATTGGAGAGGGAGGGGTTAATGTATGCCTGGTGCTTACTAACTTGTGTGGGGGGGAGGTGCCTGAGTGACACAGGGACAGATCGCATGTTCAGCTATGCTGAACCCTGCAATCTGACCCTGTCTGTCACTTAGGAGATCCGCCCGCTTTGTTTACACAAGCGGGTGGATCTCCAGACTCGATTCCCCGACGATCGGGGAAGAGCGGCGGCGATCGCCGCCGCTCCTCCCCTGGCCCGACTCCCGCTGTGACTGAATACAGCGGGAGCGAGCCCACAAGGGGAGGAGTCCAGCGACGTAGGTCTACGTCGCTGGACGGGAACTAACCACTTTGCCACAGTAGAGCTCGAGTGAGCGGTCGGTAAGTGGTTAAGCCTGCCTGAATGATCTCAATCATCATCAATCTTTTTATTGTTCACCTCTTACATCTATTAGCTTTCTCTGTTATCAGTTATTTTGTTCCCAAACATTACATAAAAGAATGCTTACTCGGCATCCCTTTAGATGTACATGGTCAAGCAACTGATCAGAATATTGCACAGCTAAAGTCTGGAGCACCCAGTGGCCAGCGATGGGGTGCATGCATGCCTAAAGAGATCCCGGGGACGTATTTTTTCATACAGCACTTGTAAAAGACGATCCAAGGCAGGGTGCTGTGGCAATTACTGGGGGTCTGCCGGCCCCTCCCACCTACCCCAGTGCAATACCAGAATACCAGTGATGTCATCAACAGGTCTTCAAAGATTTAATTCTAGAAAACCAAATGATTTGATTGAACAGTTTTAATGGCATGTTGATCAGGGGAATTAGCAAAAGGGGAGGGGGGGTATTATATGTGTACAACACTTCAGCATTAAAGAGTAACTCCACTTTTGTTGAGAAAAAAAACATTCCCCTCTGGGTGATCTCTGTACATTACAAGGATTTTAACAAACTTTGTTGCAGATTCCTACCTTTTGTTATTCTGAAGAAATCATTGTTTGTTCCTCTGTGCTGAGCGGGTCAAATGGGAGTGATTTCATAATAATTAATCAGCTGTGGCAGCTGCAGGGCTCTAATGAGGGAAGCTGCTGGGCCTGCATCCCTTTAGACATGTTCCTATGGGGAGTATATCACCAAAAATTATATTTTTGTTGCAGGGAATGCCAGAAATCTGACTTGTATCTTAGGCAGACTTCTGGGAAAATTGGTGAGCCAATCACACAAGCAGGAAAGGATGTTTCTGGGGGTGTGGTCAGTATACATTCTGTGTACAGAACACCTCCAGGTGGCCATATTGTATTGCATTTTCAGAAAATTACAACAGCTGTAGATTGAAAAGGAAAGGTCATTTTTTAATAACATTCAATTACAATATGATTTGTGTCTCAATTGTATATTCTATATTGTTTTTTCTTTATTTGCTATTTTTTTTTCCCCACGAAAGTGGAGTTACCCTTAAAAGATAAAAGGTTTCTGTGTAAGAGGGGAAAACAGTTTTGATTGTCTACCTCTGAGATTTTGTACCTTGAGGCTTTGTACATGAAATTCCTGACAGTCAGGATGAGACCATGAGAGGTCCCCAGTTATTGCAATCATTTTACAGCTATGAGTTTAGTACTTATACAGTATTTCTTTAGTGGCCTATTAATGGAAATATTTTTCTTCCCTTCAGGGAAATAGGTATCCAGTGCATGGAGATCACGGGGTTCAGCCGCGGTGCAGAAAACAGTGACAATGATGCCTTCCATCGGACCAAGTCCAATCATGTGTGGAACGCAGTGGAGTTGGCTGGGCAGTGGTACCTGCTAGATGCCTGCTGGGGGGCTGGAACTGTCGACCTCCAGAAAGGGATATTCATACCAAGGTCAGCATAACCAAACTATGTTGGATCGATCATAGAAAAAAAAGTCGTATCTCCTAATTTGGGGTACCAAAAAGGAGCTCTTCCTACTGTTAGCACAGTTATGACAGCTGAAGTCAGATTTTCAGCCAAGTTACTGTTGTCACCGGCCAAGGTCCCCCATACAGTGTGTTCCTAAGGAGCATCCACCAAAAGACAAATGATACAGAATTTCTGTATTTGGTGATTTCTACATTGGAACTCACTCGGGCCAGTGACAACAGTAGCTCAGCTTACACTTGTGGAGTTTGGTACTCAGAGAGGTGAGAATGCACATGGAGACCAGGGATTGCAGTAAATTATTACAGAAAATTATTACGTAAATTAACAGAAAAGTTCCTACAAGGTGGTAACAGAGTCACTGCCAACACGGCCAAACTGGCCTGGCAGCACATACTAGGAATTGCAGAGGATTACCAAAAACACTTATAATGCCCAACGGCATCTGACAGAGGAGGTTTAATGGCTCCTAGCTGGTGACAGAGGTGATCAGTTCCTACTCTGCCCCTCCTCCAACAGAACCTTTCCCTGCACTAGGCACAATGTCCCTATCCAGCGAGTTCCTGTCCTTGACTTAAGCTGGCTACACACTATGCAATCTTCTTAAGGATTTTTTTTCCTTTAGATTTACCAAAAACCATAGTTACATAGTTAGTCAGGTTGAAAAAAGACACAAGTCCATCTGGTTCAACCAACAAAAAAAACAAACAAACCGTATTGAAAACCCAACCATACAATCCCATGTACACAATCCTATACCTGCAGTTGATTCAGAGGAAGGTGAAAAAACCCCAGCAATGCATGATCCAATTTGGTACAGCAGGGGAAAAAAAAAATCCCTTCCTGATCCCCCAAGAGGCAAACGGATATTCCCTGGATCAACTTTACCTAAAAAAATTTTTAGTACCCACTTATATTATGTACACCCAGGAAAGAATTCAGGCCTTTTTTAAAGCAATCTAATGAGCTAGCCAGAACCACCACTGGAGGGAGTCTATTCCACATTTTCACAGCTCTTATGGTGAAGAAACCTTTCGTATATTTGGAGACTTAATCTGTTTTCCTCTAGACGTAAAGAGTGCCCCCTTGTCCTCTGTGTTGACCTTAAAGTGAACAACTCAACACCAATTCCAATATATGGACCCCTTATGTATTTATACACATTGATCATATTCCCCCTTAATCTCCTCTTCTCATGAGAGAATAAATTCAGTTCCTCTAATCTTTTCTCATAGCTGAGCTCCTTCATGCCTCTTATCAGTTTGGTTGCCCTTCTCTGTACTTTCTCCAGTTCCCCGATATCCTTTTTTAGAGCTGGTGCCCAAAACTGAACTGCATATTCCAGATGAGGTCTTACTAATGATTTATAGAGGGGAAAAATTATATCTCTTTCTCTGGAGTCCATGCCTCTTTTAATACAAGAAAGGACTTTGCTTGCTTTGGAAACCGAAGTTTGGCATTGCATGCTATTATTAAGCTTATCTACCAGAACACCCAGATCCTTCTCCACTATGGATTCCCCCAGTTCTTCTCCCCCTAGTATGTATTACGCATGCATATTATTAGCCCTCCAATTGCATAACTTTATATTTATCAACATTAAACCTCATTTGCCACATAGTTGCCCAATGAAACAGTGCATTGAGGTTGGCTTGTAAGTTGGAGACATCCTGTAAAGAAGTTATTCCACTGCAAAGCTTGGTGTCCTCTGCAAAGACTGAAATGGTGCTTTTAATCCCAGACCCTATATCATTTATAAAGATATTAAAAAGTAAGGGTCCCAACACTGAACCTTGGGGTACACCACTGATAACCTTAGACCATTCAGAGTAAGAATCATTCATTAATAGGGTTGAGCGAACACCTAGATGTCCGTGTTCGACGGGTTCGGCCGAACTTTAAAAAAAAGTCCGGGTCCGTGTCCCGGACTTTTACCGAACTTTTCCCGGACACCGAACCCCATTGAAGTCAATGGGGACCCGAACTTTAAGGCACTAAAATGGCTCTAAAACACCAAAGGAAAGGGCTAGAGTGCTGCAAATGGCAGCAAAACGTAATTAAGAGCATGGCAAGTGCTCTGCAAACAAATGTGGATAGGGAAATAACTTAAAACAACAAAAAAAAAACAGAAAAATAAAACAATGTTCTTCTTCATCTCTGAAGGACGAGGCCCATATGGAGTAGGAGGGAGGTTGAGGTGGTGGTGGATGTGGCGGTGACATAGGCGTGCGCACAGGGTGTGCTGGGTGTGCCTGGGCACACCCTAATCACCTAGGGCACATAGCATTGCCAGTGAGGAGATGGGAAAGATCTCCCTGGGACCTGCTCTGCTCTATTTCTCCTTGCCTACAGGTACATGGCCCCGATACATTACTCTCCCTGCTGGCAAACACATGCATGTGTATTTCAACTTTGGGGTGCACACCTTAATGCAATAGGCTGCGCACACCTATGGGCGGTGTAGGTGGAAGCGGCGGTGGAGGAGGACCAGGGCCGGATTAACAGCATCATGGGCTTGGTGCTGAGGATTTTGAAGGGCCTTAAGGGCCGTGCCTTGCCATGCACCCAGAGGAGGAAGGGTGCAGCCATGCATGCCTAATTCAACATGGGATGCTGTCTCTGAAGCCCATAAACACATCCATGCATCGCCAACTGTCCCTCCTTGTCCGGCCTTCACGCTGTGTGGGGAGGTTCTGAGGGTGCTGCCTGGGGAAGCGAGCATAGAAGCCAGACTTCTGTGTTTACAAGTGACAGAAGAGCGGTAACAGTGAATATGGCCAACCCGGGGCCTATATAAAAGGTAGGGGCCTGGAGCTGCAGCTCCAATAGCCCCTACATTAATCTGGCCCTGAGGAGGAGGACGAGGTAGCCAACACTGCTTCTTTTCAAAAATTTTAAATGAGGGTACACCCCAAAAGAGTGAGAAAGAGCAAAAATGGAACAATGGGTGGGTAAGGTCGGTATCCATTGCTATTCTGCATAAGGTACGGAAAAGTCCCGTGGGATCCATGCCTGGTTCATTTTAATGAACGTGAGCTTGTCCACATTGTCTCTGGACAGGCGGCTGCGCTTGTCTGTTATAACGCCCCCAGCCGTGCTAAATACCCGTTCAGATAATACACTGGCTGCAGGGCACGCCAGCACCTCCAAGGCGTAAAGGGCAAGCTCAGGCCATGTGCCCAATTTGGAGACCCAGAAGTTGAAGGGGGCAGACCCGTCATTCACTACATGTAGGCGTGTGCACACATACTGCTCCACCATGTTGGTAAAATGCTGCCTCCTGCTAAGACGTTCCATCTGAGCTGCTGGTGCTGCTGTTTGTTGTGGCGTGCTGACAAAGCTTTTCCACATTTCGGCCATGCTAACCCTGCCTTCTGAGGTGCTGGCGGTGCCCTGGTTGCGTTGGCGACCTCCTCCTCCTCCTCCTCTGCCTTGTGCTTCCACTGTGGCCCCGCTGTCAGATGGGAATGCCAGCAGCATGGCGTCTACCAGCGTGCGCTTGTACTCGCGCATCTTGCGATCGCGCTCCAGTGAGTGAATTAAGGACGGTACGTTGTCCTTGTAACGGGGATCCAGCAGCGTGGCCACCCAGTAATCAGCACAAGTTAGAATGTGGGCAACTCGGCGGGCGTTGTGGAGACACTGCAGCATGTAATCGCTCATGTGTGCCAGGCTGCCCAGAGGCGACGAAAGGCTGTCCTCTGTGGGAGGTGTATCGTCCGTGTCCTCTGTATCCCCCCAGCCACGCACCAGTGATGGCCATGAGCTGGCCTGGGTGCCACCCTGCTGTGAACAT
Organism: Pelophylax lessonae; assembly: GCF_965119305.1. NCBI lineage: Eukaryota > Metazoa > Chordata > Amphibia > Anura > Ranidae > Pelophylax > Pelophylax lessonae. Next base: position 842,196,362 of record NC_138768.1, on the reverse strand, counting down.
GGTTCCATCTCCTCCTCCAGCTCCTCCTCCTCCTCATCCTCCTCATCCTCCAGAACTGTGCCCCTGCTGGACAATTGCGTCCCTGGCGTTTGCGTGTGCAGGAACCCACCCTCGGAGCCCCTTGCGAATGACTGCCCTGAAAGCCTTGGAAATGTTACCTCTTCATCCTCCTCCTCCTCCTCATCCTGTGCCACATCCTCTTCCATCATCGCCCGAATTGTTTTTTCAAGGAGGCATAGAAGTGGGATAGTTAAGCTGAGAACGGCGTCATTGCCACTGGCCATGTTGGTGGAGTACTCAAAACAGCGCAACAAGGCACACAGGTCTCGCATGGAGGCCCAGTTATTGGTGGTGAAGTGGTGCTGTTCCGCAGAGCGACTCACGCGTGCGTGCTGCAGCTGAAACTCCACTATGGCCTGCTGCTGCTCGCACAGTCTTTCCAGCATGTGCAAGGTGGAGTTCCACCTTGTGGGCACGTCACATATGAGGCGGTGAGCGGGAAGGCCGAAGTTACGCTGCAGCGCTGCCAGGCGAGCAGCAGCAGGGTGAGAACGCCGAAAGTGCGCACAAACGGCCCGCACTTTCTGCAGCAGCTCTGACATATCGGGGTAGTTTTTAAGGAACCTCTGCACCACCAAATTCAGCACATGCGCCAGGCAAGGGATGTGCGTCAAACCGGCTAGGCCCAGAGCTGCTATGAGATTTCGCCCGTTATCACACACCACCAGGCCGGGCTTGAGGCTCGCTGGCAGCAACCACTCATTTGTCTGCTGTTCCATGCTCCTCCACAACTCCTGCGCGGTGTGTGGTTTGTCCCCCAAACAGGCAAGTTGTAAAACTGCCTGCTGTCGTTTACCCCTGGCCGTGCTGAAGTTGGTGGTGAAGGTGTTACGCTGTCCGGATGAGGAGGCGGTAGAGGATGAGGAAGCGGAGTAGGAGGAGTTACGAACAGGAGGCAAACTGAAGCGCCCTGCAATCCTCGGTGGTGGAAGGACATGCGCCAAATTGCTATCCGCCTCAGGCCCATCCGCCACTGCATTTACCCAGTGTGCCGTTAGGGAGATATAACGCCCCTGACCGTGCTTACTGGTCCACGTATCCGTAGTTAGGTGGACCTTGGCACAGATGGCGTTGCGCAGTGCACACCTGATATTTTCCCCCACTTGGTTGTGCAGGGAAGGGATGGCTTGCCTGGAAAAGTAGTGGCGGCTGGGCACGACGTACTGTGGGACAGCCACCGACATAAGGTTTTTAAAACTGTGCGTCTCCACCAGACGGAATGACAGCATTTCAAAGGCCAATAATTTTGAAATGCTGGCATTCAGGGCCAGGGATCGCGGGTGGGTAGGGGGGTACTTCCTCTTCCTCTCAAGTGTTTGGGAGATGGAAAGCTGAACGCTTCCACGGGACATTGTGGAGATGGTTGTTGGTGACCCAGGTGGTGGTGTTGCTGACAGATCGTCTGTTTGCGGGGTGGCAGGTGCCGGTATCACTACAGATGTGGCTGGAGCGGCCGAGACTGCAGCAGAAGAGGAAGCAGGATGAGCCAGAGACGTTTCTTGGTTTTGAAGGTGTGTACTCCACTGCAGCTCGTGCTTTGCACTTAGATGCCTGATCATGCAGGTTGTGCTCAGGTTGAGAAGGTTCATGCCTCGCTTCAAGCTCTGATTGCACAGGGTGCAAACCACTCGTGTCCTGTCATCAGCACATTTTCTAAAGAACTTCCACGCTAGAGAACTCCTTTGAGCTGACTTTGGTGCGCTCGTTCCCTTGCTGCGTTGGGCAGTAGCGGGCGTAGTGTCTAGGGCACGGCCGCTCCGCTTCTGCACCCTGCTCCCTCTTCTGCTGTGCTGGTGGCTCTGTGCGACCACCGCCTCTTCCTCCAAACTACTCAGGTCACCTGCATGACGTTCATTCCATGTGGGGTCGAGGACCTCATCGTCCTCCACATCATCTTCCACCCAGTCTTCACCCCTGCCCTCCTTGTCGGTCTCCACAATGCTGAACGCCGCAGCAGTTGGCACCTGCGTTTCGTCATCATCGGAGACGTGCTGCGATGATCCTTGCATGTACTCATCTTGAGAAATAAGTGGTTGGGCATCGCTGCACTCAATCTCTTCCACTTCTGGGGCAGGGCTAGGTGGATGGCCCTGGGAAACCCTGCTGACAGAGTCCTCAAAAAGAATAAGAGACTGCTGTATGGCTTGGGGCTCAGACTGCTGGCCTGATTTGCAAGGGGGTGAGGTGAAAGACGGTTGGACATTGGCTGCAGGTGCCAACTCTGACCTTTCTGCAGTAGACTGGGTGGGAGACAATGTGAAGGAACTGGAGGCACTGCAAGCAGCAAACCAATCTACTATCGCCTCAACTTGTTCTGGCCTCATCACTTCTAGGGGCGTTTGATGCCCTACCAAATACTGATGCAGGTTCTGTCGCCTACTCACACTTGAGGAAGGTGTTTCACTTGTGCGTGTAGCTGGCACAGATCGACCATGTCCTCTCCTTGCAACAGGAGCTCTACCAGCAGCACCACGACCCAGGCCACGGCCCTTATTTGACGGTCTCCTCATATTTCTGTAATTTAAGATCTTGCCCTAGAAAGGTTTTTATTGAATAGCGGAATAGAAAATATGATCCAAAAAAAGTGTATGTATATCACACGTACACAACCACACTAGGCCCCAATTACTATTGTTTGTACCCCTAAAAGGCTAGATGAGGAGTAGGGGGAGTATGGAACAGGCAGCACCCTCAAACCTTCAGAAGTATGAGATGAACCCCAACAACTTGGAAAGGTGGATCTCTCTCACACGTACCGACACAGACTATCCCGCAATTCAATTGATCTTTAAAGGTTTTTATTGAATAGCGGAATAGAAAATATGATCCAAAAAAAGTGTATGTATATCACACGTACACAACCACACTAGGCCCCAATTACTATTGTTTGTACCCCTAAAAGGCTAGATGAGGAGTAGGGGGAGTATGGAACAGGCAGCACCCTCAAACCTTCAGAAGTATGAGATGAACCCCAACAACTTGGAAAGGTGGATCTCTCTCACACGTACCGACACAGACTATCCCGCAATTCAATTGATCCTCAAAGGTTTTTATTGAATAGCGGAATAGGAAATATGATCAAAAAAAGTGTATGTATCTCGCACGTACACAACCACACTAGGCCCCAATTACTATTGTTTGTACCCCTAAAAGGCTAGATGAGGAGTAGGGGGAGTATGGAACAGGCAGCACCCTCAAACCTTCAGAAGTATGAGATGAACCCCAACAACTTGGAAAGGTGGATCTCTCTCACACGTACCAACACAGACTATCCCCCAATTTAACTGATCCCCAAAGGTTTTTGATTAAATAGCGGAATAGAAAATATGATCCCAAAAAAGTGTATGTATATCACACGTACACAACCACACTAGGCCCCAATTACTATTGTTTGTACCCCTAAAAGGCTAGGAGTAGGGGGAGTATGGAACAGGCAGCACCCTCAAACCTTCAGAAGTATGAGATGAACCCCAACAACTTGGAAAGGTGGATCTCTCTCACACGTACCAACACAGACTATCCCCCAATTTAACTGATCCCCAAAGGTTTTTGATTAAATAGCGGAATAGAAAATATGATCCCAAAAAAGTGTATGTATATCACACGTACACAACCACACTAGGCCCCAATTACTATTGTTTGTACCCCTAAAAGGCTAGGAGTAGGGGGAGTATGGAACAGGCAGCACCCTCAAACCTTCAGAAGTATGAGATGAACCCCAACAACTTGGAAAGGTGGATCTCTCTCACACGTACCAACACAGACTATCCCCCAATTTAACTGATCCCCAAAGGTTTTTGATTAAATAGCGGAATAGAAAATATGATCCCAAAAAAGTGTATGTATATCACACGTACACAACCACACTAGGCCCCAATTACTATTGTTTGTACCCCTAAAAGGCTAGGAGTAGGGGGAGTATGGAACAGGCAGCACCCTCAAACCTTCAGAAGTATGAGATGAACCCCAACAACTTGGAAAGGTGGATCTCTCTCACACGTACCAACACAGACTATCCCCCAATTTAACTGATCCCCAAAGGTTTTTGATTAAATAGCGGAATAGAAAATATGATCCCAAAAAAGTGTATGTATATCACACGTACACAACCACACTAGGCCCCAATTACTATTGTTTGTACCCCTAAAAGGCTAGGAGTAGGGGGAGTATGGAACAGGCAGCACCCTCAAACCTTCAGAAGTATGAGATGAACCCCAACAACTTGGAAAGGTGGATCTCTCTCACACGTACCAACACAGACTATCCCCCAATTTAACTGATCCCCAAAGGTTTTTGATTAAATAGCGGAATAGAAAATATGATCCCAAAAAAGTGTATGTATATCACACGTACACAACCACACTAGGCCCCAATTACTATTGTTTGTACCCCTAAAAGGCTAGATGAGGAGTAGGGGGAGTATGGAACAGGCAGCACCCTCAAACCTTCAGAAGTATGAGATTGTGTTCACTGTACCCCACAAAGATTGAGTTCACTGCACCCCACAATGATTGTGTTCACTGCACCCCACAAAGATTGTGTTCACTGCACCTCACAAAGATTGTGTTCACTGTACCCCCCAAAGATTGTGTTCACTGCACCCCACAAAGATTCTGTTCACTGTACCCCACAAAGATTGTGTTCACTGCACCCCAAAAAGATTGTGTTCACTGCACCCCAAAAAGGATGTTGTTCACTGCACCCCAAAAAGGATGTTGTTCACTCCACCCCAAAAAGATTGTGTTCACTGCACCCCACAAAGATTGTGTTCACTGCACCCCAAAAAGATTGTGTTCACTGCACCCCAAAAATGATTTTGTTCACTGCACCCCAAAAAGGATTTTGTTCACTGCACCCCAAAAAGGATGTTGTTCACTCCACCCCAAAAAGATTGTGTTCACTGCACCCCAAAAAGATTGTGTTCACTGCACCCCACAAAGGATTTTGTTCACTGCACCCCAAAAAGATTGTGTTCACTGCACCCCAAAAAGGATGTTGTTCACTGCACCCCAAAAAGGATTTTGTTCACTGCACCCCAAAAAGATTGTGTTCACTGCACCCCACAAAGGATTTTGTTCACTGCACCCCACAAAGATTGTGTTCACTGCACCCCAAAAAGATTTTGTTCACTGCACCCCAAAAAGATTGTGTTCACTGCAGCCCAAAAAGATTGTGTTCACTGCAGCCCAAAAAGATTGTGTTCACTGCAGCCCAAAAAGATTGTGTTCACTGCAGCCCAAAAAGATTGTGTTCACTGCAGCCCAAAAAGATTGTGTTCACTGCAGCTCACACACAGAAAAATGGATGTGGATCACTGACACCTGCCTATCTCCAATCCCACACCACACAGCAATATCGATTGTAGTTTGTAGAACACAGTTTCCCTAAAATTCAGCAGACTCTGTCCCTAACAGGATTGAGAAGAGATCGTAGATCAGGATTGAGTGCAGACCCCACCCCCCACACAGCAATATCGATTGTAGTTTGTAGAAGACACTGACCCTATAATTCAGCAGACTCTATCCCTAAAATGCCTACAACTCGCCCTGCCTAAACACTCCGACCTGTCCCTCAATTCTATCCGGACACAAATGGTTTTTTCCTGCCTATCTTTCCCTAATCAGCAGCCAGCACGTTGATGTGTGCTCTGTCCCTGAATCTAAGCAGCATAATGACGCCGCTGCGGCTGCCTCGAACTTATAAAGACTTGGTCACATGCTTCAGACGGCCAATCACAGCTACTGAGACATTTGCAGGCATGGCTGGGATGGCTTAAGGCACACCAGTTAAACGATTGTTGATTGGCTGTTGAAAGCCCGCCATGAAAAGAGCGCCAAAGCATGCAAAACCCGGAAATAAAACGACCGAACACGGATTTTTACCCGAACATACAGTAAAGTGTCCGTGTCCGTGTTCGGGTACAAAAAATCCAATTATTCGGTACGAACACGAATAATACAGTCCGTGTTCGCTCAACACTATTCATTAACCACTACTCTCTGAATTCTATCTTTTAGCCAGTTTTCTATCCATTTGCAAACTGATCTTTCCAAGCCTGTAGACTTTACCTTACATATTAGCCGTGTGTGGGGAACTGTGTCAAACGCTTTTGCAAACTCCATACCAGATAATATGAGGTCAAACCTAAACACTTTAAATTTGTATGCAATGAGGCAGGCCCTTGCACTACATAGTTGAAGGTAAATCTAAAGGAAGTCGAACAACAAAAGTTGTATAATGTGTGTAGCATTGCCCCCTTGAGGACTGCTGGATAATACACTCTTGTGTCCCCCTGGGTTACCGTTAGCAACATTGGCATTCACAAATTAACACTTTACCTCTTTGGCTCAGTCAATGATCAATCCAGGGGTATGTAGTTGTTTTTGGTGTTTTATTTTAAATAGCGATGGGAGAGGGGAAGAGTGGGATGCTCCAAATTGAACTATTCACAATGGATGAGGACTCCTGTCTTGAGATGCAGCCAGGCTGCAGATTCACCTTGCCACTAGATGAATTTAGGTCAAGTCTCTGTTCAGACGACTTAGTTAGGTAGATTATCTTCAGGATACTTGCCTAGTATCCCCTTTCACTCCACAGACTGACACCCGTCCTCTGACTAGCCTAACCCGGGGTGGCCCCCCTCAGGTCAGGCCCCTAGACACAATCCCCTGTACTCACGATACTGTTTTTCGAGGGTCTCCAGTGTCTCTACCCCTCCAGTTTGTTCTCCTGGATCTCTGGGTTCAGTTCCTTTTCTCTGGTCCCCAGGCTGACTGCCTGTGACCGCGTGCCACTGCTACAGGCAGCCAACACCCCCCCACCCCACCCCCCCCTCCAGGACTCTGCTCACCAGCCAAAGACCCCGCAGCACATGTGCTCCTGGCTTTTATACAGTATCCCATAATGCACCAAGACAGCCAGTCTCTACCAAACACTGGAACTGTATCAAGGCATGTGTATTCATTGGTCAGGTTTCCTCCCACTGTCCAACATGCCTCCCTATTGGACCAGTTGTGGAAACACTATCAAGACCCAATGAATCATACACTGAGCACACTGAGCAGACCTCACTCACAGATCCTGCTCTGCTACTTAACTGACCAGATCAATATCCCAGGAGTTTAATTGACTTGATGCTATACTCTGATGAAAAAGTGTTCCTTTAATTTTTTGAGCAGTGTATATACCGTACTGTGTGTATATATATATATATATATATATATACACTGTGTATATATATATATATATATATATATACAGTATATACACATATACACACACATTTACCACTTCTACAAAAACAACTATACCCAGATAAAGGGAAAATTCACTTTCCTTTATTTCTCACAGCTATGATGATTTCTTCTTCCTCACCGACCCTGAAGATTTCATCAACACTCATTGGCCGGATGACCCCAACTGGCAGTTGCTCCAATCTGTGGTCTCATTTGCAGATTTTGAGCAGAGAATTTTCAAAACATCGGAGTTCTTCAGACTTCGTCTCTTCACCATCTCACCAAACGTTTTCTACCTTTCAACAGGTATGACCTTACAAGTTGTGCTAGGTGGCAAACTGCTGGAATCCCGGTGCTGGCATTTCAAAGGAAAAATTGGCAGTATGGGTTTGGAAAGTGTTAAAAAATCTATAGCCAAACGCTTTGCATAATTTCTGCTTCAAGGAATGGTTTTATGGAGAAAGATTGGAGTTAAAGTATAACTGAAGGCAAAACATTTTTTGTTTTGGACAGAGTAGAGAGGGATTAACCACTTGCCGACCGCTGCCCGACTATATACGGCGGCGGTCAGCCCCTCCCAGGCAAAGTGACGTACCGGTACGTCACTAGCCTGGGAGCGAATAGGGGGCGAGCGCGCGCCGCCGGAGGCACGCTCCCGCCCCCGCTTGTACCAGAGGAAGCCGGCGCATGTGACCGGCGGACCCGATGTCCGCCGGCCACTCGCGATCGTCAGGCAGAGAGGGAGAAAGGCAGGCGGCTAATGTAAACAAAGCCGTCTGTCATTCTCCCCTGTGTAAAAACACAGATCACTCGGTCCTGCTATGTAGGACCGTTGATCTGTGCTATTACACCACTAGCCACATCCAATGACAGTAAGAAACACGCCCCTAGGGACACACTTAGCCCCTCCCTCTCCAATAAAGTTAACCCCTTCCCTCCCAGTGTCATTTTTACAGTAACAGTGCATATGTATAGCACTGATTACTGTAGTAATGTCACTGGTACCCCCAAAAGTGTCAAAAATGTCAGTCAAGGGTCCGATCTGTGCGCCGCAATGTCGCAGTCCCGCAAAAAAAATCGCAGATCGCCGCCATTACGCGTTAAAAAAAACCAACAAAAATGACAAAAATCTTTCCCTTAGTTAGTAAACGCAATAACTTTTGCGCAAACCAATCAAAATACGCTTATTGTGATTTTTTTTTTTTACCAAACATAGGTAGCAGAAAACAAATTGGCCAAAAATTTAAAAAAATTTAGATTTTTAAATTTTTTTGGGGGAATTTCATATAAAAAAAATGTGAAAAATATTGTTATTTTTGCAAATTAGTCGCTCTTTTTTTGTTTATAGCGCATTATCAAAAAATCGCACAGGTGATCAAATACCACCAAAAGAAAGCTCTGTTTGTGGGAAAAAAAGGACGTCAAATTCGTTTGGGTACAGCGTCGCACGACCGCGCAATTGTCCGTTAAAGTCATGCAGGAAGGGGGTAAAATCTTCCGGGGCTTAAGTGGTTAAAAACACTTATTAGGTCTTTATTATGTATCTGTGCCCCCGTTAGGGAGGCTCACCCCCTCTTTATTTGTCCTGTTTATCATTATCATTAAAAGTTAAAGTAAAGGAAAATCCCCACATTTTGGGTTGTCCCCAGAAAAGTAATAGAGGGGTAATCTTCTAATGGGAACACTAGTTCTGCTGACCTGGGGGTCCCCGAGAAATTCCCTTAAAGTGGTTGTACAAGCTCAAGGTTTTTTACCTTTATGCAGTCTATGCACGAAGGTAAAAAAAAAACCTTTGGTGTGTAGCAGCCCCCCGAATACTTACCTGAGCCCCATTGTGATCCAGCGACAAAATGTCTCGGATCTCCAGGTACTCTCCCTCCTCATTGGCTGAGACAGTCCTTGGCTCCTGGTACTGTCAATCTTAGCCAGTGAGCCAATGAGAAGAGAGAGGGGGCATAGCCGGAACAGCGGCTTTGTGTCTAAATAGACATACAGAGCAGAGGCTTGGGAGTGCCCCCATAGCAAGCTGTTTGCAGGAGGGAGGGGCCAGGAGCACCAGCAAAACCATTGCACAGAGTAGTTAAATATAACATGTTTGTTATTTACCCACTTTAAGACCGGAAGGATTTGTCCCCTTTAATGGCCAGGCCCTATTTTGCGATTCGTTACTTTAACGGACGATTGCGCGATCGTGCGACGCTGTACCCAAAAATAATGTATGTCCTTTTTTTCCCATAAATAGAGCTTTCTTTTGGTGGTATTTGATCACCTGTGCGATTTTTATTTTTTGCGCTATAAACAAAAAAATAGCGACAATTTTGAAAAAAAAAAAAAAAAAACAATATTTTTCACATTCTGCTATATGACATTCTCAAAAAAAAAAATTAAAAAATCAAAATGTTTTAAAATTTTAGGCCAATTTGTTTTCTGGTACATATTTTTGGTAAAAAAAATCACAATAAGCATATTTTGATTGGTTTGCGCAAAATTTATCGCGTCTACAAACTACGGGAAAAATTTATGTAATTTTTTTTTTTTTTTTTTTACTAGTAATGGCGGCAATCTGCGATTTTTTTCGCGGGACTGTGACATTGCGGCGGACAGATCGGACCCCTAACTGACATTTATGACACTTTTGGGGGGACCAGTGACATTACTACAGTGCTAAAAATATGCACTGTTACTGTAATAATGACACTGGCAGGGCCTCCTGAGAGCAAGCGACGTACAGCTACGCCGATATGCCCAGGAGCGGCCGCCTGCCGCCGTATTAGTGCGGCGGGCGGTCGTTAAGCAATTAACCGCTTGCTGACCCCCCCCCCGTAGCACATTTACTGCTACAGGGCGGCCGCTCTGCACAGAATCGCGTATATATACACGTGATTCTGCACTTCCGGGTTTTGGCCATTAGCAGGAGCTGATCGTTCGGTACACTGACAGAATGCCAGTCTGTAAACAAGGCAGATCGCCATTCTGTCAGTACAGAAGGCATGGATCCTGTGTTCCTGCAAAGCAGAAACACTGGTTCATGCCATCCACTAGTGAAAACACCTCCCCCACTACATTGAAACATTAGCTAGGCACACAGGTAACCCTTTGATCACCCCTGATATTACCCCTTCCCAGCCAGTGTCCTCAGTACAGTGACATTGCTTATTTTTAGCACTGATCACTGTAATTTAAACACTGTTCCCCAAAAAAGTATCAAAGGTGTCAGTCAGGTGTCCGATTTGTCTCCTGCAATATCGCAGTCACGCTGTAAGTCGCTGATTGCCGCTATTACTAGTAAAAAAAAATGTAAAAAATATATAAATATTAATTGTTAAAATGTGTTATCGTGCTGCCTCCAAATCAAGGTAAAAATAATAAATAGAAAGTGACAAGAAACTACTAAATAGGTACAGTGCCTTGCGAAAGTATTCGGCCCCCTTGAACTTTGTGACCTTTTGCCACATTTCAGGCTTCAAACATAAAGATATAAAACTGTAATTTTTTGTGAAGAATCAACAACAAGTGGGACACAATCATGGAGTGGAACAAAATTAATTGGATATTTCAAACTTTGTTAACAAATAAAAAACTGAAAAATTGGGCGTGAAAAATTATTCAGCCCCTTTACTTTCAGTGCAGCAAACTCTCTCCAGAAGTTCAGTGAGGATCTCTGAATGATCCAATGTTGACCTAAATGACTAATGATGATAAATAGAATCCACCTGTGTGTAATCAAGTCTCCATATAAATGCACCTGCACTGTGATAGTCTCAGAGGTGTGTTTAAAGGGCAGAGAGCATCATGAAGAACAAGGAACACACCAGGCAGGTCCGAGATACTGTTGTGGAGAAGTTTAAAGCCGGATTTGGATACAAAAAGATTTCCCAAGCTTTAAACATCCCAAGGAGCACTGTGCAAGTGATAATATTGAAATGGAAGGAGTATCAGACCACTGCAAATCTACGAAGACCTGGCCGTCCCTCTAAACTTTCAGCTCATACAAGGAGAAGACTGATCAGAGATGCAGCCAAGAGGCCCATGATCACTCTGGATGAACTGCAGAGATCTACAGCTGAGGTGGGAGCAGGGCCGGCCTTAGGTGTTCAGGCGCCCTTTGCGAGCTAATCCTGTGGCGCCCCCCCCCCCCCATCCTCACCTCTCGCACCCCCCTAAACTTGGCTGTCTCTATTGAAAAACTATTAAAGAGTATAATTGCTGCTAATTGACTCCAAGTGGGTGCAGCAGCAAGATAAAAACAGGGAAAAAAATCAGCGCAAAAATAGTATTTACCCTAAAATTATATATAAATACGTCACCCAAATCTGTTTCTGTTGTAAAAAGTGCACAGTGCAAAATAATAATTAAATCTGCATGGCTACTACAGTATACAGATCATATACCACTACTAGATAAATAACAATTAAATATTCATAACCTCTACAATGTGCAAAAATTTAATCAACATAGCGTAATTCCATAAAATGCATCGGCTTTTATTTAAGTCTGGTGAGTCAGTTTGGGGTGATTGGTGGAAGCAGCTTTGTCACCATAAATATTTATTTGCACTTTTTTGCACATTTTATTGCACCTTTTTGGCACTTCATTGGACTTTTCTTGGAACTTTTTTATGTTCACTAATAACTTAGCCCCCCTAACATTAGAGACCCCCCCATGGAGCCCCCCCTTACATCAGAGACCCCACAGAGCCCCACTTACATCAGAGACCCCCCACGGAGCCCCCCCATTACATCAGAGACCCTCAGAGCCCCACTTACATCAGAGACCCCCCACAGAGCCCCACTTACATCAGATACCCCCCACAGACCCCCTTACATCAGAGACCCCCACAGAGCCCCACTTACATCAGAGACCCCCCCACAGAGCCCCCCCTTACATCAGAGACCCTCAGAGCCCCACATACATCAGATACCCCCCGCAGACCCCCTTACATCAGAGACCCCCCCTCAGAGCCCCCTTACATCAGAGACCCCCATAGAGCCCCACTTACATCAGAGAACCCCCACAGAGCCCCCTTTACATCAGAGACCCCCCACAGAGCCCCCCTTACATCAGAGACCCCCCCACAGAGCCCCCCTTACATCAGAGACCCCCACAGAGCCCCCCTTACATCAGAGACCCCCACAGAGTCCCCCTTACATCAGAGACCCCCACAGACCCCCCTTACATCAGAGACCCCCACTCAGACTCCCCTTACATCAGAGACCCCCCCAGACCCCCCTTACATCAGAGCCCCCCCAAACCCCCCTTACATCAGAGCCCCCCACAGACCCCCCTTACATCAGAGACCCCCCTTACATCAGAGCCCCCCCACAGACTCTCCTTACATCAGAGCCCCCCCCCAGACCCCCCTTACATCAGAGCCCCCCCCCAGACCCCCCTTACATCAGAGCCCCCCACAGACCCCCCTTACATCAGAGACCCCCCTTACATCAGAGCCCCCCCACAGATTACCCCTTACATCAGAGCCCCCACAGACTCTCCTTATATCAGAGCCCCCCACAGACCCCCCTTACATCAGAGCCCCCAACAGATTCCCCTTACATCAGAGCCCCCCACAGACTCTCCTTACATCAGAGCCCCCCACAGACCCCCCTTACATCAGAGCCCCCCACAGATTCCCCTTACATCAGAGCCCCCCACAGACCACCCCTTACATCAGAGCCCCCCACAGATTCCCCTTACATCAGAGCCCCCCACAGACCACCCCTTACATCAGAGACCCCCCCCCCAGACCCCCCTTACATCAGAGCCCCCCACGCCTTACTTCAGAGCCCCCCTTACATTTGTTACTGGAGCAGGGTAGGCTTACTTACCCCAGGATGAAGGAAGGCTCACGCTGCAGCTTTTCTTTTGTGTAGTGTTAAAATTCCCGCCCACACATCCCCGGAGAGTGTGGGCGGGGCAGACCCAGGAGGAGAGGGGAGGGGGAGGAGGACGATCTCTCTCTCTCTCTCCTCTCGCGTCCCTGAAGCTGAGCTGTGTGTGAGATACACAGCTCAGCCGTGCAGAGAGTCGGAACTCGGAGACACAGGTACAGCCGCACAGCGGGAGGTAAGCGGCGGCCGCGGCCTGTGTTGACCCTCTCCAGGCCGCGGTCGCCGCATACCCCCCGCTGTGCGGCTTCATCATTTGCGAGCTGTGATGGCCACAGGGCGCCCCTATTGCCCATGGCGCCCTGTGCGGCCGCACAGCTCGCACACCCCAAAGGCCGGCCCTGGGTGGGAGACTCTGTCCATAGGACAACAATCAGTGGTATACTGCACAAAACCTTTATGGAAGAGTGGCAAGAAGAAAGCCATTTCTTAAAGATATCCAAGTGTTGTTTAAAGTTTGCCACAAGCCACCTGGGAGACACACCAAACATGTGGAAGAAGGTGCTCTGGTCAGATGAAACCAAAATCAAACTTTTTGGCAACAATGCAAAACGTTATGTTTGGGGTAAAAGCAACACAGCTCATCACCCTGAACACACCATCCCCACTGTCAAACATGGTGGTGGCAGCATCATGGTTTGGGCCTGCTTTTCTTCAGCAGGGACAGGGAAGATGGTTAAAATTGATGGGAAGATGGATGGAGCCAAATACAGGACCATTCTGGAAGAAAACCTGATGGAGTCTGCAAAAGACCTGAGACTGGGACGGAGATTTGTCTTCCAGCAAGACAATGATCCAAAACATAAAGCAAAATCTACAATGGAATGGTTCACAAATAAACATATCCAGGTGTTAGAATGGCCAAGTCAAAGTCCAGACCTGAATCCAATCGAGAATCTGTGGAAAGAACTGAAAACGGCTGTTCACAAACGCTCTCCATCCAACCTCACTGAGCTCGAGCTGTTTTGCAAGGAGGAATGGGCAAAAATTTCAGTCTCTCGATGTGCAAAACTGATAGAGACATACCCCAAGCGACTTACAGCTGTAATCGCAGCAAAAGGTGGCGCTACAAAGTATTAACTTAAGGGGGCTGAATAATTTTGCATGCCCAATTTTTCAGTTTTTTATTTGTTAAAAAAGTTTGAAATATCCAATAAATTTCATTCCACTTCATGATTGTGTCCCACTTGTTGATTCTTCACAAAAAATTACAGTTTTATATCTTTATGTTTGAAGCCTGAAATGTTGCAAAAGGTCGCAAAGTTCAAGGGGGCCGAATACTTTCGCAAGGCACTGCAAGTGCTACATATATTTAAAATGCCAGTGCATAATAATTTTATAGTGCATATACCACTTTTTTGTGCAAAACATACATAAACTGTGACTACTATTAAAGCGGAGTTCCACCCAAAAGTGGAACTTCCGCTTTAAGGCTTCCTGACCCCCTGACATGCCACACTTGGCATGTCATTTTTTTTGGGGGGGGAGCAAGTACCTAGATTTGACAGGTACCCGCTCCCACTTATGCCTGGCCCTCTAGGCAGCTTGAGCGGAGGTCCGCCTCTCCCCCTCCTTCCCCGCAATCTTCTGGGACACATCACAGGTCCCAGAAGATTGCCCGTCCACTCAGGATGTGCAGTACGACTCATGAATGTCACAGCCGGGTGCCCACACTAGAGATGCTGGCGCCACGGAGAGAAGAGGGAGAGAACCGAGGCTCCTGCCGACCGCATCGCTGAATCGTGGGACAGATGAGTGTGTGTTTATTAAAAGTCAGCAAATACACTTTTTGTAGCTGTTGACTTTTAATAAACACAAAAAAGGGTAGAAGTCCGCTTTAACTACTTCAGGTTCGCCCCATAGCAGCTTTATAACTACAGGGTGGCACCTGTGCGCCAGATCAAGTGTGTGTGTATATATTCACACACACAGGGAACATTCAGCCTCCGCTCACATCGTGCAGATCTGAAATGTCAAATCGCATGCCAAATTAGAGCCTATTGCCGGCAACGTCACTGTCCAAATTGGTGCAACCCTGACTTTGCGGCGCCGCACCGATTCCCAAAAGTAGTTTCTGCACTACTTTTGGCGATTTCAGGGCGATTTCAATAGACATCTGTGCATGAACCCAAACAGATGTCTGTCAAATCGCCCCCCAAAGTCGCACTGACCTGTGAGTTTGAAATTGTGCGCATTCACCTGAATGATTTCAAACCCGCCCTCAGTGTAAACCGGTGCTGTTGCCAGCAACAGGCTCCGATTTGACATGCTATCCGACATGACAAATCGCATGCCAAATCGGCGCAATGTCAACTGGGGCTTCATGTTCCATGAACGATACCCTGAAATGGATTGCAAAATGCAGTGCGCTTGCCAGAATCGCATCGTATGGGTGTTCACACCCATGAGATGTGATTAGGTGTGGAGAAAAAAAGGGTCCTACAACATTTTGGTGCAAATGTGATGCAATTTGAGCCATACAAAATATATGGCTCAAGTCGCATTGCACAGACATCACATGTGATGTGCACAGGAATGCAGTGCCTTTTTTAGTGCAAATCACATCCGGTGTTCAGCATGCACCAGTGTGATCCCAGGCTATGTTCCATGAACGACACCTCCAAACAGAACCCAGGCTTAAAAAAAGCAATGGAATATAAAACGTAAAAAAAAGCCAGTTAGCAGCGTTTATCGATGTGACGGTACTCACCGTAACTGGGAATGAAAGACAGACACTATATGTGGGGCCCTTGGAGTAATGTTACTTTGGATTCAAGTCCATGTCTCCCCAAGACAGTCAGACTCATAGCAAATGCCAATATCATCAGCTCAATCACCTGTCTTCCAGACATTGTTGAATATGCTGATTTACTCACCTGTTATCTACTGTGGGTTCTGTGTCTACACTTATGATAATATGTATTGTTATTTAGGAGCTCGAGGACGGCAGTCTGCTAGTTAATTGGCTCAGGTTGATTGAATCATTGCCAGCTATTAGTTACTGATGGAAAAGTAGGATACTGTTTGTGTCGGATGTTCTTTAGATAATTAGTTCAGGTCATTTATATTTCTGTACACAATTTCATCTGCATAGGATAATGTAATCAGGCACCTGACCTGGTGGGGTAATCTGATCAGGAGGGGGGGGGTGTCCATCCTGTATATATTCGGTGTGAGTTGTTCAATAAGGATCCTTTCTCACGGGCGGTGTGCCCGACCGAGTCCGTTTTGCTGAGCGGGTATCGATCCCGCCGATCCCCGCTGAGCAGGCGAATGACAGCTCCGCCTCCACTCTGTGTGCAGAGACAGAGCTCTCAGATCCCCAAAGTCCTCTATGGGATATCGGATGAGAATGGGCCGCCTGTCCGTTTTCATCCGATCCTATCCGATCCTTTAGACGGATGGAAAATAGGGTTTACATCCGTCCGGATTTCATGGACTGGATCTTATCAGATAGCAGCAGGTGTCAGCGGACATGTCTCCACTAACATCCGCCAATCCATAGGGCTGCATGGAGCATCCAATCCAGTACGCCTGAAAAACGGACAGGCAGATCGGATCGGAAAGCCTGTGTGAAAGGGGCCTAAAGGTTCTATAGCCTGTGCAAGCTAAATTGTCGGCTACTTCGTATGGGGGGAGGCAAGAATATCTGATATCTATGTTCAATACTGGAGGAAGCCGTATACTGACAGAAGCCCACAAACACAGTGTGGGTCGCGGTTCCATTACAATCAACGTTAGAGCATTTTTTACGGCTGAAAACCACTCAAAACCCACTAGTTTTGTTTTTTTGTTTTTACAGCCAGAAAACGCCCCTGCCACAAAAATGCTAATAGCCTGTGTGTGCATGGACACATATGAGAACATGCTGGGGAGTTTATTGGCTGCAGAAAAAAATGTCTGACACCCAGTAAGTGCTGGGGCATGATAATTTGGGGGGAGGGGGGCGACAAATCCACCCCCCCCCAGCGGGACGGCCAGCAGGCAAATACACCCCCCCAGCGGAAAGGACAGACGGTCGGCAAATACAACCCCCCCAGCGGGACGGCCAGCAGGCAAATACACCCCCCCAGCGGGATGGCCGGACGGCCGGCAAATACACCCCCCCACCCCCAGCGGGATGGCCAGCAGGCAAATACACCCCCCCCCAGCGGGATGGCCGGCCAGCAAATACACCACCCCCACCCAGTGGGGCGGACGGCCGGCTGGCAAGGTAGCCAGCATTCTTACCTCCTCCGGCCGAGTGTCTCCTCCCTCTTCCTGGCCAATGGCCAGTAAAATCGCTTTTCTTTTCAGCCAATCAGGAAAGGGGTCTCATGACCCGCTTCCTGATTGGCTGGGAGGAGAATTAGTGTGATAATAGCAAATATTCACTTGCTACTGTCACACAACTGGGTGGGCTCAGGGCGCAGTGCTCTGCGCCCCGAGCCCACCTTTTTTTGAAGACTATTAGAGCTTCGGGCTCTAATCAGGTGCTAAAAAAAAAAAAAAAAAACCCTATTGGAATCTATGCATCCGGCGCCCTGCGTGTAGATTAGGGGGGCTGGATGCATTTATAGGGGGGGCAGCGCACCCTGCGTCCCCAATGGACGGGCCGCCACTGCTGACACCAAAAACAGCCGCTGTAAAAAGTCCCGTGTGCATGAGGCCTAAAGTATACTCCAGAAAAAGGGGACAGGACCTGGAACTGGTTGCCAAAAATATCATAAAGAGTAGAAGAACTCTTGTGACTTGTAAGAATGCATGCTGTTGGAACAAGCTTCCTGTTTATTAGTTGGAAAATCAATATTTAGAGAATTTCACCCAACAGAAGATCCGGCAATTAGCCAGGTAATACTCGGCTTCTAGATGTAACATTCCTTATTATAACAACTGACAGGACTTTCTGCAATAACCGTCCTACCAACCCAATTTCCTGGCAGTCTTAGTAAAAATGAATGCAAATTTGATATTTTTGCTTCTGATAAAGACTTCTGCAACCTTTGAGAGGCTTACTTGAGTGGGGAGAGCACAGATCACTCTCTGGCTCTCGGAATAATGGAAGCTTGTTGATGAAACACCCACAAGCTCTCCAAGCAGATTGTTTTCTCCTCAGCCTTCTGTTTTATAATTGGATTTTTTTTTTTGTTTAAATTGGCCGAGCATGTTACATGAGATACAACCGAATGAATCAAGCATATCCAACACAGAGGGCTAAATGAGCTAAACAGACTTTGCAAGAAACAGAGGGGGGAGCAGCGGGCTGTGTTCTGGAATTTACTGTACAGCGTGACTCCAAAACTTTCTTTACAGAATACTTACTTTCTATCAAAAACCAAAACTTTCAGGGAATTATGAAAGGCCTTTCAGTTTTTTTTTCCTGCCATCTGTCACTTCTTGTCTTGATAGCCACTTGACCTCTGGAAGATTTACCCCCCTAATTGACTAGGCCATTTTTTTGAGATACGACACTGCGTTTTTCTAACTGTCAATTGTGCGGTCATGCAACATTATACCCAAATAAAATTGATGTCATTTTTCCCCACAAATAGAGCTTTCTTTTGGTGGTATTTGATCACCACTGCATTTTCTTTTTTTTTTTTTTTTTGTGCTATAAACATAAGAAGATTGATCATTTTGAAAAAAAAAAATACGAACAATATTTTCTGCTATAAATCATATCCAATAAAAAAAAAAAAATTTAAAATCTAGCCAATTTGTATTCTGCTACATGCTTTTGGTAAAAAAAAAAAAAATAAATAAATAAAAATTAAGCGTTTATTGATTGGTTTGCACAAAGATTATAGCATCTACAAACTATGGTATATACAGTATCTCACAAAAGTGAGTACACCCCTCACATTTTTGTAAATATTTTATTCTATCTTTTCATGTGACAACACTGAAGAAATGACACTTTTCTACAATGTAAAGTAGTGAGTGTACAGCTTGTATTGCAGTGTAAATTTGCTGTCCCCTCAAAATAACTCAACACACAGCCATTAATGTCTAAACCGCTGGCAACAAAAGTGAGTACACCCCTAAGTGAAAATGTTAAAATTGGGCCCAAAGTGTCAATATTGGGCATGGAGTTCACCAGAGCTTCACTGGTTGCCACTGGAATCCTTTTCCACTCCTCCATGATGACATCACAGAGCTGGTGGATGTTAGAGACATTGCACTCCTTCATCTTCCGTTTAAGGAAGCCTCAGAGATGCTCAATAGGGTTTAGGTCTGGAGACATGCTTGGCCAGTCCATCACCTTTACCCTCAGCTTCTTTAGCAAGACAATGGTCGTCTTGGAGGTGCGTTTGGGGTCGTTATCATGTTGGAATACTGCCTTGCGGCCCAGTCTCCGAAGGGAGGGGATCATGCTCTGCTTCAGTATGTCACAGTTTATGTTGGCATTCATGGTTCCCTCAATGAACTGTAGCTCCCCAGTGATGGCAGCACTCATGCAGCCCCAGACCATGACACTCCCACCACCATGTTTGACTGTAGGCAAGACACACTTGTCTTTGTACTCCTCACCTGGTTGCCGCCACACACGCTTGCCACCATCTGAACCAAATAAGTTTATCTTGGTCTCATCAGACCATGGGACATGGTTCCAGTAATCCATGTCCTTAGTCTGCTTGTCTTCAGCAAACTGTTTGCGGGTTTTCTTGTGCATCATCATTAGAAAACTCTTTCTTCTGGGACGACAGCCATGCAGACAATGTGATGCAGTGTGCAGCATGTGGTCTAAGCACTGACAGGCTGAACCCCAGTCCTTTAAACCTCTGCAGCAATGCTGGCAGCACTCATACGTCTATTTCCCAAAGACAACCTCTGGATATGACGCTGAGCATGTGCACTCAACTTCTTTGGTCGACCATTGCAAGGCCTGTTCTGAGTGTAACCTGTCCTGTTAAGCCACTGTATGGTCTTGGCCACTGTGCTGCAGCTCAGTTTCAGGGTCCTGGCCTAGGCCATCTTCATGTGGAGCAACAATTCTTTTTTTCAGACCCTCAGAGAGTTCTTTGCCATGAGGTGCTATGTTGAACTTCCAGTGACCAGTATGAGAGAGTGAGAGCGATAACAACAAATTTACCACACCTGCTCCCCATTCACACCTGAGACCTTGTAACACTAACGAGTCACATGACACCGGTGAGGAAAAATGGCTAATTGGGCCCAATTTGCACATTTTGACTTAGGGGTGTACTCACTTTTGTTGCCAACGGTTTAGAAATTATTGGCTGTGTGTTGAGTTATTTTAAGGGGACAGTAAATTTACACTGTTATACAAGCTGTACACTCACTACTTTACATTGTAGCAAAGTGTCATTTCTTCAGTGTTGTCACATGAAAAGATATAATAAAATATTTACAAAAATGTGAGGGGTGTACTCACTTTTGTGAGATACTGTATACTGGAATTTTTATTTACTTTTTTTATACTAGTAATAGCGGTGATCAGCGACCTTTAGCGGGGCAGCGATATTGCGCAGACAATCAGACACTAACTGGCACTTTGCGGGAACCAGTGACACTAATACAGTGATCAGTGCTAAAAATATGCAATGACACTGGCTGGGAAAGGGTTAAACATCTAGGGCGATCAAAGCTTTAACTGTGTGCCTAACCAGTGCTTTGGTGTACTGTGTGTTCTGCTTTTACTAAGGGAAGTAATGTATTTTATTCCCTGCTTTGCAGGGAAAGAAAATCCATAAGGGTCCTTTCAAATGAGCGGTGCGCTCGGTGGAGTCTGTTTTGCTCAGCAGGGATCTATCCGCCGATCCCCACTGAGCAAGCGGATGACAGGACCATCTCCGCTTACTTTGCAGAGACAGACCTGTCAGATCCCTGCTCTCCTCTATGGGAGATCGGATGAAAATGGGCCACCTGTCCGTTTTCATCCGATCCGATCCTATCCGATCCTCCAGATGGATGGAATATAGGGTTTCCATTCGTCCGGATTACACAGACAGGATCGGATCGGATAGCAGTCGGTGTCAGCAGAGATGTCACTGCTGACATCCGCTGCTCCATAGAGGTACATGGAGCGTCCGATCAGATCCACCTGAAAAACTGACAGGGACCGGATCGGAAAGTCCGTGTTAAAGGGGCCTTACTTTCTCCCTGTCAGGATGGAGTTCTGCCTTGTTTACATAGACAGAACTCTGTCCAACCTCTGTTCTCGACGATTGTCGAGTGCCGGCGGACATCCAGTGCCCAGCACCCGCAGATTGGCTTCTGTTGAGACAAATCACAGCAGAATATATATATCTATCTATATACGTGATTCTGCACAGAATGGCCGCCCTCTATCAGTAAATTCGCTATGCGGCGGGCAATAAATGATTCATTAATCAATATAGCAGGTTGGTAAATTTGGTATGTCACAAGATTAAAAATAAACATGTTGCTAAATATACCAACCCATAAATCTAATGGTGTTCCACCAACCAAATCTAAAAAGTTAAACAATCTGTATGAGGGAGCTTTAGAGGATGAGGGTGGCCTCGTGCACAACTCCCATCCGAACACCTCTTAAAGGTGAGACAGGGGCTGCTAGGGCAAGGGAATGGCGCAGGAAGTTGGAACTGTGGACTTGAACTAGTGAGCGCTGGTGTCAGGTAGACAGAAGCACAGCGATGAGGGCACCCCAAATTCACCCAGACCAGGAGAACAGTACTGGGTCACAAGTTCGGTAACAGATGAACAGAAAGGCACCAAATCGAGCCAAAATGACCAGGATCAAGGTCAGAAACAAGAAGAGGTTGGCAATGTAGGGGCATACAGGCAGGGAGGGGACAACGGGGGGGGTGGGAGGCAGGGGGCACCTGCCACGGGTGCAGTGGTGAGAGGGTTGTGGGAGCTTCAGCTTCTCCTGCATTTTAGTCCCAGGCACAGTTGTCGCCTTAATGCACAGACCAAAATTGTCTGTCCGCGCCCACCGGCTTGCCTAGCATCACTAATTCTTTGGTATTCTTTCATCTGCCTGGCCCTATCCCGGCATTTTATGCAGTGCCGGGACAAGGTCACCCAGCGCCCAGGGCAAGGATGCCCCCCCCCGTCCTTGCAATAAATCATTGCGGAATAAAATATGTATCGCTAAAACATTATGAACAAAGTCCATAAATAAAGTCCATTTCCACCAGTGATATTGCATGGCACCAATTTGCAGTAAAGTGAAAGGAATCCACCACCAAAAGGAGTGTTCAAAACACGCTTACCAGATAGTTATGTATATTGGGCCTTGAACTATCATAGAACTGCAACACACTCAGTGACGAATTGGACCGGACCTCTTCACAAAGATGAATCCCAGAATTGATACCTTGACAGTATACCTTAAGGGAGCCACTCAAAAGAAGGAAATAAAACCCCTCATAGTGCAGTAATTTCCATAAACTTTATTGGATGTAAAGCAAAGATATATAGCACTCACATTTGAGAAGGGTATAGTGTGCGAATCACACGCCGACCTGCGTGGTTCCAAATCGGTTAGCAAGGTAGCAGCCAATGTCCTCTATTGCATGTAGGCGTCCAGCAAGGGTGGCCCGACGCGGCGTTTCGTCACATATGACTGACGTCTTCAGGGGCGTATCAATTCTGGGATTCATCTTTGTGAAGAGGTCCGGTCCAATTCGTCACCGAGTGTGTTGCAGTTCTATGATAGTTCAAGGCCCAATATACATAACTATCTGGTAAGCGTGTTTTGAACACTCCTTTTGGTGGTGGATTCCTTTCACTTTACTGCAAATTGGTGCCGTGCAATATCACTGGTGGAAATGGACTTTATTTATGGACTTTGTTCATAATGTTTTAGCGCTACATATTTTATTTCTTTTTTGTTATATACATATGCTCAGTGTATGATTTGAGTGTAGCTGCTTTGTTAATTATTTAATTGTGCGTTCAATCGCTTACTTTTTACGTTTTTTAGCGCAACTATACCCATATTTTATAATAAATCATTGCGGCCAGGGCAACCACCCCTCCATCCCTTGTCCAAGCCCTGATCTTATGACAGATAGTGTCCCTACCTGACAACCCCCCCCCCCCACACACACACACACCCACCTGTAGCAATGCGCTAAACTTTGTGCTACAGGTCTAATAGGTGGTGGGCGCAGGGCACATTCCGTCAGAAGATGCCGAGACTAGACTCCAGCAAATGAAAGAATACAGAAACGTTCCAGATGGAGGGCGAACTGGCGGGCGGTGACACAAGGCATCATACTGGGTCTAAACCCGGGAAGATCTAGGAACACTGAAGTATTACAGGTAAGGAGCAATTGTGTTCTGCTGGTTTTACCTGAGGAATGAGCACTATGGATTGGATTGTTAAATCAAGGAGTACTCAGTGGAACTTTATAATAGTTCATAAAGTGACTTTGTGCTTTTGGATTGATTATGTTGGAGGCTTGCTTTATGCATATAGCTGACTAATCGGGCTTGTTTACATTTGCAGTTGGGGGGGGGGGGCAAAAACATGTGGCTGAGACTCATTTTTACCACCCACTTCCGCACCCTCTTAAGCTGCAGAGGCAGTAGCTGGGGGTGTACAATTGCCATTGCTGCGATGCTTTAATTTGAGGCTGCAGCAGGAATTATACCCCCTGCCACTTTCAGCGTGCACTTTCGCCTACCGAAGATGAATGGGGTAAAGCTGCAACTTCTGTGCAATTGCATGCACTGTATGCACTGTATGCATTTGCAGTACAGTAGTGCAGCATTTAGGGGGTTAAACAGGTGGCGAGGAGGTGACATATCAACTCCTTCTTGCCCGGCAAACATCTCTGAAAAGCAATCCAAACGCAGATTGTTTTTTAGAGGAGCAGCAGTCTATGCCACAAGTGTAAACAAGCTCTTACTGCGGATTCAGTTGTACTTGACAATATTCAAAACGTACTGTATTATCTTTTATTAATCAGGATGTCCTTTCACATACAGTATGTAAAATCAGTATGCAATTGTAGCAGGTTTTTCAGGCATTGAGCCTGATGTGGGTCTGCCATTGTTACCGGTTACCTCTCCAGCCCATGTGAGCTGCGACCCTGGGTGTGAGAACTGAGACATTGACAACTCCGGCATCTTTGTTTTTTGGTTTTATTGTAGATTAGGGGATGGGAGAAGGGAGTGAGTGGGATACTCCTTAGGCTCAACTAAATACACTTGGGACTTTATCCAGGAAAAATGTCTATTAGCGCTGCCTTGACGCCAGCCGACGCTAGCCAACGCTCACTGACTCTCAGAACACACTGTAGCTTGATAGAAGTGCTGAATCCTCGATTTTTAGTCCAGAAGATCCAGGACTGTGGATTATAGAACTACTGACACTGCGGTACTACAAAGTCACTGGCTACTTCCTCCAGCCTTGCACTGGCTTGAGGTAGTTTGTTGTAGGTTCCTGTATGGCTGCAACTCTCAACTGACACTTTGTACAATCCAGGGCCCAAACTGCAGGTGCCCCCATTAACCTTGAACTCTTCGGGGTTCACTGACTATGTACCCCCTCGGTAACTTCAGGGTCCTCAACCTAGATACCCCTTCCCTCAGCTAGCTGACACTGGATCCTAGAACCTCTTCCGGAGTGGCCCCTCTGACTCTAGGCAGACCCCCAGGGGCAATCCTCAGTACTCACGACCTCTGTAGGCTTTCCTGGGACTGGACCCCTCTCGTTCGCCGCAGGTTCTTGGCACACCGGATCCCCTCAGCTCAACTCAGCACTCTCTGGATTCCCATGCAGCACCCCGAGACATCCGCTTCCTCAGACAGTAGGAGAGACAGCCGTTCTCTCCCTCCTGGGACTCTGCTCCCGCCAAAGACACTGTGTCACGCACTTCCCCCAAACTTATATCCACTCCCAGAATCCTTTGCGGCATAATCTGCCTTCTGGGGTAGCTACAAGCTTGAATGTGTCCCCTGATTGGGCTTCTTCCACTACCCTATGAGAAGCCTCTAACAGGAGCCAGTGAGGAGACTTCCCCTTCAGCAAACACATCTGGAACCCATGACACCCTAACTAACAGAAATCATGGCCCTCCTGTTAGGCAGACAAGGCCCACTATACATTTACCTAGCACCTACCTGTAGGGTGCTACACCCACCCCACACCAAAATGAGTCAGGTCCCTCTGACTATGAGGCAGCCGCCTCCTATCAAAACTCTGCCAAAAATCAGGAGTATCCCACAAACCTGGAAAAGGGAAAAAAGAATTTACAAATAAATTAGCGTGAAAAAATATATCTTTACACTCTGCTGTACATGTATAATACACAGTTTAAGGAGCATGTTAACCGATGCACCCCCCACCAAATAAACTCCACCTTGTGGAGAACAACAAAGAATGCCTGTTTGGCATCTTCGCCCTGGCTGGATGACCTTGTCCCGAGACTGGTCAGACGAAAGCCAGGTCAATACCAGAATCAAGCGGATTCAGGATCAAGACTGACAGAAGTACAAGCTGAAAGACCATCCAGCAATGATCCCACGAAGGGCCCAGGTTTATGTAGGCTACTAGGTTCCAATATCTGTTGTAGACATGCCCGTGTGTCGTGTGTCAACATGCATGCTGTTGCGCATGTGTTCCATTCTTGCCCACTTAGGCTCTCATGCCAGAAAAACGATCTCCCTGATGGCTGACAAGATGTTCTTGACAATGACCACCACACAATTGCTTTTTATCTCTATTTTTCCTTTATATTGGCTTTTCAAAGTATCAGGTGCATTAATATAGAGATTGGATAAAAGGTTTAGTGTAGCATAACACTTTTGGTAGTAAAATAGTACATTTTGTATAGAGATGTACACATCAGACCAAAGAGAGGGACATCTGAGGATCAATGAGAGACAGGGGGATTTGGTCTCCAAGGAGGAACATCTGAAGATCAATGAGGGACATGGGTATTTGGTGCCAAAAGAGGAACATCTGAAGATCAATGAGGGTGTCAGGGAAGACATGCCCGTACAGGTGGAGGTTCTCAGCGCAAATATATGCGCATGCACAAGCCAGCAACTGTTCAGGCAAAATTACATGGTTGTGGACCAAGGAATGTGCAAAAGCAAACGCGCATGCGCACTCGTGCATATGTGCGCGCACACACGTGCAAGCGCCTGTCACTGATGGTGGCGCCAGGCGGGCTATTTAAACTGGCTGCAGTGTGGACTCATTGCTGTTTGGTCTGCAGCTTCTGTGTGTTATTGCTGTTTCTTGTGCTGACCTCTGATTCTGATCCGGCTTACTCCTGACTTACGTTTGTCTGCTTAATACCCCGACCTCGGCTTGTTACTGACCCAGCTTGTCTGACTCTGCACCTGCATTTCCAGTCTGCTTCAGCTGCTTCTTCAGTCTGTCAAGCTTTGTGCCAGATTACCTATCACCAGCCTGTCTGCTGCACATCCTCCTGCTGATTGCTGCCATGCGGATTACTGGACATATTGCAGGCACCCCTACTTCTACGTGCTCTTGTGGCTGCTGTCTCCATATTAGTAACCCCCGAGCCGGTGCTGTACGAGAGGCTCTACTCTACACGTCAGGCTCCCTGACCAGGTACGTGACAGAGGGACAGGGGGATTTGGTCCCAAAAGAGGGACATCTGAGGATAAATGAGGGACAGGGGGATTTGATCCCAAAAGAAGAACATCTGAGGATTAACGAGGAACAGAGGGATTTGGTCTCAAAAGAGGGACATCTGAGGATCAAAGAGGGACGGGGATTTGGTCTCAGAGGAGGAACATCTGAAGATCAACAGGGGACAGCGGGATTTGGTCCTAAAAGAGGAACATCTGAAGATCAACAAGGGACAGAGGAATTTGGTCTCAAAAGAGGAACTTCTTCGAATCAATGAGAGACAGGGGGATTTGGTCCCAAAAGAGGAACATCTGAGAATCAACAAGGGACAGGAAGATTTGGACTCAAAAGAGGGACATCTGAGGATCATTAAGGGACAGGGGGATTTGGTCTCAAGAGTAACATCTGAGGATCAATGAGGGACAGGGGGATATGATTCTAAAAAGAGGAACATCTGAGGATCAATGAGGGACAGGGGGATTTGGTCCCAAAAGAGGGACATATGAGACTTAATGAGGGACAGGGATATTTGGTCCCAAAAGAAGAACATCTGAGGACCAATGAGGGACAGGGAGATTTGGTCCCAAAAGAAGAAAATCGGAAGATTAACGAGGAACAGGGAGATTTGTTCTCCAAAGATGGACATCTGAGGATTAACGAGGGACAGAGGGATTTGGTCCCAAAAGATGGACAGGCCCTTCAAATGAGGGACAGTTGGGAGCTATGGATATTCTCACAGCAACTGGAACAGCGGCTGTCAGGATACAATAGCCAGCAGAGGAGATGCCTCCATCCACAGTGTTTAGATATATTCATTACCCTAGCATGGAAAAACCTTAACATGCATGGCTAGCCTTAGTTAGATAAAAGCTAGATGTATTTTTCCGGAGCCGATTCAGCATTGTGCCCCTGGCAGCTGGGTTTTTATAGTGGCTCTCAATGCCCTTCCTGCGGAGGAGGGTGTACAGAGGCGATAAGTACAACACACACCAACCTGGACATGCCTTTCTGCCAGGAATATAATCCTCTCATAATCCTTCTTTATATTGCTTACAAAAGACACACATAAAACCCTTTTTGTATTATAACAGTATGTCACAAGGCTTTACACACATGAGTAAAATTAAAGGAGGACAGATTATACCTACGGACGTGTGCAAGAAAATCTTTCCTATTGCCACTATTTCATGTTATCTAGCAATTTTAAAAAGCAAGCAAAGCTACTTCTTTGATATTATAATGCATTTCAAGCGAAACTAAATTAAATCTGAGCACTGCAAACATACTATACATACAAAACATACAAAAGTCTCAATGTACATTTTAATGAAAGTTTAGACTAGGGTGACCAGATGTCCCCAGTTTCCAGGGACAGTCACCGGACCAAGTCTGTCCCCTGTTATGTCCCTGGATTGGATTTAAACAGGTGCCTGGGCAATTTCAAAGACAGTCAGTGCAGAATTAAAAAAAAAAAAAAACATCAGAATTACACCCCCCGCTCTGCTGCTCCTACTAACTTGGGGGGGGGGGTATTTTTTCCATTATCTGTGCCCCTTTCTGATGATCATGTGCTGGTCAGAGCGGAGGGACTATTTCTTCAGTTTCGGGTGCATGCCCATCCTGCTTCCTCTCGCAGGTTCTTCTGCCTTTGGCTCAAGTCCTGGCCAGCTGCCTGTTTATCTATCTCCTTGCCTTCCACGGGGAGTGATCTTCCTCCACTCAGCACGGTTCCCCACCCAGTAGGAGCCGGGGGCCCGGAGAGTGAGACTTGAGAGGCTGTGAGGCGGGCAGTGGCGGTGACAGGCAGAGTGAGGCAGCTCAGCTGATAGTGTCCAGCAGCAGGAACAGAGGAGAAATGGATCCCATCGTGGGGCTGCCAGTGCCTTCAAGGCTTCAACACAGGGGGGCTTTGGGGGTGTCTGTGAATAGACTATATTGCACTGTGTCTGTCTCTCTGGCATCATGGATGGTATCATAACCCACAGGCAGGGGGCGCTCTATCATGGCTCTGGCTAGCAGTAACTGTCACAGTGTGTTACATAACATGGCTGCTGGGTGCTGGGTGCTGATTATTGGTCATAGGTTAGCAAAATCAGAACCCAGCAGGCATGTTATGTGACACACTGTGACAGAGCCAACCAGAGCCATGATAGAGTGCCTGCTGCTTGTGAGTTATCATAATGTTGATGATCCTAACCAGTTGCTGACCGCCAGCAGTACATATACTGTGGCAGGTCAGCTCTGTCCCGCGAAACTACCTAACTGTACGTCGCGGGACCTCGAGTGGTCGCCCATTCACTGAGGGGGAAGCTGATCTGCGGGTCCGGCGGCCACGATTGCCGCCGGGCACCCAAGATCGCTCCCCATGGAGACAGCACGGCGGCCTGCTGATGTAAACAAGGCAGACTGCTGTTCTGTCAGCAATGAGCACAGGGATCTTGTGATCCTCCTATTTAGGAACACAGGTCTCTGTGTTCATTCCACAATTCCATCCCCCACACAGTTAGAAAGCACTCCCTAGGTACATATTTAACCCCTTGATAGCCCCTGGTGTTAACCCCTTCCCTGCCAGTGCAATTATTACAGTAACAGTGCATATTTTTAGCACTGATTACTATAGTAATGTCACTGGTCCCCCCAAAAGTGTCAAAAATGTCAGTTAGGTGTCCGATCTGTCCGCCCCAACGTCGCAGTCCTGCTAAATTACCACCATTACTAGTAAAAAATAAATAAATAAATAGAAATGACATAAATCTTTCCCCTAGTTTGTAGACACGATAAATTTTGCGCAAACCAATCAATGTACACTTGTTGGGATTTTTTGTTATCAAAAATATGTAGCATGTATGTTTATTGCACAAAAAATAAAAATCACAGAGGTGATCAAATACCACCAAAATAAAGCTCTATTCGTGGGGAAAAAAGGACATCAATTTTATTTGGATACAGCGTCGCACAACCGCACAATTGTCCGTTAAAATAACGCAGTGCCAATTTACAAAAAATGGCCTGGTCATTAAGGGGGAAAACCTTCCGGTCTAGAAGTGGTTAACCATTTGCCGACCACCCCATAGCAGATTTACTGCTACAGGGCGGTCGCGCTGAGCAGGATTATGTGTGTATATATATATATATATATATATATACACACATAATCTTTATTTATTATTTATACATATATTTCTGGGTATCGGAGCAAATCAGTTCAATCCCATCCCAATTATTTTTCCCGACTCCTCCTATGCCCAAACCCCTTCTGACCCAGTCATGCCAGTCCTCCGTCTAAGGTTTGCTCTTTTTTCTCCGGGCCTCCCTTTTTGTTTTCCATGGTCTCCCACATATTTTATATTTTACCAACAATTGAGTATTGTGGTTTAGAAGATGTTGGTTTATGGCGCTACCACCGTGCACAAACAAATTTGTGCAAGAACTAAAAATTATGAATTTATAAAATATAGGATATACCTGTAAAGAAGTATAAAAAGTGCACTGTGCTCAAAGAATTAGCCCTTGGGCAAATAAGTGCTGAAATAAACAGAAAGTGCAATGTGCTGCAGAGTATAATCTGTTTGCTGAACCAAACGAATGAAGTGTACTAGTGCTAATACAAATCAACAAATCAATTAATGTGCCAGCTTTCTGAGTACAAATCGTGAAAGAACCAACTGGTATTGCTTACGAAGCACTTGCCGAAGTGCTAAGATAAATAAAAAGGTGAATATTGTTGCAAATACATTTATTGTGATGTCCCCATATTGGGGGTGAACAGAGTATGATTATAGCCATAAAAGTGATGAGATTCCAATCTGTGCGTGAGTGGCACCTGCTAGGCGCGTGCTGGGAGTGCAAGTGCTAATACCCGTGGTAAAGCACTTACCAGGCTTACTCCCTTGTTCCAAGTAGGGGTCGGTTGGTAGCATTCCCACTGTGTCACTCTGCTTCTAGTGATATGCTGCACGTATGAAGCTGCTGTATGAGGCTCGACTATTTGCAATTTCTCAATGATAATCGTTGATAGGAAGTTCACGTTCAGCTCCTCAGGTGTTCGGCCGTCCGGCGCTTCCGCGTTCCAGGGACGAAACCACCTAACCGGAAGTGACTAATGAAGCTGTGTTGCCGCGGTACGCGTTTCGTCACTGCGACGTCATCTGGGGCGGTGCCATTTTATGTACTTCCAGTGTTTATATAGGTCTCCGTATCCTAGTGACCATAATGTTTACCTCCACCATATTGGTAACCAATTTAGAAGTCACGCGGCGGCCATATTGGTAACCTTAAGGCGCTTTGCTACAGGTCAGTGTATACATGGATACGGTAGGCACATTTCATCATGTGAACTTCCTTAGACAGTGGTTTCCATATGCATTGCTAGATTCATACTTTTTAATGATAATAATGGTGCAGAAATTGTGCTGTCGGTGCAAAAAAGAAAATGCATAAAAGCGCATAAGAAGTATGTGCAATATGGACCAATGTCTAAAATGAGTGAAATAGATAAAATAATAATAGTTTATTGAAAATTAAAAAGTTAATTCTAAAAGAATTAAAAAGTAGAATTTATTTTTAAAAATTAAAATGAGATAAAAATGAATAAAATAAATTAGACCACTTAATTGAGGATGCTTTTGTATAAAGAGGAGGTACTAGTGGAAATGAGGCGGGGCTTGTGCATGAATGGGACATGAAATGAGGCCTTGCTGGGCGTATTTTAAACGGCATCTGGGAAAAAAATTTGAATAGGTTCTGATAAAACTGTTGGATGCCCATTAGATAAAAAGGCAAAAAGAGGGGGGGTAAAAGAGCATGATAAAAAAGCATGATAAAACATGATAAAACTGCATGGTAAAAACGCATGACAAAAAAAGAAATGATAAAACCAGAGTAAGACCAGGGTAGAAAAGGAGGGTGCCTAAAAGTCAGTGAGAAAACAGTTTAGGTCATTGTCTATATTGAGGCCTTCAGGCTGGAGAGTTTGTAATAGATATATCCATTTTGTCTCGTTGCATGATACATTAATTCTTTTGTTACTGCCTCTCCAATCTCCCTTGATTTTATCGATTGCATAAAAGGTCATACCTGAAGGATCTTGGGAATGTGCTGTTTTAAAATGACGTCATACAGTAGGTTTGCCTTTCTTTATATTTTTTACGTGTTCCCTTATTCTAATGAACAGTGGTTGGGTGGTTCTACCTACGTTCTGTAACCGACAGGGGCATTCGATCACGTATGTCACATGTGTACTTGTGCAAGTGATTGTCTCATTGATTTTGTACTCTTTTCCCGTTGATGTAGACTTGAATACTGATTTCCTTCTTTCTTGTTCTTTATTGGTCCTGCATGGTAGGCATTTTCTGCACCTGAAAAAACCTTTTAGGTTGTTAGGAAGATGTACTGTTTTAGGAGGGTCTATCACATTTTGTACCAACCTATTTCTTAACGTGGGCGCCTTTCTGTAGATAAAAGTAGGTTGGTTGGGCAACATGTGTTTCAAAGTTTTATCTGCTTTGAGGATGGGCCAATGCTTCTTTATGATCTTTTCTATGGCCTTATGTTGTCTATTGTATCCTGTAAGGAAGGCAAAATCCAGGTTATTGGTTTTTCCTCTTTGTTGTTTGTTGTCATGAATCATATCTTCTCTCTTCATCTTCTCTATTGCGTTTTTGATGTTGATCAATTCCTTCTTCCTGTACCCCTTTTCCATTAATCGATCGATCAACATGTCTGCTTGTGTGTTGTAGTCATTGAGGTCACTACAATTTCTCCTAATGCGCATTAACTGTCCCTTAGGGATATTACCTAGCCACTTTGGATGGTGGCAGCTTTTCTTTGGGATATACCCATTTCTATCTGTTGTCTTGAAGTATGTCTTGCTTGCCAATGCTCCATCTTTCTTGAAGATTTCTAGATCAAGGTATGCGATCCGTTGGGTGTGCCAGTTGCCTGAAAACGTGATTCCATATGCATTAATATTTATTTCGTCGAAGAAACATTGTAGGAATTCCATGTCTCCTTTCCAAATAAGTACGATATCATCTATGTATCTTCAGTAGTAGCCAAGATTAGGTCTGTCAATACTGAATATTTGCTCTTCCTCCCATTTCTGCATGAAAATATTGGCCACGCTCGGCACATACTTGGCTCCCATGGCTACGCCTTTGGTTTGTGTGTAGTATTTCCCTTTGTACCAGAAATAGTTGGAATTCATGGCCAAATTGAGTCCTACCAAGATGTAGTTGATCTGCGCTTCTTTCATGTCTGTGTGTTTATGTAGTGCCCACTCTACTGCTTGTAGGCCATCCTTCTGAATGATGTTCGTATATAATGAATTTACATCGATGGTAACTAATAATTCTTCTTCTGTAGTTGTAATATTTTGAATTTCTGATAGAAATTGCTTTCTGTCTTTTAGGTAAGATTTGCCTAAGGGTACTAAAGGTTGCAGGTGTTGGTCGAGATATTCTCCTAATCTGGAGTGTAGAGAATTTATGCCACTTATTATGGGCCGTCCTGGTGGTTTCTTGTCATCCTTATGTATTTTCGGTACATAATAAATGACCGGGGTCCTCGGTGCCTCTGGGCAAAGGTATTTGGCCTCCTTTTTATTTAGGATACCCATCTTTTTGCCTTTGTCAACATATTGATGTAATGTTTTTTTGTACTTTTTCTTTGGGTCTCCCCTCAATTTAATATATGTGTCCTCCATACTCAGTAGATGTTCCATTTCTGCCTCGTAGTCCTATTTATCCAGTATTACCAGCCCTCCTCCTTTGTCCGCTGGTCTTATGACTACGCCCTTTTTCTTTTCCAGCTTTTTGATGGTTTCCCATGTGTTTTTTTTCTTTCTTATTCTTAATTTTTAGTGCTCTTATTTCTTCCTCCACCATTCTCTTAAATACCTCCAAGTTCTCACTTTGGGGGTTTTTTGGGTTAAAGGTTGATCGTTTTTTTAAGTTCGTTTGTCTATAATCCATATTAGTGCTGGGTGTTTCTTGGTTTTTCTTAATTGTGAAAAATTTCTTAATCTTGAGTTTCCTGACATATTTCTGAAGGTCAATATATGTTTCGAATTTGTTCATATTTTTGTCTGGTGCATATTTAAGTCCCAGATCCAACAGTTTAAGTTTCCTCCTCATCAAATACCGTATTGCTTAGGTTAAAAATTCCTGTTCCTATTGTTCCCTTCTTCTTCTTTTTGCCCCTCCTCGTTTTCCTCTCGGTTTCTGTTTTGTTCTTGGTAACTGTTTTGTTCTTGGTAACTTTGTGTGTCCTATCTTCTTTGTCCATTGTTCCCCCCTTGGGGCCAAGGGTTCTCCCTATGTCCCCCTCCTTGGGGTCCTTGTCGCCATGATTGGTGCCACCAATTGTCCCTCTGGTGCCCCCATTGGCCAGGTGGTCTGTGTGGTCCTCCTCTTCCTCGTGGTGGTCTTCCCCTGTTGCCCCTCGAAAAAAAACCCTCCTAGCTGGTGGTGGATCCCTGTTTTCATAATAGGGCTCTTGGTAGTCTTCCAGGGGTGAGTAACTGTTTTATATGTGGTCACGTGTTCCCTTTCATTTCTCTGGGTTCTCATGGGTCTTGTATTATCCTGTTTGATTGGTCTGGGGTCTTCCCCACTCTGTCTCTGGTCAGTTGGTCTGTGTGTGTATTACCTTTGTGGGGGTCTGGTTGTTCTGACCTCTACCCAAGTCATCATCTCCATCCTCTGATGGTTCCCTGGAGGGGAAGCTGATGGGATCCACATGGGTTGTTTGTCCCCCATATATTTAATCCATCTGCCATTTATAAACCTCTTGGTTTTTGTAGTCCGTCACGTCCCTTTTATACTTCTTCTGTTTTTTGCCTTGGATCGTCTTGTCATATTTTTGTATGGCTTCATGAAGTGCTTTTTCTTTATCTTTATATTCTTTGTTGTCTGAGAAGGGGGCTAACTGTTCTATAAGTTGTATTATAATCCCCTCAACCTTCTTCAATTTATATTGTCTCCTTTTGATAATCAGCCCTAGAAGGTCTTTCTCACATTTGTTGAAAAATGTAAACCAGTCATCCATGTATAGTGGGTTATTGATATGGTCATTAGGTGCAATATCCCACCTCAGTCTCCTGGGTGTGATGTTTTCTTTTGTGTATTTATCTAGAGTGGATATGTCCCACCACACTCTCAGTTGTTTTTCCATGTTATGTCTAAGCTGTTAAAAGGAACTGTCCATGTCCTGTCTATTAATGACCTGGTCAAAGATGACTTCAGGTGCAGAAAATGCCTACCATGCAGGACCAATAAAGAACAAGAAAGAAGGAAATCAGTATTCAAGTCTACATCAACGGGAAAAGAGTACAAAATCAATGAGACAATCACTTGCACAAGTACACATGTAACATACGTGATCGAATGCCCCTGTTGGTTACAGTACGTGGGTAGAACCACCCGACCACTGTTCGTTAGAATAAGGGAACACGTAAAAAATATAAAAGGTTTTGCAAAGCATAGCCTATCACATCATTTTAAATCAGCACATTCCCAAGATCCTTCAGGTATGACCTTTTATGCAATCGATAAAATCAATGGAGATTGGAGAGGCAGTAAAAAAAGAATTAATGTATCACGCAACGAGACAAAATGGATATATCTATTACAAACTCTCCAGCCTGAAGGTCTCAATATAGACATTGACCTAAACTGTTTTATCACTGACTTTTAGGCACCCTCCATTTCTACCCTGGTCTTACTCTTTTACTACTTTTACCATGCGGTTTTATCATGTTTATATCATGTTTTATCATGCTTTTTTATCATGCTCTTTTACCCCCCCCCCTCTTTTTGCCTTTTTATCTAATGGCCATCCAACAGTTTTATCAGAACATATTCAAATTTTTTCCCCAGATGCCGTTTAAAATACGCCCCAGCAAGGCCTCATTTCATGTCACATTCATGCACAAGCCCCGCCTCATTTCCACTAGTACCTCCTCTTTATACAAAAGAATCCTCAATTAAGTGGTCTAATTTATTTTATTCACTCCTTTTTACCTATGTGCATGTATTTGTGTTGCATACACACTCCATAGCGCAGGTATACCCCATTTTTATCCATCACCACAATTGAGTATTGTGTTTGCTTGCACTAATATTACTTTTAATGTAATGATAATATGCATTCATAAACATTTGTGCAAATATTGTGAGACATTAAAAACTGCAAATGCCACCCTCTTATTCTCCGGGGTCTCTGCTTTCAGAAAATACGTAATTGTTTGGAAGTTTAAACTATATTTTTTAGCAAAAAATAAAAAATAAAGAAATAAAAATTCCCTCTGTAGGCAAGAGTAGCAGCATGTATCGTGTTTTTGTGCATTTAGTGCTCCATAGAAAAATCTCTAATTGGAATGTGTTTCCTCTTCTTTTCATAATACATGAGCAAGAAAATGACATTTAAAATGTACAATAACAAGCATTAAAAAATGTAGGCACACACAGTAAAGCATGTAAAAAAGTATGTTTTTTTATGTGCATGGATGACAAAGGGCCCTGATTGATTTTGCTTGTTGCTGGGACTTGCTGTGTAATGCCGGCCTTACATCTGTAGAATTTTCTTCAAAAGTTTGGACAAGAAAGTATAAAAATTGCTCGTTCAACCATTCAATGGTTCCTTCATGGACTGAACTAATTTTAAATTCAGGTACTTTTCATTTACGTAACATGTCAGTTTCTCAATTTTTACAGAAAGATTGGACAAGTGCATGTGCATAGGATTAGTTAAAATTTTTCTTGGAAGGGAGCTGTTTTAAGAATTAGAATAAGGTTCTTTCACATTAGATTAAATAAAAATTTCCCATCATTGACCTTCGTTTTTTTCCCTAGCTCTGGTCAAAAACAATTGTCAAACTGTCCTCTTTAACCCCAAGATAATCAAACAAATTTTCTGAAAATTACAATTTTTGAACTAAGTTCTACAGGCGTAAGGCTGGCTTAAGAGTTATCTAAATTATTTACATTTTCTTTTTCTTTCTCATACAGAAAACGGAGAAGTTAAAGTGTCACTAGGCTGTGTATCTCCACTGGAATTTAGCTACAAGGTCTTCAAGCTTTTGAACACTAGCAGAAGTCAGGTGGACAAGTCCTTTGGCATACTTACTGTCCATGAATCTAGCATGACCCTGTGCTTTTATCCGCCATCAGCTGGCCAGTTTGAGCTGATGGTATTTGCAAAACCCAGTGAAGCCAATGATCCCTACAAGTGGGTTTGTTCCTACCAAATTGATTGCCCACAACCAAAACATCCACTTGGGTTGCCTGAAAATCCTTTTCATTTTTGGGGGCTACATCCAAGATCAAAAGACTTGGGAGTAACCAACTGTAGCCTCAGGGAAGACCTGATTATTGCAGAAAACGGTGCTTTGACTTTTACTTTTGAGACATCCAGAACCTTGTTGGCCAAGTTCCAGCTGATTCACCCAGAACTCTCGGAACCGTTCAGTAAGAAGTGCCTGGTTTCCCAAAGACAAGACAACCAACTGGAATGTCATCTTCTATTTCCCTTTTGGGGATATTACAGACTGTCTTTATTTGTGAAAGGCCAGGAAGGAGACAAATTCCAAAATGCTGCTAACATGTTCATCAACTGCAAGAATCCAATCAACCACAATGAACTGTTCCCACCCAACCTCAGCGTTCACTGTGGACCTGGAACCAACACTAAGCAAAATGGTCTCACCAGCCCCAGTCATGTTTGTCCCATTATAAACACAACTACTGGGAAGTGCAACATCACCTTCCATACCCTGTGGGACTTGGAGGTTTTTACTTCTCTGGAAAATAATAGACTGAATAACAGTTTGCATTCCTTGGACCGATACTGTTTTATAACACACCTGGAACATAAGATAAGTCTGACTGTCCATCTGCCAGAGTCAGGACATTATAAGCTCAGCATTTTTACAAAAAGGAAGGAAAATGAGGAATATTCCCACGCCTGTGATTATGTCATTCAATGTGCATTCACTAATCGCTTACTCCCCTTCCCCAAAGTTTATAGCGCTTGGGGTCGCGGCTGTATCTTACTGCAGCCAAGATATGGACTCCTCCATGCAGAGAGTTGGGAGAATTTTAGAGTGAAGATCCCTGGAGCTTGTAAGGTTCTTGTTATTGGGCCTGTAAAGACAGAACTGCAGCTTACCAAAAATAAAATCTGGGAGGGGAAAGTTTTTACGGGCACTCCAGGGACACTCCTAAAAATAGCAGTGAAGTTCACACCAAATGCCACCACAATGGACATTGCGATGTCATTTAAGACCCAGAATTTATTAGACAATGAATCATCAGGCTAGGAAATGAAAGCATGTGTATATTATTTACGAGGAAAATGGATAGCAGTGAACATTGTAGTGCTGAGGTGCTGGGTTAGGTTCTCCTGGAGACCACTATCTGCATGGAGTTTGTATGATTTGTTTGTTGTGTGTGTTTCTAATCTAAAAGTACTGTGATACTAGCATTGCCCCTACTATGTGTGGACAGGATCCCTAGATTGTGAGCTCCTTTGAAGTCAGGGAGAGGTGAGAGTGACTCAATGATCTCTGTAAGGCACCGTGGAAAAATTGTCATTGCTACATAAATAAATGTTGTATTATTGGAAAAATAAGTTTTTTAATTATTTCATTATGATTAAAAAAAAAAAAAAAAAAGGATTACTTGTCTATGAATTATACAATTGTTTAGCATCAGAATCAGAATACTTTATTGATCCCAAAAGGGTAATTATTGCAACACATGAACAGAAACAAGACACAATGTATGCCACTTTACCCTGTTGGAAACCAAGAATAAAGCCTAAGCACACACGATGAGATTATTCGGAGAAATGATCGTCCGTTTTTTTGGGGTTTTTTTGCATGCTTGCCTCCATATAGAAGATGAATAGGTTACTAAAGTACAAAAATTCTTGTATGATACAATAAAAATTTGGAAGTAATGTAATGTATTTTTATTGTATCTTCGGACGAAAACTCTGATTACATGAAAATCGTACGATCTGGAAAAAGAGAATTTTCGTGTTTTTCCCTTCTGAAAATTTTGGACGAAAGCTGTGTACAAATGATCAGATTATTGTATGATCACTTCGAAAGCATTATTTTTTGTATGATACTCTGATCGTGTGTACGGGGGTAAAGGTGCAGGCATCTCCAGGGAAAATCCGGTGATATAAGAGTTTATTTTTAAACAGAGATTCAACATTAATCTGTTGCTGTGATGTAGAGCCCGATGCCTAGGTCAACTATAGCTGCCATTGCTGCTTTGAGTTCCTTAAAGTGTTACTAAACCAACAACAGTAATATTAGTCTATTAGGCTACCTCCAGGCCCACCGGCCCCTATCTATCCATTAGAATACATGTGCTCCCACTGCTGGAGAATATCATAAATTTACAAGGATTAGGACTGCAAGTAATACAGAGTGCCGTGAAGGGGCCTTGCAGCTTACACATGCGTTTGCAAGTGTGTGCTAACTATACCCCTGGTTTTAATGCCAACTGTTACATAGGATAATTTGGTTGGTAAGCAGACTGGTTGGTGGGTTGAGCTGGGAATTTTCTTTGGGTTTGTCTAGGTAGCGTTACTGTACTTGGTTAGAGCACAACGCTAAAGTTCCTGGCCAGATAACACCAGGACTGGACATACAAGACAAGGCAAGGAACGTAATCTGCAGCTTTATCAGGCAGAGGACAGCAGCTAGCAGCAGAAACCTGGGACAGTCCAAGGTCAGGCCAGGTAGCGGCAAACCGAATCCAGTAGACAGAGAATATGTTGTTGGAAAAGACATGGACTTTAACGGCACTAGGTAGGTAAAATATAACACATTTTATTGATTTACAATTAAAAGGACATTAACAACATAAATACTTCGCCTCAACTGAGGCGCTGATACGTGTAACCATCCTCACTAGGTATTGGTATGTAAATACAGTCAAGACAATAATCGCTGCAGTAATCCAGTAGACAGTTCCAAGGTCAGACCAGGTAGTGGGCAAGCGCAGTCCAGTAGACAGTTCCAAGCTCAGTCCAGGTAGCGGACAAGTATAATCCAGTAAGCAATCCCAGGTCAAATTAGGTTGCATTCCAAATTAGAAGTCTGGGTACAAGGCAGGGGTCAGCAATGAGGGATTCAAACAGGGCCG
The DNA here is from genome assembly GCF_965119305.1 of Pelophylax lessonae. NCBI lineage: Eukaryota > Metazoa > Chordata > Amphibia > Anura > Ranidae > Pelophylax > Pelophylax lessonae. The sequence goes on along the minus strand of NC_138768.1, from coordinate 842,156,479 downwards.
GCCTTAGGTGTTCAGGCGCCTTGTGCGAGCTAATCCTGTGGCGCCCAATACCACCCCCCCCCCCCCACGCATTTTCTTGCACTTTTTTGCACTTTATTTCACTATTCTTTTTTATGATCACTAATAACTTAGCCCCCCCTTACATCAGAGATCCCCCACACAGAGCCCCCTTACATCAGAGACCCCCCTCACACAAAGCCCCCCTTAATTTAGAGCCCCTCCTACATCAGAGAGCCGCCCGCACAGCCCCCCTCGAATAATTCAAACGACATGTAGGTTGCTTTCACACTGATCAGTTTTTGTTCCATTTTTGCGTTAAAAAAAGTGGAAGAACTGTTTAGACTGGGGGTCCATTGCTTGCTGCATTTTTGGTGCGGTAAAAATAACGCACTAAAAACCCACCTTCCCACTGAAATGAATGGAAAATGCATCGAAAACGCATCGAAAACGTTTCAAACACAAATGCAACCGTGGCCGTTGCCTTTTTAGTGCGTTTTTTTTGAGTCACATGACCTTTTTCCTTAGGTGCAAAATGCACCAGAAATGCAGTAAAAACACAGCAAAACGCATATGTGTTTTTACCATGTTTTTGCAATGGAGCAGTGTCAAAGTAGCCGTAACACAGTAATTGACAGGCCACAACAGGAAAGGAGCGAGGCAGCAGATGCTATCACAAGCCCAGATACCTGGGGTTAACTAAACCTTCCTATCTTTTACAACCAAGGAAGAGGTCATCTTAGCCTCTGTCTGATTTACAGTTGCCATGGTGCTGGCAAGAAGCGGTACTTCATAGGCAGTTTCGGATTTAGGGGGTGTATAGCAGCCGATTTTGTTTTTTTAACTGAACTTTGGGCACGAAAGCTTCCATTTAAATATTCTCCACAATAGTCATAAAGGATAAAAATTTGATTTGTTCACATCAGATATATTCAAACAGAGAAATTACTTTGTATAAGTAGCAGTGACATTATCACTGTGCTGTACAGTCAGCAGTTAATAAGGGGACTGGAGGCTTCAGTTACGAGGAACAATTACAAACATTTAACTTATTCTCCCTGGAGAAGAGATTGAGAGGTAATATGATAGCAATATACAAATACCTCAATGGTGACCCCAGCATAGGAAGGAAACTATTCAGTCTCAGAGAGTCTAACAAGACATGGGGCCATTTATTGAAATTTAAGGGAGAAGCGGTTTAACCTTGAGGCCCCTTTCACACTTGTAAGACTCTAAAGTTGCGCTGTCTTTGGAGTGCAACTTTGGATGGGTGCAACTTGGATACGTCTTTGGCTTTGACCAGTTTTAATGGACAACTGTTGCACACAAGTTGCATTGTATAACATTCAGGTATGACTTTCATGCAACTTCTGAGGGTTAACATTGAAGTCTATGGCCCTCAAGTTGCATGAAAGTCAGACCAGAGTAGTGCATGAACTACTTTGAAGTTGCGCATATATGAATGGGTATCATTGGAAAACACAGGGAACAACATGTTGTGCAACTCTGATGCCCAAAAGTTGTATGACAAGTTGCACAAGTGTGAAAGGGACCTCAGCTGCGTAGAAGGTTTTTCCAGTGTCAGAGCGGTAAGGATGTGGAACTCTCTTTCACAATCGGTGGTGTCAGCAGCAAGTATTGCTAATTTAAAAAAACTTTTAGACGTGCATCTTAGTGAACACAATATACAGGGATATGCAAAATGATTATGGACATGAACACACACACACACCTGGATAGACTAGTGTCTTTATTCAACCTTACCAACTATGAAAATATGAAAGAACATGACAGAGCTTTTTCTTGACAATCCTTTTTCAGATAAGTACAGTGGCACCTGCGCCCCATAGCCATTACCTCAACTGCTATGTGTGTAGCACTTTGCCTTGGAAGGAACACCCCAAAACATTACATACATGTAGAAGAAACAATTGAGTACTGTCTGTGATACTTTTTTAATTGCACTAACATACAATTTTTCAGGACAAGCTTTCAGAGTGTACCCCCTTCATCATGGTCCAAGCACTACTGCTTGGACCTTGATGAGGGGTGGAACACCCTGAAAGCTTGTCTTGAAAAATTGTATGTTAGTGCAATTTAAAAAAGTATCATGGACAGCAAGTGCACTAATTTGGCTACATTTACTTCAAGCATGAACGTGGAAGAAAACTGTTGCAGGAACATACATGCATGTCAATCAAGGTGAACAGGTCTTGCTTGGGTCTTTGGTCAAGAACACAAAGAGATTTTCTTCATGTCATTGACCAATACATGCAGAATTTTCATCCATTGAAGACAAAAATCTGTGTCACAAAAATAATGATAAAAACAAAATTAAAGATCGGCATCAGACGCTGAGTTTTCCCGGGGATGTTTTCCTCGTTAATGAGTTTCCTTTGAATATTTAAACATAGCTAAGATTAAAAGGCTGATAGAACTTCAAAGAGGGAAAGATAAGAAAGATAGCAAACACAATCCCCTAACCTTTTCTGAGTAGGAGAAAGGCAACAAACTGTTTTTGTGAAGTGGAACTAAAAAAAATAAGTGGGAAACGATATGGAGTCTATTTTCTTAAATTTTAGGTTTTTCGCATTTTACATGGGTTTTATATCTCTCTTTAACTACATAAAATAAAGATATGTAGGCACCTGTTTAGGCAGATTCCAGCCCAGGTGCTCAATGCAGACCTCCATGTCTGCCACATGTGCACAGATGGTGGGTTTGAAACCCCACTACCCTATACCTCCTTTTCGCATTTTTCACAACCCCTCTTTATGCCTGAAGCACACTCTCTTGCAGGACACTGCATTTCCACATGGTTTCAGATTAAGGCTCAGCATCTTTTTTGAGATAAGAGATCATGGGCCCTCCAGGGTCCCTGCCCACACTCAAGCCACACCCACACAAAGCCCCGCCTACAGCTTGCACTGCCCACATTACATTTGTTCGTCACACAATTTCTCTAAACTATGTTCAAAATAAATGTTTATTATTGAAAAAAAAAATAAAAAATAAAAATATACATTAAATAAAGTGCAACAATGGTACATTTCCAAAATTAAGGTTTTCATGAATTAACACAACATAACAGGTGCAACAAATGTCTTCTTAGCTGAACAGTTTATTAAAAAAGATATAAAAAATAAAAAGCTCTGACCAGCATGTTACAAAATTATGGCCCTAGAATTGCTCCCACTCTGACGTTCCTGACGATATCATACATATGTGTCGCCATTATTGTTTACATACATGTGCTTGTCCTACATAACACCCTACCTGGATGTGCTTTACAATCATTTTTTAACAATAATTTTTATTTACTTTATATAATTTTCACTGACCACCAATGTAAGGGGGCCATTCCTCCCATCGACCACCATTGTAAGGGACATTCTTCCTTCTGACCACCAATGTAAGAAGTGTTCTCCCACAGACCACCATATTAAGGGGCATTCTGCTCACTGACCACCAATGTAAGGAACATTCTTCCCACTGACCACCAATGTAAAGAACATTCTTCCCACTGACCACCAATGTAAAGAACATTCTTCCCACTGACCACCAATGTAAGGAGCATTCTTCCCACTGACCACCAATGTAAGGAGCATTCTTCCCACTGATCACCAATGTAAGGAGACATTTTTCTCACTAACCACCAATGTAAGGAGACAATCTTCTCACTGACCACCAATACAAAAGATATTCTTCTCACTGACCACCAATGTAAGGAGCATTCTTCCCACTGACCACCAATGTAAGGAGCATTCTTCTCACTGACAACCAACGTAAGGAGACATTCTTGTCACAGAACACCAATGTAAGGGATATTCTTCCACTGATCACCAATGTAAGGTATATTATTTACATTGACCACCAATGTAAGGGACATTCTTCTCACTGACCACCAATGTAAGGGACATTCTTCCCGCCAAAGTGTATTCTATTCCCTATATATAACAGTGATCTCTGTAAACTGAGTGTCAGTACCTATAACACTGTTATATGTACTACAATGAGTACTATTCCTTATACACTGCTCAAAAAAAAAAAAATAAATAAAGGAACACTGAAAACACAACAGATCTCAAAAATATCATGCTGGATATCTATACTGGTATGGACTGGGTAATGTGTTAGGATCTATACTGGTATGGACTGGGTAATGTGTTAGGATCTATTATGGTATGGAGTGGGTAATGTGTTAGTAATGAAAGGATGCCACATCGTTTGATGGAATTGAAAATTATTACCCTACAGAGGGCTGAATTCAAAGATACCCCGAAAATCAAAGTGGAAAAATAATGCAGCAGGCTAGTCCATTTTGCTGAAATTTCATTGCAGCAACTCAGAATGGTCCTCAGTAGTTTGTATGGCCCCCACGTGCTTGTATGCATGCCTGACAACGTCGGGTCATGCTCCTAATGAGACGACAGATGGTGTTCTGAGCTCCTGAACAGACTGAGGTGCAACCTGGCATCGTTGGATGGACCGAAACATAATGTCCCAGAGGTGTTCTATTGGATTTAGGGCAGGTGAGCCTGGGGGCCATTCAATGGTATCAATTCCTTCATCCTCCAGGAACTGGCTGCATACTTATGCCATGTGAGGCTTGGCATTGTTGTGCACCAGGAGGAACCCAAGACCCACTGCACCAGTGTAGGGTCTGACAATTGGTCCAAGGATTTCACCCTGATATCTAATGGCAGTCAGGGTGCCATTGTCTAGCCTTTAGAGGTCTGTACGTCCCTCCACGGCTATGCCTCCCCAGACCATCACTGACCCACCATCAAACTGGTCATGATGAACGATGTTACAGGCAACATAATGTTCTCCACAGCTTCTCCAGACCCTTTCACGTTTGTCACATGTGCTCAGGGTGAACCTGCTCTCATCTGTGAAAAGCACAGGGTGCCAGTGGCGGACCTGCCAATTCTGGCATTCAATGGCAAATGCCAATTGAGCTCCACGGTGCTGGGCAGTAAGCACAGGGCCCACTAGAGGACGTCAGCCCCTTAGGCCACCCTCATAAAATCAGTTTCTGATTGTTGGTCAGAGACATTCTCACCAGTGGCCTGCTGGAGGTCATTTTGTAGGGCTCTGGCAGTGCTCACCCTGTTCCTCCTTGCACAAAGGGGCAGATACCCGTCCTGCTGACGGGTTAAGGACCTTCTATGGCCCCATCCAGCTCTCCTAGAGTAACTGCCTGTCTCTTGGAATCCAGTGGCGGCTGGTGCTCCATTTTTTTTGTGGGGCGGCAAACAAACTTCCTTCTGCCTCACATCCCCCCCCCCTCCCAGTCGCCCGCCTGCCCGCCCACCCGCTTGTCCTCCAGCCTACCCACAGTATTCATGTACCCATGTACATGTATTCAAGTTCAATATAATATTATACATATATACAAATAATATATATATATACAGTATATATTCCATATTGGAATTCAAATGAGCTGAAATCTGATCGACTCATTATATGAGATCACACAGTGATTAAACTCTATTAATAATTTATATTATATTAATCCATATACAGTAGTAATGCATGTATATGGGTAGATATACAGTACAAACATTCCATAGAAATGCAGCAGAGCTATGATTTGCTCCCAATATATAATAGACAGTAATATCAGGTCACAATGTGATTACAGCCACTTCATAGTAAGTGTACTCTCTACCTATGATAAGATGATGGGGATCAGATGGGGATCAGATGGGGATCAGATCCCCATGTAGAGCTATGGTCAGGTCAGCTATGCCCTTGTACACCCAACACATTGTACTCTGCAACTGAGAATCTGTCTGTGTGTGCAGGGATAGGAAAAGTGGCGGCTGGTGGGTCGGTCTGTGCTTCTCCGGCCGTGTGTCTCCTCCCTCCTACTCCTCCTCGGCCAATAAGAATGATTCTCCTTTCAGCCAATCGGGAAAGGGGTCTCACGACCGCTTCCTGATTGGCTGGGAGGAGAATCAGTGTGACAATAGGGAATACTCATTCGCTATTGTCACACAACTGGGTGGGCTCAGGGCACAGAGGGGTGGGAGACAGTGAAAGAGGGAGGGAGGGAGAGAAAAATGTAGGCACAACTCTTGAATCTAGTGTTTAACCACTTGCTGACCGCCCGCCGCAGATATACTGCGGCAGGGCGGCTCGGCTGCACAAAGTCACGTAGATCTACGTGACTTTGTGCACGTGGTTTTCGGTGGCGCGCACGCTATGTTTAGACACAGTGGGAGGCGGGCCACAGGAGGAGCGGCGGCGATTGCCACCTGCCTCCTGCGATCGTCAGAGAAACTGACAGAAGACCCGCCTGCCTATGTAAACAAAGCAGGCGAGTCTTCTGCCACACAGGCAGAGAGAGATCAGGAGTTTCAGCTAAGCTACAACCCCGATCTCTCTGTGCCTGTCACAGAACACCCCCCCCCCCCCACACAGTCAGTCAGTAAGCACTATTAGGCATACATTAACCGGTTAGCAGGTGATTAGATTGTGCCCAGACACACCCCTGCGCACTACTAAATTTTTAGAAAAATGACTGTATAGATTTGGCTACCACTGACTTTGATGAGGGGCAGATTCAACATCTGAACTTTTGATATGCTCGGCTGACCCCAGCTGTCTTCTGTTTATCCTGGGAACCCAAGATTACATCCAAAAAAATGTGGCTTCTCCACAATATGAACCCTGCTGCCATTGATTTAGTCTGCTCATTAAAATAAGAAATACTGATATATCACAGCCTGCTTTTCCAGTAATACAAGATGAGAGAGAGAGAGAGAGAAAGAGAGAGAGAGAGAGAGAGAGACAGACATCAAATCAATTTCAATGCTGGCCACATCAGTATTATGGTTGCCTTCAAAGGGCCGGTTGTATCTGTAAGACTAGACCCCCCCTACATCAGATGTCAAGAGCCCTCCAGCCTCCTTTAAATTATACTTCACCCCTCTTACCTTGTGCTTCTGCCGGGGAGAAGCCGGGGAAGAGGCTGGGAAGCAGAAAGTGCAGAGTCTGGAGGAGGACAAGAGGAGGGCTGGAGTCAACTTCCAGAGTCTGCTGAATGTCGAGACTGTGGGATGTGGAGGCAAGGGGGTGCTGCAGCTGTACACAGAGGAGTAGGATCTGTAGAAAGTTCTGTTCTCTTTTCTGCTGCCGACTCCTGAGATGGGGAGGAGGGTGGCAGAGATGAGTGCCTCCGCGGCTGCACAGAGAAGTGCAAGATCTGGTGGAGGAGTTCTGTCATCCTCTCTGCTGCCAACTGCTGAGACAAGATGGGGCGAGACTAGGGGGGTGCTGTAGCGGCAGGAGAGGTGTGAGGGCCACATGAAATGACCTGGCGGGCCGCATTCGGCCCGCGGGCCTTGTGTTTGACATTTGTGCTCTTGGGCATGGAGTTCACCAGAGCTTCACAGGTTGCCACTGGAGTCCTGTTTCACTCCTCCATGATGACATCACGGAGCTGGTGGATGTTAGAGACCTTGCTCTCCTCCACCTTTGGTTTGAGGATGCCCCACAGATGCTCAATAGGGTTTAGGGCTGGAGACATGCTTGGTCAGTCCATCACCTTTACCCTCAGCTTCTTTAGCAAGGCAGTGGTCGTCTTGGAGGTGTGTTTGGGGTCATTTTTTTATGTTGAAATACTGTCCTGCGGCCCAGTCCCTGAAAGGAGGGGATCATACTCTGCTTCAGTGTGTCACAGTACATGTTGGCATTCATGGTTCCTTCAATGAACTGTAGCTCCCCAGTGCCGGCAGCACTCATGCAGCCCCAGACCATGACACTCCCACCACCATGCTTTTCTGTATGCAAGACAAACTTGTCTTTGCACTCCTCACCTGGTTGCCGCCACACACGCTTGACACCATCTGAAAAAAATTATCTTGGTCTCATCAGACCATAGACCATGGTTCCAGTAATCCATGTCCTTAGTCTGCTTGTCTTCAGCAAACTGTTTGCAGGCTTTCTTGTACATCATCTTTAGAAGAGGCTTCCTTCTGGGACAACAGCCATGCAGACCAATTTGATGCAGTGTGTGGCGTATGGTCTGAGCACTGACAGGCTGACCCTCCCACCCCTTCAACCTCTGCAGAAATTCTGGCAGCACTCATACGTGTATTTCCCAAAGACAACCTCTGGATATAACGCTGAGCATGTGCACTCAACTTCTTTGGTCGATCATGGTGAGGCCTGTTCTGAGTGAAACCTGTCCTGTTAAACAGATGTATGGTTTTGGCCACCGTGCTGCAGCTCAGTTTCAGGGTCTTGGCAATCTTCTTATAGCCTAGGCCATCCTTATGTAGAGCAACAATTCTTTTTTTCAGATCCTCAGAGAGTTCCTTGCCATGAGGTGCCATGTTGAACTTCCAGTGACCAGTATGAGAGAGTGAGAGCGATAACACCAAATTTAACTCACCTGCTCCACATTCACACCTGACACCTTGTAACACTAACGAGTCACATGACACCCGGGAGGTAAAATGGCTAACTGGGCCCAATTTGAACATTTTAACTTAGGGATGTACTCACTTTTGTTGCCAGCGGTTTAGACATTAATGGCTGTGTGTTGAGTTATTTTGAGGGGACAGCAAATTTACACTGTTATACAAGCTGTACACTCACTACTTTACATTGTAGCAAAGTGTAATTTCTTCAGTGTTGTCACATGAAAAGATATAATAAAATATTTACAAAAATGTGAGGGTTGTACTAACTTTTGTGAGATACTGTAAGCATTGTTATAGGCTTACCTATAGGTACAAATTATTTATAGGAATTTACTCCCATTTTAAGGCTTTATTGACAAAATACATCTTCAGCCTGCAGATGAACACTGCCAACTTTAGGTTGTAGTGTAATTTATTTAATATTGTGTTTTTCAGATGCAGTTGCATTTTTAAAAATAATAATACAATAAATTAAAATTTTTGTAACAGTTGATGGCCTATAATAAAAACCAAGGAGGATTTTTTTTTCTTTTTTTTTTTTTTAAATGAAAACAGTATAACAAATAAAAGCCATATCCTTAATAAAATATGTAAACATTACAAGTTAACCGACCCATTTTGATGCTGCTTAATTTGGCCTGGGCATCGAGGCATCATGGCCCCCTTCACAAGAAAGGTCAAATCAGGTCCACTTGTCAGTTTTTCAGGGAAACCTGATTGAATGGTCCATTTACCCCTATGGACCGGAGGGTGTAAGTGAACTTGTGTCCATTTACACCGACCTTCCTCCAGTCTGATCCCCCCCCCCCCTTGTCTGCGGCCCAAGATGGCTATGAATGCAGTCCAACAAAAAACTGTAAACTTACTCAAAAATGTTGATTTTTTTGGGGTAATTATCTGAAAAAAATGTGTTTACTTTTCGCGAACACATGCGGCTAATGAAAAATTTTACAGTATCTCTTAACTAGACTCATACATTTATAAGAAAAATCTCCCACTCTATTAAAAAATATTACAAAAATAAATGCCCTCCAATACGATCAATAAGGATTTACTGCATAATAATTTTCCTTCTCCACTGGTGATCTAAATTTACATTAGACCTGCACGGAAAACTTCACCAAATGTTGCATGTGGTGTTTCATACATTTTTAATTACATTTTAATTTTGAATAAGTAATTAATTGCACAGCAGAGACGGGACTGATAGCAAATTTGCAGCTTATTACATTTATTGCCTTACATTTGGAGGGCTGGCAATCCTTGACATGATATCACTTGGTGAGCTCCAGGAAGACCACTTACCATAATGTCCGTATTGAAAAATAAGTACTTCTATTAAGGCAGAAAATTAACTCTTGGAAAGTGTTTAAAAGGTTTGGCATAGAATCATGAAATTCCTGTATCCAATCCATCTTCCACCTCCTGATAAACTCTGTAGAAGCCAAAGTGTTCAGCTTGTATGCTAGGGGGAGGCTAGCTTAAGTCTATGCAGCTCTATATTCATTATTACATCAATGAATGTGTTTTTTTTTTGTTTTGTTTTTTTAATTCATGCAGTGAAATCCCTGAATTTACTTGGTATCAGCCTCTTGCAGTCATAGCTCAGCCTGTACAGCAGAGCTCATACTGGTGGAGGAAAAATCAGAATATGGCTGGTGGACAGGATCGGGATCAGGCGCTGGTGTGTCCACTGACTTCCGGCACTCCATTGAGAACTATGGATGGTCTGATCAGGCCAGCCTGAAAAACTGACAGATGACCTAATCGGACATTCCCTGTGAAACCAACCTACCAAGCCATTCAGTACATGTGCTGACAAGGAGAATGCTGAATGGAGGAGTAATGAAAGTGAAAAGTAAATGAGCTCATTACTGTGCTGCTTCTCCTTCATGGTCCAATCACAGGCAGGGGGTGGGTCCATGCTAACCTGGGTACAAAGAAAATGGTTGCTATCATGTGCTCTGAAGACTGATGACATCTAATGGTGGAAAAGAAGTACTGTGAGGAACAACTTCAGATTCATTTTTTATTGGGCTATTCATTTTTTTTCGACTAGCTTTCTGCTTTAAAGTCCAATTTCAGCTTTAGTAAAGTTGTTCCTAAATAAAGCTCTTCACCACCGTGTGTAGGCAGCCTGGGTTTATTCTACTTACCTTTGGACCTGACCCAGTATCCTTACCACTAGGGTTGAGCGAACACGGACTGTATTGTTCGGGATCGTACCGGACTTTTTGGTGTTTGGTACCCAGACAAGGAACCGAACATTTTACTGTATGTTCGGGATACAGTCCGTTGTTTGGTAATTTATTTCATGTTTTGGCGCGGTTTTAATGGCGCGGTTTCAACAGCTGCAGGGCAGCCAATCAACAAGCGTTTAACTAGTGTGCCCTTAGAAGCCATCACAGCCATGCCTACTAATGGCATGGCTGTGATTGGCCAGTGCAGCATGTGACCTAGCCTCTATATAAGCTGGAGTCACGTAGCGCCGTGCGTCACTCTGCTCTAACTACTGTAGGGAGAGGTTCCTGATGCTGCTAAGGGAGAGATAGGAGATTATTGTAGGGGCAGGCTGGAGATTGCTTTCAGGAAAAGAATAAGAAAAATCTTCTTTAATCAGACAGCGATCTACATTGACTTTATTGTGTGGGGGTGCAGTGCACAATCTTTTTGTCCTGACCTGAGCCCAGTGAAGAGGAGGGAGAAAAAAAAAACTTTTATCAGTCTGTTAGGTGTGCGGTGTGTAGCGGCCATGTAATGCAAGCTCAGTGCATATGTGTCTGTTTAATCTGGATTTTAAAAAAAAATAATTTTTTTCCTTCATATTTTACTGTGACATACAGCGTTTAGACACTGCTGTTCTAATCTGCTATTCAAAAAGCACCAATTTAAGGGGACAATTATTTTTCAGTTTTTCATTCATACTTTACTGTGACACTGACATACAGTGTTTAGACACTGCTGTTCTAATCTGCTATTCTAAAAGCACGAATTTAAGGGGAAAATTATTTTTCAGTTTTTCATTCATACTTTACTGTGACACTGACATACAGCGTTTAGACACTGCTTTTCTAATCTGCTATTTCAAAAGCACCAATTTAAGGGGACAATTATTTATCCGTTTTTCATTCATACTTTACTGTGACACTGACATACAGCGTTTAGACACTGCTGTTCTAAACGTCTATTCAAAAAGCACGAATTTAAGGGGAAAATTATTTTTCAGTTTTTCATTCATACTTTACTGTTACAATGACATACAGCGTTTAGACACTTCTGTTCTAATCTGCTCTTCAAAAATCACCAATTAAAGGGAAAAATAAAAATTTTTCATTAATACGTTACTGTGAGATACACCCGATGGATACTGTAGTTCTATTCCGCTTTTCAATAAAAACCCATTTAGGGAAAACAAAATTAATTGCGGGCTAGTCTGCATATGTTACTGTGAGATACACCCATTGGATACTGTTGTTCTATTCTGCTTTTCAATAAAAACCCATTTAGGGAAAAAAATTAAATTGCGGCCTAGTCTGCATATGTTACTGTGACATACAACCGTTGGATACTGTTGTTCTATTCTGCTTTTCAATAAAAACCCATTTAGGGAAAAAAAATTTAATTGCGGCCTAGTCTGCATATGTTACTGTGAGATACACCCATTGGATACTGTTGTTCTATTCCGCTTTTCAATAAAAACCCATTTAGGGAAAAAAATTAAATTGCGGCTTAGTCTGCATATGTTACTGTGAGATACACCCGGTGGATACTGTTGTTCTATTACGCTTTTCAATAAAAACCCATTTAGGGGAAAAAAATTAAATTGTGGCCTAGTTTGCATATGTTACTGTGAGATACACCCGGTGGATACTGTTGTTCTATTACGCTTTTCAATAAAAACCCATTTAGGGGAAAAAAATTCAATTGTGGCCTAGTTTGCATATGTTACTGTGAGATACACCCGTTGGATACTGTTGTTCTATTCCGCTCTTCAATAAAAACCCATTTAGGGAAAAAAAATTAAATTGCGGGCTAGTCTGCATATGTTACTGTGAGATACACCAGTTGGATACTGTTGTTCTATTCCGCTTTTCAATAAAAACCCATTTAGGGAAAAAAATTAAATTGCGGCCTAGTCTGCATATGTTACTGTGAGATACACCCGTTGGATACTGTCCAATATGTTTAAGGATACTGTTGTTCTATTCTGCTATTCAATAAACACCCATTTAGGGGAAGATCCTAAATTAGAGAAATATGAGGAGAAGGTCAAATAAGGGACCTGGCCTGGGTCGTGGTGCTGCTGGTGGAGCTCCTGTTGCAAGGAGAGGATGTGGTCAATCTGTGCCAGCTACACGCACAAGTGAAACACCTTCCTCAGGTGTGAGTAGGCGATAGAACCTGCAGCAGTATTTGGCAGGGCCTAATGCGCCTCTACAAATGTTGAAGCCAGAACAAGTACAGGCGATAGTAGATTGGGTTGCTGACAGTGCCTCCAGTTCCTTCACATGGTCTCCCACCCAGTCTACTGCTGAAAGGTCAGAGTTGGCACCTGCAGCCGATGTCCATCAATCTTTCACCTCACCCCCTTGCAAATCAGCCAAGCAGTCTGCGCCCCAAGTCATGCAGCAGTCTCTTCTTCTTTTTGATGACTCTGTTAGCATGGTTTCCCAGGGCCATCCACCTAGCCCTGCCCCAGAAGTGGAAGAGATTGAGTGCACCGATGCCCAACCACTTATGTCTCAAGAAGAGTACATGGGAGGACCATCGCAGCACGTCTCGGGTAATGACGAAACACAGGTGCCAACTGCTGCGGAATTCCGAATTGTGGAGACCGACAAGGAGGGCAGGGGTGAAGACTGAGTGGAAGATAATGTGAAGGACGATGAGGTCCTCGACCTCACATGGAATGAACGTCATGCAGGTGACCTGATTAGTTTGGAGGAAGAGGCGGTGGTTGCACAGAGCAACCAGCACAGCAGAAGAGGGAGCAGGGTGCAAAAGCAGAGCGGCCGTGCCCTAGACACTACGCCTGCTACTGCCCAATGCAGCAAGGGACCGAGCACACCAAAGCCAGCTCAAAGGAGTTTCCTAGCGTGGCAGTTCTTCAGACAATGTGCTGATGACAGGACAAGAGTGGTTTGCACGCTGTGCAATCAGAGTCTGAAGCGAGGCATAAACCTTCTCAACCTGAGCACAACCTGCATGACCAGGCATCTAAGTGCAAAGCACGAGCTGCAGTGGAGTAGACACCTCAAAAACCAAGAAAGGTCTCTGGCTCCTCCTGCTTCCTCTTGTGCTGCAGTCTCTGCCTCTTCATCCACCTCTGTAGTGACAGTGGCACCTGCCACCCCGCAAACAGAGGATCTGCCAGCAACAACACCACCTGGGTCACCAACAACCATCTCCACAATGTCCCGTGGAAGCGTTCAGCTTTCGATCTCCCAAACACTGGAGCGGAAGAGGAAGCACCCCCCTACCCACCCGCGATCCCTGGCCCTGAATGCCAGCATTTCAAAATTCCTGGCCTTTGAAATGCTGTCATTCCGTCTGGTGGAGATGCAGAATTTTAAAAGCCTTATGGCGGTGGCTGTCCCACAGTACGTCATGCCCAGCCACCACTACTTTTCCCGGCAAGCCATCCCTTCCCTGCACAACCAAGTGGGTGACAAAATCAGGTGTGCACTGCGCAACGCCATCTGTGGCAAGGTCCACCTAACTACGGATACGTGGAACAGTAAGCATGGTCAGGGATGTTTTATCTTCCTAACAGCACACTGGGTAAATGCAGTGGCGGCTGGGCCTGAGGCGGATAGCAGTTTGGCGCATGTCCTTCCACCACCGAAGATTGCAGGGCGCTTCAGTTTGCCTCCTTTTCCTAACTCCTCCTACTCCGCTTCCTCGTCCTCTACCGCCTCCTCATCCGATCAGCGTAACACCTTCACCACCAACTTCAGCACAGCCAGGGGTAAATGACAGAAGGCAGTTTTAAAACTTGCCTGTTTGGGGGGAAAAACCCCACACTGCGCAGGAGTTGTGGAGGGGCATTGAACAGCAGACCGATGAGTGGTTGGTGCCAGTGAGCCTCAAGCCCGGCCTGGTGTGTGATAACCGGCGAAATCTCGTAGCAGCTCTGGGCCTAGCCAGTTTGACACACATCCCTTGCCTGGTGCATGTGCTGAATTTGGTGGTGCAGAGGTTCCTTAGAAATTAACCCGATATGTCAGAGCTGCTGCAGAAAGTGCGGGCCGTCTGTGCGCACTTTCGGCGTTCTCACCCTGCTGCTGCTTGCCTGTCAGCGCTGCAGCGTAACTTCGGCCTTCCCACTCAGCGCCTCATATGTGACGTGCCCACAAGGTGGAACTCCACCTTGCACATGCTGGCCAGACTGTGTGAGCAGCAGCAGGCCATAGTGGAGTCTCAGCTGCAGCACGCACGCGTGAGTCGCTTTGCGGAACAGCACCACTTCACCACCAATAACTGGGCCTCCATGCGAGACCCGTGTGCCTTGTTGCGCTGTTTCAAATACTCCACCAACATGGCCAGTGCTGATGACGCTGTTCTCAGCTTAACTATCCCACTTCTATGCCTCCTTGAAAAAACACTTTGGGCGGTGATAGAAGAGGATGTGGCACAGGAGGAGGAGGAAGAGATATCATTTCCAAGGCTTTCAGGGCAGTCATTCACAAGGGGCTCCGAGGGTGGGTTCCTGCACCCACAAACGCCAGGTACACAATTGTCCAGCAGGGGCACAGTTCTGGAGGATGACAAGGATGAGGAGGAGATGGAACCATGTTCACAGCAGGGTGGCACCCAGGCCAGCTTATGGCCATCACTGGTGCGTGGCTGGGGGGATACAGAGGACACAGACGATACACCTCCCACAGAGGACAGCTTTTCGTTGCCTCTGGGCAGCCTGGCACACATGAGCGATTACATGCTGCAGTGTCTCCGCAACGACCGCCGAGTTTCCCACATTGTAACTTGTGCTGATTACTGGGTGGCCACGCTGCTGGATCCCCGTTACAAGGACAACGTACCGTCCTTAATTCCCTCACTGGAGCGTGATCGGCATTCCCACCTGACAGCGGGGGCACAGTGGAGGCAAAAGGCCAAGGCAGAGGAGGAGGAAGAGGTCGCCAACGCAGCCAGGGCACCACCAGCACCTCAGAAGGCAGGGTTAGCATGGCCGAAATGTGGAAAAGCTTTGTCAGCACGCCACACCAAGCAGCAGCACCACCAGCTGATATGGAACATCTTAGCAGGAGGCAGCATTTCACCAACATGGTGGAGCAGTATGTGTGCACATGCCTAGACGTACTGAATGATGGGTCTGCCCCCTTCAACTTCTGGGTCTCCAAGTTGGGCACATGGCCTGAGCTTGCCCTTTACACCTTGGAGGTGCTGGCCTGCCCTTCAGCCAGTGTATTATCTGAACATGTATTTAGCACGGCTGGGGGCGTTATCACAGACAAGCGCAGCCGCCTGTCCAGAGCCAATGTGGACAAGCTCAGGTTCATTCAAATGAACCAGGCATGGATCCCACAGGACCTTGTGCAGAATAGACATGTATAACGGCCTTACCCAGCCATTGCTGTATTTTTGATCTTTCTCACTCTTTTGGGGTGTACCCTAATTTAAAAAGAAATTTAAAATTAAAAACAAAAACCAGTGTTGGCTACCTTGTCCTCCTCCACCGCTGCTTCCACCTACACCGCCACAACCACTGCCACCTCAACCTCCTACTCCATATGGGCCTCGTCCTCCTAGATTAAGATGATTAATTTTTATTTTTCTGTTTTTTATGTTATTTTAAGTTATTTCCCTATCCACATTTGTCTGCAGAGCACTTGCCATGCTCTTAAGAAGATTTTGCTGCCATTTGCAGATCTCTAGCCCTTTCCATGTTTTTTTAGAGCCATTTTAGTGCTCAAAAGTTCGGGTCACCATTGACTTCAATGGGGTTCGGGATCGGGGTAAAGTTCGGGTTAAGTTTGGGTCACAAACCCAGACTTTTTTTTCAAGTTCGGCCGAACCCAGACATCCAGGTGTTCGCTCAACTCTACCTACCACCAATATGGACCTGGGCAGCTCCTCTACATTCTGCACGTGCAAGGTTCGGGCTGTTGATTCCTACGGGGAAAGCCATACTCTTAGGTGACTGATGGAGGCCACCATGAGTACAGCTACTCAAAAAAGCACTGGTGACCTGCTTACGGGTGGGTTGGTGGGGATGTTTTAAATTTGGTGAGGCAAAGTGAGATATCAAAACTGCAGACAGCAAAACCCAATAAAAAGGAATAGTAGTGGTAAAAAAAGCACTTGTGAATGTAACCAATCATTTTTTTGTGTACAATTCTCATTTAAGGGGGCGTGGCAGAGGGTGTGTCCTATGCCTACATACTTATGCTTATAGGTGTCCCTCATTCCCATTTCAGAAAGTTGGGAGGTATGGATAGATGGAGAGATGGATAGAGGGGTGTATGGATGAAAGGAGGGATGGATGGATGGATGGAGAGAGGGATGAATGGAGGGATGGATGGAGAGAGGAATGGATGGAGGGAGGGAGGGATGGATGGAGGTATAGAACACACAGACATCTTGTCCTGGTGCTGCTCTTCTAACTTTCTGTATCACACACTGTGAAAACCGCCTTTGCTCTCTTAATGCTGGCAGAAGCTGTTTGTTTAGACTCACAGGCTCACTGCAAAGGCAGAGAAATGATCCGTCTGCCTCTTGTAACCAATCCTTCAAAGCAAGCTGTGTTCTCTCCACTCCTCTCCTGTCCCCCTCCTATCAATCTCCTGGCACCTCCTCCTGATACAGCTTAGCTTAGAAGTCAAATCAGGCAGGCTGAGGAAGGGGGCAGGTACAATGCTTTCTCATTGGCTGAGAAGCAGCAGAGAGGTTGTATATCAATCCGCCTCTGAAATCAGGCTGCCGGATCTAACTAAAGATTATCGGCTTATGTGGCCGGAGCAGCTGTATCTCTCCGCAGGAAAAAAAGAGTTCCCAGCCTTCTGGCATCAATAGAGGATGTGCAGGCATGAAAAAAAAATTAAAAATTGTGACATATGCATGTTGTGGCATCTGGTCTGGGGACTGTCCCCGGAAACCAGGGACATCTGTGTCAACCTACTTTAGAGGATGGCTCCATATTAAACTGGTATTTCAGTTATGAGTGGAGGCCAATGGGCTAAATGGGTCCTTAGTTTCTCAGGACTTTCGAGGGTTCTAGTTGGTGAGATGTCCTCACCACAGCATCTTGTTTAGGTGTGAATTCCACCTTTTATTTTTAGACCGCTCAGATGACAGTCGGCTCTCGAGGAAAAGCTGGACAGAAATAAATATCAGCAGCGGGAGGAGTCAGAAGTCAGTTGACATCAGCAGAAGCTTTGTCA
Organism: Pelophylax lessonae; assembly: GCF_965119305.1. Lineage (NCBI taxonomy): Eukaryota > Metazoa > Chordata > Amphibia > Anura > Ranidae > Pelophylax > Pelophylax lessonae. The sequence goes on along the minus strand of NC_138768.1, from coordinate 842,138,643 downwards.
GAAATCTAGGGAACAAGTACACAGGTCGTTTCCCACATCTCCCAGCACTCATCTGCTCATCCACACCAGGACATAGAGTCCAGAGCTTAAAAAAGAGGCCGCTGCCTCCTGCCAGAGGGGAGATTAGAGGGCAATGAGTGCAGACCCTGACCGTGGTTTAATAATAGGACTGAAAATAGGTTGTGCCTATTATCCCAATGTTAGCCTGTAAAGATATGAAAGCGCATTCCACCGCTCCTGATAGCAACAGCTTCAAGGGGATCTGAAGCCTCTTAGATTAGCTGATCTCTTTTTTTTTTAAATTAGACAAGCAAACGTGTCCCCATTGCAGAACAGGCAAGATTGTTGACATTGCAAACAATGTTGCATAAGTATTTTCAGCATTGCAAGGTAACATTTTAGAATATTTTTTTTTTGAGGGAAGGTATGAGGCCGAATCCTCCAGCACCGAAAGGAAAACCAGAAGAGGACAGTAGCACTAATATTTAACATGTTCGATCAAAAAAGGTCCAGTGTGCTACAAATGTCAAGATCTGGTTTTCCACTTTTTATGGGTGTTAAAGGGAATTAACTCACTAGTATCTGCTGGCATTTGTAGTGAGATAGTTTATTTTATGTTAAACTGCATATACAGTATCTCACAGCTTGTATAACAGTGTAAATTTGCTGTCCTCTCAAAATACCTCAACACAGCCATAAATGTCTTAACCGCTGTACACCCCTAAGTGAAAATGTCCAAACTAGGCCCAATCTGTCAATAATTTGTGACCACCATTATTTTCCAGCACTGCCTTAACCCTCTTGGGCATTAAGTTCACCAGAGATTCACAGGTTGCCACTGGAGTCCTCTTCCACTCCTCCATAATGACATTACCAAGCTGGTAGATGTTAGAGACCTTGCGCTCCTCCACCTTCCATTTGAGGATGCCCCAAAGATGCTCAATAAGGTTTAGGCCTGGAGAAACGCTTGGCCAGTCCATCACCTTTACCCTTAGCTTCTTTAGCAAGGTAGTGGTTTTCTTGGAAGTGTGTTTGGGGTCGTTATCTTTGAATACTGGCCTGCAGCCCAGTCTCCGAAGGGAGGGGATCATGCGCTGCTTCAGTATGTCACAGTACGTGTTGGCATTCATGGTTCCCTCAAGAAAATGTAGCTCCCCAGTGCTGGCAGCACTCATGCAGCCCCAGACCATGAGTCAGGGTGCCAGGAAACCAGACCACATGGAGATGCTGGTAAAATAAAGCAGTTTACTGAAGCAAACAACGATAAACGCACAGCAAGAGTGAGGAAGCAAGATCAGAAACAAGCCAGGGTCAAGTCCAGAAGCGTGTGATCATCCAAGCCAGGGTCGAGTCCAGAAGCGGGTAGTTATCCAACCCAGGGTTGAGTCCAGAAGCGGGTAGTTAGCCGATGCCAGGTCGTCTGCCGAAGCGGGGTCGAGAGCCAGGAGTGTGGTCAGCCAAGCCAGGTCTAACAACGGAGGAACAGGGAGGAACATGGGGAACAGAAGAGTGCTAGCAGAGTTGCACCTTGGAGCACAAACGCAAGGGCAAGGACTGCAACCCATAAGGTTATTGGTGTCAGGTGTGCAGCATCTTCACTGCGCGACACCTAGGCAGCAGGCAAGTGATGATGCAATCAGAGTTTATAAGAGGCAGCAGTCTGCACATGTCCAAGATGGCTGCCAACAGGAGGGCAAGGTAAGACCTTGACAGTACCTTCCCCTTTAACAGCCCCTCCTCTGCAGAGCAAAAAACGGTTTCTGAGGAAAGCGAGCATGGAAAGCACAGAGAAGGGCGGAAGCATGAACATCAGCGGAGGGAACCCAGGAGCGCTCCTCAGGACCATAACCCCTCCAGTGCACCAGGTATTGAACCTGACCTCAGAACAGATGAGAATCCAGGATGCTGCTAACCTCATACTCCTCATGATTGCCCACAGGAATATGATGAGGGCAAGGAAAAGAAGAAGTATAGCGATTGCAAACCAGTGTCTTCAATGGTGACATGTGAAAGACATTGGAGATACAAATGCCAGGGGGAAGACCAAAGGCATAGGCCACCGGGTTCACCTTACGGAGGATGCAAAAAGGTCCAACAAAACATGTTGCCAGTTTTGGAGTGGGCATCCTGAGGTTGAGATTATGGGTCGACAACCACACCCTCACGACCTTGTACGAAGGAGCAGATAAACGTCCCAGGTCTGCCTGGAGCTTCTGACGCTGTGCAGAGACCCGTAAAGACTCTTGAATCTGCACTCAAGAGGAATGGAGGGCACGAAGATGATCCTCTATGGCCGCAATGTCCCGTAGCCAGAACTACTCGGGCAACACCGCAGGTTGGAACCCATATTTGGCCATGAATGGAGACATTCCGGAAGAAGAGTTGAGGGCAGGTTCCTGGCAAACTTCGCCCAGGGTAGCAGATCATCCCAATTGTCCTGATGGTCAGAGATATAGCAGCGGAGAAATTGCTCCAGACCTTGGTTGGAACGCTCAGCGGCACTGTTGGACTGCGGATGGTAGACCAAGGAGAAGGAGAGTCGAATACCCAACTGGGTGCAAGAGGCGTGCCAGAACCTAGAGACAAACTGGCTCCCACAGTCCGAGACAATCTCCTTAAGCAACCCGTGTAAATGGAAGACCTCCCTGGCAAACACTGAGGCAAGCTCCTGAGCAGTGGGCAGCCTCTTAAACGGAACACAGTGGCACATTTTGGAGAACCGGTAGACAACCATGTGGATTACTGTGTAACCTCGAGACGTGGGATGTTCCACAATAAAATCCATGGGCAGGTGGGACCAGGGACACATTCCATTGGGAATAGGATGCAGTAGGCCCAAGGGAAGGTGCCAAGATTTGTTCTGGGCACAGACCAAACAAGCAGCAACATCAGTGCGGAGAGATGGCCACCAGAGCTGACGGGAAATAGCCCAGGACATCTGGTTCTTACCAGGATGACCAGCGGTCTTGGAATAGTGGTACGTTTTGACAACAGTCTGATGCACAACCCCTCAAGTACAAAACATTTGCCAGCATGTCTCTCTATGGGAGCATCAGGTTGAGCAGCGAAAATCTGTTCCCTAAGAGGAGAGGTTAAGTTGGTGCGGATGTCAGCCAGGATATGATCTGAAGGTATGACCAGTGTCGGCATGGAGTCCTCCCTGGAAAACTCAGAATACTGGTGAGACAAGGCATCAGCCTTAACATTCTCGGAGGCGGGCAAATAGGACACCACATAGTGAAAACGAAACAAGAATAAGGCCCATCTGGCCTGATGGGGTGTGAGCCTCTTTGCCTCCTAGAGATACATCAGATTCTTATGGTCAGTGAGAATGAGAACGGGAACCACAGAACCCTTGAGCAAGTGTCTCCTCTCCTTGAGAGCCAGGATAATGGACAAGAGCTCTCTGTCTCCAATCTCGTAATTACTTTCAGCTGGAGACAGCTTCTTGGAGTAGAACCTACAAGAAAGTAAAGGTCCATCAGGTGTCCGACGCTGAGACAGAAGGGTGCCTACTCCCGTCTCAGATGCATCCACCTCTAGGACAAAGGGCAAACCAGGATTGGGATGAGATAGAATAGGAGCTGAAGCAAAAGAAGACTTGAGAGCCTCGAAAACTTGGATGGCAGCAGGCGTCCAATTGTGGGAAACGCTGCCCCCCTTGGTCAGATCAGAGATAGGTTTGGCCAAAGAAGAAAAGTTCCTAATAAATTTCTGATAGTAGTTGGCAAACCCAAGGAAACACTGAATGAAATGGAGACCACTGCCGTCAGGCCTTTGTAGAACAGCCGAAAACTTCTGAGGGTCCAAGGAGAGCCCTTCAGCAGAAATGATGAAGGCAACCTGAGACAGGTGGAATTCTCACTTCCCAAGCTTACAGAAAAGCCCATTTTCATAGATTCAACGGAGTCCGAGTAAATTAAGATGTTGTCCAAATAGACTACCATGCATTGCTACAACATTTCACGAAAGACATCAATGATGAACTCCTGGAAGACAGCGGGCGCATTGCACAAGCCAAAGGGCAAAACCAGAGATTCGTAATGACTGGTTCTGGTATTAAACGCAGTCTTACACTTGTCACCCTCCTTGGTCCTTACGAGGTTATACGCGGCCCTTAGGTCAAGCTTGGTAAAGACCATTGCTCCCTTGAGGCGGTCAAACAATTCAGGAATCAACAGAATCGGGTATGCGTTCTTGACCGTAATGTGATTGAGGCGTCTATAAATCAATGCAAGGTTTCAACTCACCCCCCTTTTTCTTTACAAAAAAAAACCGGCAACTGCTGCAAAAGTGGATTTGCGAATGTGCCCCCAGGCAATCGCATCCGCAACCTACTACTTCAAGGCCTTTTCTCCGCAACCAAAAGAGGATAAACCCTGCCACAAGGAGGAATGGCACCAGGTTGCAAGTCTTTAGCATAATCATACGGACCATGAGGAGGAACAGTACCAGCGCGCACCTTATCAAATACATCTTGATACTCACGATATTAAGTAGGCAACACTTAATCCAAGGAGGTACAAAGTACCTTAACAGGCCCATGGATACAAACAGCGCCACACTGTGGAGACCAAGAGAGAATCTCGACCGACTGCCAATCAAAGGTTTGATTGTGTTTCTGAAGCCAACGGTACCCCAAAACAACGGAGTAGTGGGGGGACAAAATAACATGGAAACAGGTTGACTCCCTGTGAACAGCCCCTATTGCCATATCAATCAGAACAGTCTCGTGGGTAACCTGTGACGGTTGCAGGGGTCTGCCATCAATCGCTTCGATAACCAGTGGAGGAAAACAAAGCTACAAGGGTATGGAATTTGCAGCAGCAAACGTACTGTCAATAAAATAACTGCCAGCACCTGAGTCTACCAACGCTCGAGTAACCACTGAACCTGCTGCCCAGGAGAGGACAGCTGTGATTAGCAGTATATCTTTATGGGAAACCGGGGACGAGGAAATTCCACATAAGATCTGCCCCCGACAGGACTTTAGGTGCGAGCGTTTCCTGGATGGATCAGGCAAGACTTCAGGAAATGCCCATCAAGACCGCTATACAGACACCTTCCCTCCCTCCTCCTTAGGGGCTGCTCAGCCTTGGAAAGGCGAGTAAAACCCAGCTGCATGGGTTCACAGCCAGACGCACCATTCCCAGGAGGTGTGTGAGGTGAGGGAGGAATGGGTGGGAAAGAAAACGTAGGAGCCAATCTGGTAATAGGCCTCCGCATGCCCTTTTTTAGCGATGGTCTCCCCCTAAGCCTGGTATCGATCAAAATCAGGAAGGAAATGAGAACCTCAAGCTCGTCAGGGAGATCCTTGGCCACAATCTTGTCCTCCAATGCATTAGAGAGACCATGAGAGAGGACAGCCACCAGAGCCTCATTATTCCAGGATTATCGTTCACCCATAAGGGATTCGCCCAGGCCAAGGCCTTGTCCCGGGAGCAACGAGATTAGGAAGCCCACCTTGGACCTATCAGAAGGAAACGCCTGTGGAATCAATAAATGCCCCCTTGGTTTTGAAAGCCACAATACTGGCTCAGTTCACCCCTATAGTGCTGTGGAAGAGGGGCTGAAACAGTCATCCCTCTGGTAACAGCAAATCCAGCTGCAACTGCAGGAGCAGCAACAGCAGCATTGGCAGGAGCAACAAAAGGAGGAACCACCAGCCTAGCAGCACCAGGAGCAAGGTGTGCTGTGTGTGCAAGCAACATCTGCAACGCCTGAGCGAACTGACCCAAAAGGTGATCTTGTTGATCAAGCCTGGTAACCAGCAAGGTGAGCGTAGGAGTACCTGCATCATCAGGATTCATGGCCCTTGCATACTGTCAGGGTGCCAGGAAACAAGACAACACAGAGATGCAGGTAAAATAAAGAAGTTCATTGGAGCAAACAACGATAAATGTACGGCAAGAATGAGGAAAGTGAGATCAGAAACAAGCCAGGGTCAAGTCCAGAAGCAGGTAGTCATCCAAGCCGGGGTTGAGTCCAGAAGCGGGTCATCTGCCGATGCGGTGTCGAGAGCCAGGAGAGTCGTCAGCCAAGCCAGGTCATACACGGACATAAGAATGCTAGCAGAGATGCACCTTGGAGCAAACGCAAGGGCAAGGACTGCAACCCATCATGTGATTGATATAGTCAGGTGTGCAGCATCATCACTGTGCAACACCCAGGCAGCAGGCAAGTGATGATGCAATCAGAGTTTAAAAGAGGCAGCAGTCTACACATGTTCAAGATGGCTACCAACAGAAGGGCAAGGTAAGACCTTGACAGTACCTTCCCCCTAACAGCCCCTCCTCCAAATAAGTTTATCTTAGTCTCATCAGACCAGAGGATATGGTTCCAGTAATTTATGTCCTTAGTCTGCTTGTCTTCAGCAAACTGTTTGCAGGCTTTCTTGTGCATCATCTTTGGAAGAGGCTTCCTTCTGAGACGACAGCCATACTGAACAATTTGATGCAGAGTGTGGCGTATGGACTGAGCACTGACAGGCAGACCCCCCTACCCCTTCAACCTTTGCAGCAATGCTGGCAGCACTCATACGTCTATTTCCCAAAGACAACCTCTGGATATGACGCTGAGCATGTGCGCACTACTTCTTTGGTCGACCATGGTGAGGACTGTTCTGAGTGGAACCTGTTCTGTTAAACCACTGTATGGTCCTGGCCCCTGTGCTGCTGCTCAGTTTCAGGGTCTTGGCATTCTTCTTATAGCCTAGGCCATCTTTATGTAGAGTAACAATTATTTTTTTCAGATACTCGGAGAGCTCTTTGCCATGAGGGGCCATGTTGAACTTCCAGTGACCAGTATGAGAGAGTGAAAGAAATAACACCAAATTTAACACTGCTCCCCATTCACACCTGAGACCTTGTAACACTAACGAGTCACATGACACCGGGGAGGGAAAATGGCTAATTGGGCCCAATTTGAACATTTTAACTTAGGGGTGAACTCACTTTTGTTGCCAGTAGATAAGACACGAATGACTGTGTGTTGAGTTATTTTGAAGGGACAGCAAATTTACACTGTTATACAAGCTGTACACACACTACTTTACATTGTAGCAAAGTGTCATTTCTTAAGGCTATGTTCACATGTGGGCGTAGCGGATCACGGCAGAATCGCAGCGATTCTGCCCGCGATCCAGAATCATTGCAAATGATGGCTGTGATTTGCAATGGCACCCCAAACGCTGTGCGATGTTGCCGCGATTTCCGCCTGCCGAATCGCGGTAACATCGCGCAAACAGAATCGTGGGACGCCGAACGCCCCAAAAGAAGCCGCATGTGTACGTAGCCTCAGTGTTGTCACATGGAAAGATATAATAAAATATTTACAAAAATGTGAGGGGTGTACTCACTTTTGTGAGATACTGTAAATGCAAAAAGCGCAGGTTGCATATTATTTAATTTGATTAAAAGGAAAGATTACAATTTCTCTTTAAAAGCCAAAAGAAGGACTGAAATGCACCTGCCCTATGACCAGTGCAAAATAAAATGTTGCGCCACTTCCCAAACATCAAAGCGCAAAAAGTTGTGTGAATGAATCTCTATGTATTAGAAAGTCCAATATTGAAAAAAGATCAGAGAATTCAGTCCCAAAATATAATCAGAAAAGTATGCAATCAGATGCAAAAGGTAATGGGGACCAGCTCAGCTTTTAAAGGCTGGGGCTATCCAAACACTGTGCAAACTCCTCTACCAAGTAACACAGCATTACCAGATCAATATGACCTTTTTATTATAGAAAGGTCAAAAACGTTTAGAACTCCAAAAATCCTGTGGATCTTCTTGAATATAGTCATCAACAGGTAAGAAGTACCGTAACCATATTAGGGGACACTCCAAAGGTACTGCTCAACCATATATCCATCTAGGTATTAATATATTAAAAGATAGAGAGCTCCCCATAGTGTATACCAGTTAAAACATTTTTTTTTTTTTTTTAAAAGTAGCAACACTGGCAGGTAACAACAAAATGGCCTCCCGCTAACTTCCGGTTAGCACGCTGATGTCACAGAAGGCCCTTCCCTACACGTTTTGTCACACCTGATGTCTTTTACCCTGTAACCATGATATGGTTATAAAGTATATGCTGTGCTAATAAGAATAAAAGTGAAATACTAATCAACTAAATAGAGTCTATCATTTTTTTGTATACAAACTTTTTTATTAGGGTGAAAAAATTGTGGTACAAAAGCGTATGTATAAGTTCTTATGTCAGATAAAATAAACAGGATCAAGAAAGAATAAGACTTTGTATAGAGTCTATCATTAAGGTAATGTCCATACAAAATAATGTCCATGCAAAATAAATAGATAAAATAGATAAATCAGTATCCACCAGTGTGAAGTCCTCCTTTTAAAAGATAGCGCTCTTCAATGTATGTGAAACACCCAGGTGCTCCGCCTCCATCACCAAAGCACATCTATGTGCTTACCCCAATGTGAAGGACTCTCAACCATGAGAAGTCAAAAACACGCTGTGTCAGCAGATCATGTGATCCAAAGCCTCACATGGATGGACACTCAGCGCTCCCCAGGCAGCTTCACAGATAACCACCTAATGCACAGAAGAAAAAAAAGAAGAGGAGCAACAAGTTCTCATAGTGTGTATCCGCATGAAAAAAAGTTTATAAAAACAGTTCAAAAATAAAAAAAACATTTAAAGAAAACATTCTCAAAGGAGTAAAAACGCCATAACATTCCTACAAATCCCAGAATCCTGATAGGGGCCGTACTTGCATGGTGATGTCACAATCTCCAGTCCCACTCTACACACGCTTTGTCAGAAATGACATCATCATGGGCACATGATATGGTTACCATCTGTCCAGGTTTCCTAGGGACAGTCCCCATTTCAAGGGGTCTATCCCCAGCTAACCACATACTGAGTAAAGCTGATTTATTCAACCCAACACAACCGTAATAACATGAAAAGACACATTTACCTCTGCACTACAAATGTTTGATATGAGCCCCGTTGGTGACAGGACAGATGTCGAGATGGTACTCCAGTTCCTTCTAGACACGTGCCAGCATGTCCTCAGATACTGATTCCATTGTTTCTGTGATGTGTGTCGTCTCAGGTTGTCCAGGTCCTGGGGCATGGGGGGGTACATACACCAAGTCCTTGATGTACTGTACCCCCACAGCAAGAACTCGCAGTGTGTGCGAAGTCTGGCAATGGCAGAGGCCAGAGCGACATTGGTGAATCATTCTTTCCTGCACTGCCAATCCAAAGGTCTCGTAGGGTATCATTTAGGTATCGACGAACCTCCAAGTGGAAATGAGGAGTAGCGCCATCCTTCTGAAAGACTAGGTTGGGCAGATCTTCCTTCACCTGTGGCATATAGCAATCATGTCCAAAAACGTGTAGCGAGAGTGGCAGCAATGGTAAATGGCAATCATTTGTCGTGTTACCAACGGGGCTCACATCAAACATTTGTAGTGCAGAGGTAAAACTTGGACAGTTAATGTGTAATTTCATGTTAATACAGTTGTATTAGGTTCATTCCTTTAAGAATAAATCAGCTTTACTTTTGCACCTTCCTTTTTGAATCACACTCTATACAGTATATTATGATAAAATAGAATAGGAGGGATAGGATATTTAACTACTTATCTCAAGTCACCCAACCAGGAAACACCTTTTTGGGTAGAGTTGCAAATTAAAAAAGTAATCTTGCTATGCACTCTCTGCATATACACCAACCAGTGTTGGGGGTAACGAGTTACAAAGTAACGGATTACATTAACTACATTTCTTTTTTTGGTAACGAAGTAACGTAACTAGTTACAATACTAATATTGGTAACTACACTACTTTACTAGGCTATAGGAGGTAACTACACTACTTTACTAGGCTATAGGAACGCGCTTTCCTGCGTTACCCAAGCCGTGCGATACAATCGTTATTTCGAAGAATAGAGAGGGATGAAGATTATGACTTTTTGTTGCACTTTATGTTTTATTCTGTTTTTTCGGGTTTTGTTCTCATGTTTCCCAAAGCCTGTGTTTATACAATAAACTCTATGCAGAAAGAGTGTCATGTATCTTCTTCTACATGGTCAATTAAGAAAGAGGAAAGTAAAGTAATAAGTAGTGAAGTTACTTTTCAAATGCAGTAACTAGTAAAGTAATCTCGTTACAATTTACAGAAGTAACTAGTAACTAGTTACATTTTTTGAGTAACTACCCCAACACTGACACCAACCACATAGCACGGCACCAATTCAATAGCATAGAGACAACAATCCGTATTGTCAAAAAGCCTTCACGGTTTGTTTGTCACTATGACTCTAAGGGAGAGTTTAACTATAACTGGTGCAGCTATGCATAGTAACAATTCAGCTTCTAGGTTTTAGGCTGGGTTCACACTGGTACGACGCGATTGTTGTACAACTGTCGATCCTACTTTGTCCTGCGACATCGGTCCTACTTCCTTTCAAATTGAAAGATAAGGATACGATTTTGCTCCGACTTTGAGATAAACCGACTTATCCTTTGACCAATCAAAACAATCCCAGTGTGACATAAATTCCCTTTCCTGCTGCTGTAATTACCATGTCAGATGTCACAAGTCGGATGGTTAGGACGAGGATCCGACTTCAATGATATTGGATGGGTTGAAAACGGACCAAAGTCGGACCAAAGTAGTGCAGGAACCTTTTCTATAGTTGGACCGAATTGTGTCGGACCAGTTAGGACGGCTCTCATAGGGAACCATTGATTTGTACACGTCATGCGACATGTGCTCCTAAACTCAGAGCGTATATCGCACCAGTGTGAACTGGGCCTTATTGTCAAAGCTTAACTGAACAAGTTGAAATTAGAAGTTGATTGGTTACTTTGCAGGGATGCACCAAAATCTGTGTGCCCCAGTTTCAATAAATCTCCTCCACAAGTTCCCCATGTAGAGCCCAAATTTTGACCGATTCCTGCTGAATCAGCCAAAATGTAAGCTTTGGGTGGTCATGTAAGCACCATTCAGTTCTAAAAATGTCAATTTAAAAACTGAATGAGGCAGATGGGGAATTATCAGCAAAACAGTCACTATACCCCATCAGATGCAGTCACTGTTCAGTGTATTTGGGCAGCTATGGGGGCCAATGTTGCCTTAATATAGAAGCCAACAGTGGAGATTCCTCCATCCAAGCTCTTAGTGGACTGAACAAGAGAAATTTGAACTGTGTATGCTGGCCTGTTTGATTCACACAACTTGTGATGGTGTTCACTGATTATTTTTCTTTACCGCAGGAATCAAAGTACCTTCTTTTTCCCTAAAGAGTAACTTTATTTTTGTTGGGAGAAAAAAAAAATCCCCTCCGGGTGATCTCTGTACATTGCAGGGATTTTAACAAACTTTGTTGCAGATTCCTACCTTTTGTTATTCTGAAGAAATAGCTGTTTGTTTGTGTCTATGTGCAAAGTGAATCTAAGTGGAGTGATTTTATAAATATCAGTCAGCTGCTGCACTTGCAGGGCTCTAATGAGAAAGGTATCAGGGTCTGCATCCCTTTAGACCTGATTTTCCTTTGGGTGTATCTCACTCAAAAATGACATTTTGGTTGTAGAGGATGCCCAAAATCTGACTTGTATCTTAGTGCAGACTTCTGGGAAAAGCAGTGAGCCAATCACACAAGCAAAAAATTACCTATCTGGGGAGAGTTCTGTACACCATCTGTGTACAGAACACCTGCAGTTTGCCATATTGCATTTTACAGAAGATTACAGCTAGGGATCGACCGATTATTGGCATCGATAATCGAGGGCCGATCTGCACTTTCCCCAATATATCGGAATCGGCCCCGGAGGTTACCGATATTGCCGATATTTCGGGAAAGTGCTTGTACCGGAGTGATGCCTGTAGCTAGAGGCATCATCCCAGTACCGGCATCCATAGCCGATGGTCGGCTGTCCTGTAATGACAACTGAGAAGCCGCTCGGCTGTCATTACAAGGAGCAGGAGGGGACGTACCCCCCTCCTGCCGCCTTCTGCGGCTCGCCCGGGTCTCCCGTCCCACTGGGAGACTCGGGCAACCAGCCTGCACGGCCTCCAAAGTCCCGATCAAAGCCGCATTCGGCTATGATCAGGTCTCCATGCAAAAACCCGGACGTGATGTCATGAGTGACATCACTTCCAGGTACTGTCTGGCACCAGATCAAAAAAATGACAGCATTCAAAACAGCCAAACTCGGCGTTTTAAATGCTTTTAAGTTCAGAGGAGATATTCCTCCACAAAAGTACCTGTCAAAAAAGATAAAATAAATAAATAACATTTTTTTTAAATGTACAAAAATATCGGCCGATACCGATATGCATTGGCCAAAATATCGGTATCGGTAACGAAAAACCGATATCGGTCGATCACTAGTTACAGCCCTGCAAATTTAAAACAAAAGGTAATTTTAATAACATTCAACTACATGTCGCAATGACTTATGTCGCAGTCGGATATGCTAGATACATTTTTTTATTTGCTATTTTGTTTCCCACGAAAGTGGAGTTACCTTTTAATGCACGTCACAGCATGTTCCAATTTCGACCAGTTTCTCACTTTAACTGCGTTGCCTTGGTGAGAAGTGGGTCTAACAGAAACATTGGCGTTCGGCTTGTGTTGTGTGAGGATTGTGTTTCACAATGCAGCCCAATGGATGGGCCCCCCAAATATGGAAGGGTTGGAAATATCAGGGCCCACTCTTCCTCAACATGTCATAGAGGGTGTACAGACACAGCTGGCTCCAAAGGATCTCAAAGAAGGGCTGGTATAGACAAAACACACCTCCTTTCTGACTGCCAGGAACAATGCTCTCCTCACTGATATCCTAATATCTTAGATAGCCAGATGACTAGCATTTTCGGATTGACACTAGAAATACTTGCCTACATAAATCTCTCAGTACAGGTTTCTTTTAAAATGTACCATCAGCCTTGCTGAGACTTTAGATTCCTATAGCTTGAAGGTGTGCCTGGATGTGTACTGCTTTGAAATGGGCCGTTGTATGTAGAGTTCTGTTTTGCAGCATGTGGTGTAATTAGCAGCACAAAAGAGACCAGCAGTTCCTACTTGCTGCATGATAGTTCCACATCAATAAGAAGAATGCAGCCAGGTAACTAGTATTTTCAAAACGGAGCTTAGCAATGATAGTCATATTTCATTCACTACAGGTTTCCTTTAATCTTCCTGGTAATCTCACATTACCATCCAACATTGTATAATTTTGTGAACAACGCATTTTTATTCTCAGCTCAGCGCACAGATCTGTGGACAAATTGTCAGCGGTATATTGATATCCCCGCACTGTAATTTAACTCGGTTACATTTAATTACAGAACTGGCACAGAAAGTCACTGCGTCAAAACCCTTCTGTCTGCAGGTAAATTGATCCTCGCTCGGCAGGAGCGCCACCACTTACATAAAGCCGTCATCAGTCCTGCCAGCTGGATATTAATCAGAATTATCCAATTTTTTTTTGTTCTGCTTGAAAGGGGGAACTTAAATCTTTTTAAAGATTTTCAGATGTGAGAGTGATCTAAAATAATTATATTTAAAAAAAACTTGCACCAATTTATGGCTTGTATATACTGTACATATATATACAGTATATACAAACCATAAATGGGTGCAAGTTTTTATTTTAATTTTTTTATAATTATTTTAGATCACTTTCACATCTGAAAAAAAAACTATATATATATATATATATATATATATATATATATATATATATATATATACACACACACATATATATATATATATATATATATATATATACACACACATATATATATATATATATATATATATATATATATATATATATATATATATATATATATATATATATATATATATACTCACTAGATTACCAAACATATTGGGATATCTGCCTTTACACGCACATGAACTTTATTTGCACCATGTTATATATGTATTTAGGGAGTATCATGCAACATGGTGGAAATAAGCCATATAGCCCCCCCCCCCCCCCAACATTCCAGGATTCTAGTCCCTGTAGCCACTATCACATTTGAAATCGACTGGGCTGTGCGGGGCTCTGCTCATGCAGCCATGTCATTCATTCACAGAGATCTGTCTACCTTTGTGTTTTTATATGTCTTTTAAGGTCTTCTGTAAAGACAAGGAAGCACTAAACCTCTATAGTATAATAATATACTTAACTGTGCATACAAGCTATTTACATTGATAGGAATACATTTATAGGAATACAACACAAGACTGACAAATATACATAAAACACATGCACACGTTACCTAAACTTCCAAGTGAATGAGCGTTGCTGTAAAAGCAAGGAAGCAATAAACCTCTGTAGTATAATAATGTACTTAACTAAATAAAATGCTGTACATACAAACTATTTACAACTATACATAAAACACATGCACACGCTACCTAAACTTCCAAGTGAATGAGCATTGCTGTAAAAGCAAAGAAGAAATAAACCTCTATAGTATAATAATGTACTTAACTAAATAAAATGCTGTACATACAAACTATTTACATTGATAGGAAAACAACACAAGACTGACAACTATACATAAAACATGCACACGCTACCTACACTTCCAAGTGAATGAGCATAAACAATGGAGTACTGTAAAATTACTTAGCTCAGGTTATGGTAGCTTCACAATCTCAGTAGGCAACCAGGACCCCAGACTCTACTCTACGAGCAATTGCAGGAAATCAGAAGCTAGCGTCATCCCCAGGTAAAGTTTCTTCTGGCACATACTCTCCTTGTTGTTATGTCATTATGAAATCCTCCTATCAGCTTATGCTGCTGGCCTTTTATTTGGAAAGTTTAGGTAGACAATTCCACACGGGCATATTCTTTCTCACTACTTCCTTTATTAGTCATCTATGGTTAAAACATTTCCCAATTCATTGAAAACATTTAATGTATAATTACTACCAGCGCAATACCCAAGTGGACGGATGGTGTGATAGTAAAAAAAAAGAATACAAATGAAAGAAAAAAATGGTGTGATAGATTTTTTCTATCACACCATCTGTCCACCTGGGTATTGCACTGCTAGTAATTATACATTACATTTTTTCAATATACACCACTGTGGGTTGTAGCAGCAGCAGTCCAACTTTTTCATTTGTTAATTTTTGGCGCAAGTGTTTTTTTTCACATCATTTCCCAATTCAACCTCTAGATGGCACTTGTGAATCATAGATGCCGTAGGTCAAATATGTCAAAGGGTCAAGCTATTGTTGACCTTAGTTACCTAAATGCAGAATTCCTCTAAAATAATGGAAAAATCGAACTGCCAACTGATGTATTAGAGCAGTGGTCCTCAACCCTGGCCTACAGGGCCCACTAACATGCCAGGTTTGCAAGATAACTGAAATACATCCCAGGTGATATCATTTGCTGCTCAGTGATTGCAGTACTCTAGTCTGCATCTCCCCAAGGTAATACTTAAAATCTGGCCTGTTAGTGGGCCCTGAGGACCGGAGTTGAGGACCACTGTATTAGAGGACAGCTTGTGCAAATGTTTTCAACAGCAGACAAACTTGTATTTCTCAATGGAACACAAGTGTGGTGATCGCTGCACTTGTGGTCCATTGACATTTTCTCAAGCTCTCCAAATGAAAGTCCATACCTTGGTACATGCAGGGAGCTGGAAGAAGTCTGCAGAAGCCTGAAATTGTATCTACAGTCCACTGATTGCAGGTACAATGCTTTGCAGGCTCCTATTTAAAAAATAAAATAATAAATTCACATTTCTTTCATGCATAAATAAGTGCAGTTATTTTTTTTTTTTTTTTAAGTTGGATTTACCCTTTAAGTTAAGGAATACTGCGAATTACAATACGATGTAATACGAGAAACCCTACTGTGAAAATAAATGCAAGAATATTCACTGGAAACAAAAGCATATGCTAAGGAATTCAGAATTCCTGTGGTAAATGTACTGAGCAATTTATTAAAATAACCTCTACAAAAGCTGCAGGAAAAACAGAACATTTTACCTTCACCAGAAGCCCATTATCCAAATCCCCTGAATATGTTCAGCGCCTTAAAAGCAGGCGAGATCTCCTCTGACCTGCAGCACAATCCCTTTTAAGCTCTGCAAGTGCGATGAAAACAGGAGAGTGAACTTTCAGATTTCAGCCTTCATTAGGGAGAGGAAAAGCTGGAAATAAACCCTGGATGGGTTCAGTAAAAGCATCTGGTAAACTCCTACACAATTGAGCAAAAAGGGCGAATGCAGAGTATTACAGTGAGCATGTGGGGCTTATTACAGTGGTCCATACGTGTCAAACTGCCATTGTTATGTAGTGGCTTTGTTGATAGCCCACCACCACTTTGCCCATTCTCCCCCATCACTGCTCACCTTTTAGATTCCTAAGTGGTAAGCCCTGTGTAAGCTTCATGGTGGTCATGACAGAACTTACACAGGGCTAGTTGTCTTCTGTGCACCCCTACAAAACATACAAGTGCTAAATGTACAGTTGAAATACGTAAGTGTGAAGTATCTCACTTGCCAGTAGATATGTCATGTTCTGTCCTTACTGCTGCTTTATGCAATGATATACCTCCAGAGATCTGTCCAGGCAGTATTGCCACTTGCATGATTACAATGCAACAAAAGGTAGGTAGTGGGATTTTTAATATCCCTCCAGTGATCACACAAGCACACTTATGTAAGAAAAAAAATATGTACAAAATCTTTATTTTAAACAATAAAATATTTTAAAACATGTATCATATTGTCATGGCTTGCATACTGACACCAGCAAACCATTATTCACTACAAACAAATATGGCTTTTTGTCGAGATGAGTAATTAGGGTCAACGCGTTTCGCAGAAATGACAGCTTCTTCATGACCTCCTAAATGTACATAATCCAGAAGTAGATTCTTTTTCCAAGAGATTTCAGTTTATATATTTTTTCATGCATCTTGTAACTAGACCACACAGTATACAGAGATCTACTGGTGGAATATCAAGTGAGGTATAGTCTCGCCAGCCCATGGGAGAAAGATCATCCCCAGATAAGAGCTCTTTATACAGAAAGACCCCAGAGTTTCCACATGGTGTGGTAGTATAAGAAGCAAGAGCAGCACGCTCTGTGATCACGGTCTGAAGTAAAGAGCCAATCAGCTGTACTTTACCATGTGATCACCTGTGTCCAATCATAGCTGATCACGGATGTAAATAGAAGCCGGTTATCGGAAGAGAGCCGATAACTAGCTTCTCTAAAAGGGACATGTACACTGATAATCGGGGCACTCCCAGCAGTGCCTACCAGTGCTGCCAATCTGTGCCCACCAGTGTTGCCAATAAGTGCCCATCAGTGCTGCCAATCAGTGCCTATCAGTGCCTCCTATTAGTGCAGCCCCCTCAGTGCCAATCAGTGCCTCCTTATCCATGCCCACCAGTGCCACCTCATCAGTGCAGCCTATCAGTGCCCATCAGTGCAGCCTCATCAGCACACATCAGTGAAAGAGAAAAATTACCTGTTTGCAAAATTTTCTAACAAACTTTGAAAAAAAAAATTTTTCTTCAAAATTTACGGTCTTTATTAGTTTAATAGGCAAAAAATAAAACACCCAGTGGTGATTAAATACCACCAAAGAAAGCTCTATTTGTGTGAAAAAATGGGCACAGTGTTGCATGACTGCGCAATTGACATTCAAAGTACAAAAGCACTGAAAGCTGAAAATTGGCCTGGGCAGGAAGGGAGTAAAATTGCCCAGTAGGCAAGTGGGTAAAAAATAAAGTATCCAACAAACCATATCCAAAATGGGACAATTAGTAGGGTCATATAAATTACAACATAGAATAAACATTCAGCATTTTTTGGGGAACTACCGAATTTGCAGTGTGTATTCGGTGGGTATTCACTCGATTGCCCTGCACAGTGCAAAGCTTTGCCCAATCGGGCGCAGTAAAAGATGGTTGTTAAGGAGTGGGTCCGGGACACCGGCCACAACGTCTTTAACAACTGATTAGTCATTAGCTGTCAATGGGCTTTTCTCCTCAGACGGCTGAATAAAAAAACATTTGCTGATAAAAATAGTAAAAATTTGGTTTTTCCCCACCCAAAAAATGGTGAATGTTTCTGTGTTTTTATTATTTTGACACTTTTTGGTGAATGGGGGTGGGGGGGATCTGGAGGCCCCCTTCCTAAATGGGTTCTTAAATTTCGATAAGGCCTCTGTGCGCAGGCCCCCACAACCACAGCCCAGGGTTGCCAGGAAGAGGCCCTTGTCCCCTGGCCCAAAGTACCCCCCATGTTGAGGGCATGTGGCCTAGTATGGTTCAGGGGGGGGGACGCTCGCTCATCTCCCCCCACCCCCCCCTTTCCTGAGCTGTCAGACTGCATGCTTTTTTTTTTTTAATCTTGGAGGTTTTTTAACATTTTTCTATTGCCTGCAATGGTATTTTATTGTAATTTCATGCATTTTTTTTCTTTACATGCTACAGATGCGCCACTTCACTGGCAGACTAAAGGAACCCCCTAAGGCACAATATATTTAAAGGATTTTTTCATTTTTATTGTTGCACTTTAGGCATCATTAAAATCACTGATCCTGAAAAAACGTTTTTTTTTTATGTTTAGATTATTATATGTCCCCCAGGGCAGTACCCAGACCCCCATACCTCTTTTATGGCGAATTACTTGCATATAAGCCTTTAAAATGGGCACTTTTGATTTCTGATGTTCAGGTCCCATAGACTTCAATGGAGTTCGCAATTCCGGGCAGAACTTTTCCCTTGTTCGGGAGAGTTCTGCTGTGAACCGAACAGGGGGGTGGTCGGTCCATCTCTACTCTATTTTGTGTACTATGTACAGTATGTTCTGCTTTTTTAGTGACCACCCAGGTCAGGCTTGGGCTTGACCCTGAGCCCTGCCTGTATTCTATCCTTTAGCAGGGCAGTATGTAATATAATCTCATGGAACATAAGGGGTATGATTTCCCCCATTAAGCGTTCCCTGGTTTTTCAATTCCTTCAAATTTGTCTATTACAAGTGATGCACCTGGTGGTTAGAAAAATCCTTAGCCTCAAGAGGTTTTGGGTCGGACACCACTACCACTCTACATACACTTATTATTCTAGAGGTGTGTGTCCTAATCCACACATTCTTAGTTTCAGTTGTTAGATTTGGTGCTGCATCTGGATGGTCACTATGTTATTCTACATGCCTTCATTTACACCTGGGAGGTGGTATTAGTGGGTATTTACTTGCCATACCCTGTTTCCATCTGTTCCCTCAATTGCTTTGGCACCTCAAACAGTAAAGGGACCGTGGCCTCCCTTGATGCTGGAAAGGCCTTTGATTGTAGAATGAACTTACCTCTGGGCTGTCTTGGAGAAATTTGGGTTTGGACCCCGTTACATCTGGATACGTATGCTCTATACCTCTCCTACGGCAACAATTCGAACTAATAATAACCTCTCCTCTCCATTTCCTCTTCCCCGAGGTACATGGCAGGGCTGCCCCCTTTCCATTGAGCTTTTTGCCCTCACGATGGAGCTGTTGGCCGCTATCCTACGTGCCGACAGCTAATTAAGACGTTTGGTGACTTCTCTGGGATACAGATCCTTTGGGACAATTACATTATTTTTCCACTTGGCTCTTGGTCTGCCCCACCGATCACTAATACTCCACTACAGTGGGTCACCGAATTCAAACACTTGGGGATTTGTGTCACTAATACCCTCCACTCTTACGTGGACTATAATTTGACCCCCCTGCTTCATTCTCTATCTCAGAGACTTGGCATACCCTTCCACTGTTTCAGGGAGGCGTGATCAATCTATTGAAAATTATATATATATCTACGCAAATTTTTATATTTTTTTCATAACACGTCTGCAAACCAAAAACATTTTTTTAAACAAAATAGATGGTATTGTTGGGTCCTTCATCTGGGCTGGCAAAGTTCCCTGATTGGCTAAATCCACACAAACTCTCACTTTCTCAGGGGGGTCCATCACTTCAGGACTTTCGTCTCTACTATTGGTCAGCAATCTCAGTCACAGTGGTTCACATGGGGTTCTCTCAACCAAGTGATAAACCTGCAGTAACACTGGAGGCACTTGAAAGCGCATCCTGCGCTTTCCCCCTTATGTTAGTCTCTGGGCCAATCCCACTCTGTTGCATCTAGCCTTGTTCCCTGACCCCTAACTTTGGGTGGTTTGGGGGACAGTAGGACTCAAACACATATTTATATTACTAACGGCAGGCTGAAGTGTTTTGCCAATCTCCAAGCTGAGTTTGATTTACCTAGCCTGATGTTTTCTGCTATCTGCTTAGACCTGTGGTATCTGCACAATTCCCTGAAGTCCTTTCCCTTGAATCTGACCCTCTGGAATGTCTTTTGACATCTAAGTCAATGGGCAAGCCCTTGTCATCAATCTACCTTCGCCTCTCCGTGGCTCACTCAGTTAAACTAACTTACTCACCAAATGGCAGAAACACGATTTCAGCTAAAGATAGATTTATTCAGGGTAAATTCTTGCACAGGGTATAATTCAGGGCTCAAAATTTAAAGTTCTGAGCTACTAGCCAGGCCTTAAGGGTTACTCGCCACCAGTTGCCCCACCCAACTCCTAACCTGCCCCGCCCCTAAACACGCCCTCATAAATTATCTCATAAAATTACACTGTTAAACGTTTTTGCATTAATGCAGAAGTTACAAAAATAAATATTAATAACAACATTTTCAGTGCCCGTCAGTCCAGCCTCACCAGTGCCCATCAAGGGTCTGGAGGGCGGGGGGCTGAAGAGCATTAGGGGCTGGAGGGGGAGGCTGAAGAGCACTGGGGGGAGCTGGAGGGGGGGCTGAAGAGCACTAAGGGGCTGGAGGGGGAGGCTGAAGAGCACTGGGGGGGGGGCTGAAGAGCACTAAGGGGCTGGAGGGGGAGGCTGAAGAGCACTGGGGGGATGGAGAGGGGGGACTGAAGAGCACTGGGGGGATGGAGAGGGGGGGGGCTGAAGAGCACTGAGGGGGCTGAAGAGCACTTGGAGGGGGGCTGAGGAGCACTGGGAGGGCTGGAGGGGGGGCTGAAGAGCACTAAGGGCCTGGAGGGGAGGCTGAAGAGCACTGGGGGGCTAGAGAGGGGGGGCTGAAGAGCACTAAGGGGCTGGAAGAGGGGGGGGCAGTACAGCATTGGGGGGCCAGCAAAAGAAAAAAATAAGTTGGATAGGAGGGGGATGGGGCGCCTGCATATAGAGGAATTGATCTTTCCATATTCCTCCTGCAACCGCTGAATGCCTGCAGAGAGGAGAATTAGGCATCCAGCCCCACCGCTCCTCCTATCCAGTCACACAGGGAGACTGCTCAATCCTCGGGCACTCACCTTCTTCCAGCCCCTGCTAGCAGCGCAGCACACACCGAGGGAGCAGCTGATGACCGAGAGGAGATGATCGGTGTGAGTACCGGCTTGACACCCCCCCGCACCCCCAATTGGTATGCCACTGCTGGCCGAGTGGCCGGATGACAGAGTGTGGATCATCCTGCTGTAACAGCTTTAATTGTAATTGCCGGACGCTCGCCGACACACACAGTCCCGCCTCCTAGCCCGACTCCTTTGATAGACGTCACACGTCCTGGTTGGCCAGGTGTTCTGTCTATCAAAGAAGCCGGGCTAGTAGGCGGGACTGTGTGTTTCGGCGAGCGCCCGGCAATTACAATTAAAGCCGTTACCGTGGGATGATCCGCGCTCTGTCCTTATCGGCCAGCTTTCCTCTTCCTCTCTCTCTCTTGCCCGGAGCAGCCCCATGCTCGCCCTACATAATTTTCCACTCGCAAAATGGGAGAAGGCGAGTGGAAAATTTGAGGGCTGGGGTATATTATACCCCTTTTCGCTTAGCTGGTGCCTACACCACAACTAGTCCCGTGTACTAGATGCCAAAGGTATGAAAGCACTTTCTATCATATGGTCTGGACCTGACCTAAGTTTAATGCATTCTGGGACTCAGTCTTGCAGGCTAATAATGGTACGTACAAGCTACCTCTACCCCAGGACCCTAGGATACTACTTTTGGGGGTGCTAGATGCCGCAGAACTTAGCCGCTAGAATAATGGGGTTTTTGACTTACCGTAAAATCCATTTCTCCGATGTTCATTGACGGACACAGCTTCTTATACTGCCCCCTACGGGAGTAGGACATTAGGCAGAAAAAAAGTCTGGCTACGCCCATGGGCAGTCCCAGGGGGTGTACTCCCTCTCTCTGCTATAGGCACTTTAGTTTAGTTACAAGCAGTGTCAGAAGAATTACAACTCCACAGAGGGGCAGTGTAACCCAACGGTTATGAAGATCAGAAGCTGTGTCCGTCAATGAACATCAGAGAAATGGATTTTACGGTAAGTCAAAAAACTGGATTTTTGACTTACCGTAAAATCCTTTTCTCTTAAGCTCATTGACAGACACAGAATCCATATCTTGATATCCATAGGGTTATACTGCCCCCTACAGGAGTAGGACACTAGGCAGGAAAAAAGTTCTGGCCACACCTATGGGCAGTCCCAGGGGGTATATCCTCTCTCTCCCTGCTATAGGATGTCAGTTATGTAACAAAGCAGTGTCAAAGACTCTAACCAACACAACTCAAAAATAGAGGGGCGGGTACTGCGTCTGTCAATGAGCTTAAGAGAAAAGGATTTTACGGTAAGTCAAAAATCCAGTTTTCTCTGTCGCTCATTGACAGACGCAGAATCCATATCTTGATATCCATTGGGATGTCCCAAAGCAGTGCCATAAATGAGGGGTGGGACAACAGAAAAAAATCCAATACAGAAGGCCAAAACAGAGCCAACCAGAAGAACAGAGAACTCATTGAACTAAGCAGATGAGACCCACCTGAAAAAAACAAAACCCCCGAGGTAGACCAAAGGTCCCCTCAAACAGCGGCCTGCAAAACCTTGCGGCCGAAAGAGGCATCCGCCGATGCCAGCACATCAACCTTATAAAATGTTGTAAAGGTATGAACCGACGACCAGGTAGCCGCCTTGCAAACCTGAAGCACCGACGCCTGATGGCGGAAGGCCCAGGAAGCCCTAAGAGCCCAAGTAGAGTGCGCCTTAACAGGGAACGGAGGAACCCGACCCTTAATAGAATAAGCCTGCACCACCGTCTGTCTGATCCATCTGGAGATAGTCGCGGCAGACGCAGGCAACCCCTTTCTAGGGCCATCCGTGATCACAAAAAGTGAATCAGCCTTACGAAAGGAGTCAGTAGTAGCCAAGTACACCCTGATCGCCCGAACCACATCCAAGGAGTGTAACGCAAACTCCCGAGGATGACTGGGCTTAGGACACAGGGAAGGTAACACAATATCCTCATTCAAGTGAAAGTCGGAAACCACCTTAGGAAGGAAGGATGGATTCGGACGAAGAACCACGTTATCCCTAT
This sequence comes from Pelophylax lessonae, assembly GCF_965119305.1. Classification (NCBI taxonomy): domain Eukaryota; kingdom Metazoa; phylum Chordata; class Amphibia; order Anura; family Ranidae; genus Pelophylax; species Pelophylax lessonae. Next base: position 842,115,236 of record NC_138768.1, on the reverse strand, counting down.
AAACCACCAGATATGGGGAACGACAGGACAACGCCACCAGTTCCGACACCCTGCGTGCAGAAGTGATAGCCACCAAAAAGGCCACCTTCTGGGATAAAGTAAGCAAGGGATTCTCCCTAATATTTTCAAAGGGAGGTTTCTGGAGAACCGACAACACCAAATTAAGATCCCAGGGCGGCAAGGGCGTGCGCACCGGAGGAACCAGGTGCCGCAGCCCCTGGATGAAATTCCGCACCAAAGAAAGAGTAGCCAGTGGCCTCTGGAAGAAGACTTGAAGATCGCACAGGAACAACTGGAGAAAAAAAGCTAACTAAAAAAAAAAATAAAAAAAATAAAAAACTTAGGTCCTTACTCCTGACTAGGCAGAAAAAAACTGACATCCTATAGCAGGGAGAGAGAGGATATACCCCCTGGGACTGCCCATAGGTGTGGCCAGAACTTTTTTCCTGCCTAGTGTCCTACTCCTGTAGGGGGCAGTATAACCCTATGGATATCAAGATATGGATTCTGCGTCTGTCAATGAGCGACAGAGAAATCCCATTTTCTCTTTCGTTCATTGACGGACACAGCTTCTGATCTCCATAATCATTGGGACGTCCCAAAGCAGTGTTAAACATGAGGGGTGGGAACAGCAAAAAATTCCCAAGGCTAAACAGTAGCCAACCAGGCTCAACCAAAACAACTGAAGCTCACCTGAAAAAAAAAAACAATAGACCCTCAAAGAGGATCAGGTCCTCTCAACAGCGGCCAAAAGAAGCATCTGCAGATGCCAACACATCCACTTTATAAAAGTTTGTGAAAGTGTGCACTGACGACCAGGTGGCCGCCTTGCAAACCTGCGTCACTGACGCCTGATGATGGAAGGCCCAGGAGGCACTATGCGCGTTAGTAGAGTGCACCTTAACAGGGAAAGGAGGAACCTGACCCTTGATAGAATAGGCCTGAATCACTGTCTGTCTGATCCATCTGGAAATGGTCACAGAGGAAGCGGACAAGCCTTTTTGAGGCCCATCCGTGAGCACAAATTGTGAGTCTTGCTTCCTGAAAGACTCCGTAGCTGCCAGGTACACCCTTGCCCGGACCACATCCAAGGCATGCAAGGCAATTTCCTTCAGATGTTTCAGCCTGGGACAGGAGGAAGGCAACACAATATCTTCATTCAAATGAAAATCAGAGACAACCTTTGGGAGGAACGACAGGCAGGGGTGAACCATCTTATCTCTGTGAACCACCAGGAAAGGTGAACGGCAGGATAATGCCATCAGTTCTGACACCCTGCGCACAGAGGTGATAGCCACCAAAAAGGTCACCTTCTGGGACAGCGTAAGCAAGGGAATCTCCTGAAGATTCTCAAAGGGAGGCTTCTGGAGGACTGAAAGCACCAAATTGAGGTCCCAAGGTGGCAACGGAGACCGCACTGGAGAAACCAAAATGGCAGACACCCTGAAGAAAGGTACGCACCAGGGAGTGTGTGGCCAAAGGTCATTGGAAGAAGGCCACCAAAGCTTACACCTGGCCATTGATGGTACTCCAGGCCAATTTCTGTTCAACCCCCATTGAAGGAAGGTTAAGATCCGAGTCACCAAGAAGGAGCGAGGATGAACACCAAGAGACTCACACCAGGCAATGATAGTCTTCCACGTACGGTGGTAGCTCATCCTAGAAGTAGATTTCCTAGCTTTTAACAGCGTTGGAATCACTGACTCAGACAAACCTCTATCCTTCAGCACCTGGCATTCAACAGCCAAGCTGTCAAAGCCAGCGACTGTAAAGTAGGATGGAAGATTGGTTCTTGGGACAGCAGATCCTCCCTGAGAGGAAGCTTCCACGTAACGCCGGCTACCAGCCACACCAGATCGGCGTACCAAGCCCATGAGGCCAGTCTGAAGCCACTAAGATGACCGGAATCCCTTCTGCCTCGTTCCTGCGTAGAAGTCTTGGCAGAAGCTTGAGAGGAGGGAAGGCGTAAATTAGATGATACTAACCCCCACGGGGCCACCAGTACGTCTGTGGCATCCGCGAGAGGATCCCTTGACCGAGCCACAAACCTCTGCACCTTTCTGTTGAGCAGAGACGCCAACAGATCGACCTCGGGATGCCCCACCGGAGACACAACTGATAAAATACCTCCGGATGAAGGGACCACCCCCCTTGGTCCAATGCCTGCCGACTGAGATAATCCGTATACAATAGTGTAGCGCAGTCTAATAACAATAAATAGCAATGTTTTAAAAACCAATAGTATTGTTAAAAAACATGTAGTAGATAAAAAGGAGTTCATAAAGGTGGTAAAAAGACGGTAAAAACAAAGTCCACTAGTGATCCGGTGAATAGACAATAAGTGTGACTTCAGTGCTCATAAGATCCCGTCACCCGGCATTATCTGCCTCTCACCTCCAGAACTTGACCCCACAGGGTCTAAAAGCATGAAGCAATCTCCACGATGTAAAGCCAATACTTTCAATAGAACCGGACTACAGCCTCCAGAAAACGCCTGCACCGATGTCTTATGGGGTAAAGGATACACCTTCCCAATTCTCTCCGAATCATAAAGATAAAAGGAAACAATCTAGTGCTCTCTATTGCGGCAATAACACTTTATTTGCTCAAAAATATTGCACTTACATGAATCCCGAATTATGCAGACATAAATAAGCAGAGCGAGCAGCGTGCTGGATGGTGCCTGGTTCCTGGTTCCCGAGTAGTTTGTTGGCCGTAGGACCGTGTGACCAATCCCCCGTCCGCGTTACGTCAAGTGGGCGTAGACTTCTTCAGCGGGGATGCTGATAGGTCAATGGTCCGGCTCTTTATACACTAACTGGGCGCCGTCTCCTACGTCATGTCCGGCGTTTCACCATCGCCATGGAGACTGTATATCTCTCCAGACAGGAAGCGGAAAGGCATACACGATCGGAATGTTTACTTGGCAGAAGCCTAAGCTACATGTATTGCCACGGAGACAACAACACATCTCCAATCACAAAGCGATCTTTTAACATAATAGGCTATAATCCCTACATTTATAAGGATATATTTTAGATGTTGCCTCACGTTTGTTTATTACTAAAAAAACTTCTTTAAAACTTTTTAAACTTTAATCAATCACTGATTTATATTATGGTCAATCTAGCCTAACGGCCATAGTAGCAACCGAGCACCAGGTGGCAGCACTTTGCCTACTCTTAAAGGAGACAATGCCAAATGCAATGATATACATAAAAATATATACACACATTAAAATATATACAATCCAATACATGTACCCTAAAATTTTATAAGAAAACATTATAAATCTAAAATCAAGTAAAAATGACCATAAAAACTCATCTGTCAGAAATAAAACAATTAAGATCAAAATCAACATTCAAACCCAAAGGAGTTAAAACCTTAGCCTCGTAAATCCAAAAGGATTCACGACGACTAAGTTGTCTTATAAAATTACCACCCCTCCAATGGTAGCTGACTTTTTCAATCCCCCAGAATTTTAAAGTGCTTGGATTTTTATGGTGGTAATTTTTAAAGTGCCTAGATACACTATGGGTAGTAAGTCCCTTACGTATGTTGTTAACATGTTCTCCAACTCTTACATGTAGAGCTCTTGAAGTGCGACCAATGTATTGTAACCCACAGTCACACTCTAACATGTAAACCACGCCTTGCGTGGCACATGTTATTAAGTTCTTAATGTTGTAACTTTTTTGTGTGACTGTGGATACAAAATTCTTGCGCTTTTTAATGTTTTTCCTACAGCTTTTGCAAGTTGCGCACTTCCCGCATGCATAGAACCCTGCCAAGAAAGGGAAAATACCACTGTTTTTTACCCGGGGTGGGTCGACTACTCCTGGGGACTGAGATAATCCGCCTGTCAATTTTCCACCCCTGGAATGCGTACAGCAGAGAGGGCCGTAACGAAAAGTTCTGCCCACCGAAGAATGTTGGCTACCTCCAGAGCTGCCAATACACTTCTTGTTCCACCCTGGTGATTGACATAAGCCACGGCCGTGGCACTGTCCGATTGGATTCGCACCGGACACCCCTGAAGGCGATCTGTCCAGTGAGTCAGGCATCTGATCGCTCTGAGTTCCAGGACATTGATCGGGAGTGTGGACTCTTCCAGTGTCCAAACTCCCTGAGTGGAGTTCCGACCCAGGACACCTCTCCACCCAGACAAATTGGCATCCATGACCACTGTCCAATACAGGGGGAGAAAAGATTTGCCTTGGCGAAGAGCTGGAGAGCGAAGCCACCAGATCAGAGACCCTTTTGTTTTCGGCACAGCTTGATTGTCCAGAGACTCCGGACACATGTTCCATTTGGGCAAGATTTCCCTTTGCAGGGACCTCGTATAGAACTGTGCAAACGAGACCGCCACAAAGCTAGAAACCATCAGGCCCAGCACCCTTATGCAAGTCCAGAGAGACGACCACCTGCTGGACAGCAAGAGATGAATCGCAGCATGCAACTGGAGTTTGTCCAGAGGAAGGAACACTCTGGCTAGAGCCAAGTCCAGAGTCAGACCCAGATAGTCCAGTTTCATGGAAGGAACCAGAGCAGACCTGATAATATAATATAGAATATAATAATATATAATAATGTCCGCGTTGTCCATCAGAGCAATAGGAGACTCTGCTCGCAAAAGAGAAGGTCGTCCAGTTAGCCTAGCACTGCGATTCCTCGCTGACGTATGTCAGAATAGAGGTACTCACCGAGGCCAAGATGCCAAGAGTGGTTCGCTGGTGCGACTAAGCGCACTCCGCCCCTCTGGAGGTGATACAGAGGGTGGATGGCACAAAGAGGCACAAGCTATAAGCAGGCAGGATAGAACATGTGTGGAGGGCCTGTAGAACTGGAGCAGGGACTGATCAGGATCCAGCAGAAGTAGGTAGAAAGTCCGGAGCAGGCTAAGGGTCAAACACAGGTAAGCAGACAATCCAGGTCACAGGCTGGGGGTAAAGGCACTGGAGACAGGAGGCAAGACTGGGTCACAAGCAGAAGATCAAGGCACAGGAGACTGAAGGTGAATCTGAGTCACAGGCAGAGGGTCAAACACAGGGGGCAGGAACAAAGTCCGTGAAACAAACCGGGGTCGGGTCCAGAAGAAGATTAGAGTAGGTCAGGGTCGATCTGGGTCACAGCAGGTAAACGATCAAACAGGAACTCAGGTACAGGAAGCTGAAGACAAACCAGCAATTCTTCTGAGCACTTGCTCAGCTTTTATAGGCAGCAAGGAAGTCATGTGGAAGTCATGTGATGCCTAGCATGTGACGGCCAGTCTGCAGCTGACGGTTTCTCTGACACGTAACAATGCCAGCACCGGAGCCAACACCTTTGTGAAGACCCGAGGAGCAGAGGCAAGACCAAACAGTAATACCACAAACTGATAATGCTCCTCTCCCATGGCAAAGCAGAGGAAGTGTTGGTGACAGACACATATTGGAATGTGTAAGTAAGCATCCTTGATGTCGATAGAGGCAAGGAAATACCCCTGATGCAAGGATTCCACCACCGTGCAAATAGACTCCATTCTAAACTTCTGTACCCACACAAAGCAGTTCAGAGCCTTGAGATCCAGAATTGGACGCACCTTGCCTTCTTTTTTCGGGACCGTGAACAGGTTTGAATAAAGCCCCTGAAAATGTTGAAAAATTACCCCTTGAAGCAACAGGTCTTGCACCGCCCTGAAGAGGGCTTACAATCGGTCCAGGGACAGACACACATTGGAAGGAAAGAACTTTTTCAGGGGGTCGGCCAGGCCGAGACCCCGGTCGTATGCGACCTTGCAAAACGTTTAACTCGCAGGCCAGCCCCCGTCTGGTGGGGCTATGTCGCGGCCGACCTAGCTTGGAGCTGAGGTCTGCGCGCGCTTTCTGGCCAGATTAGATTATCCAGATATAGATTATCCAGCCCGTCGCCCAGTCCGGCAGTTGATTGTTGATCTTACAGGAAAAAAACAGGGGAAATATATCTAAAAAGAAAACATTGCCAGGACCAGAGATCCCAACAAGGAACTAGGTCCCTATGCCTGAGTAAAAAACTGAGTACCTATAGCAGAGAGGGAACATTGTTTTACCTTTACTCTGTGCGAATCCTAAGCATCCTAAGGAGGTTGCCCTGCATTCTTTGGATGTTGTCAGGGCGATCAGGGTTTACCTGTCGTCGACTGAATCCTTTCGAAAATCGGATTCTCTCTTGTCCTTCCTGAGGGACTTCGGAAGGGTATGGCTGCGTCTGCGGCGACCATTGCAAAATGAATCAGACAGACTATTGTACAGGCCTATTCGTTGAAGGAACGGGTACCACCCTTCCCTGTCAAGGCGCACTCTACCAGATCGGTGAGTGCGTCCTGGGCCTTCTGGCATCAGGCCTCGGTGGCCCAGGTGTGCAAGGCTGCGATTTGTTCGTCAGTGCACACCTTTTCCAAATTCTACAAAATTGATGTTCTGGCATCAGCTGATGCCTCCTTTGGCCGCAAAGTTCTCTGTGCGGCAGTACCGTAGGGGACCCTGGTTTTGTGCGGGTCCCTGGCTGTTGGGGTTTTTTACCCCCTTGGTTATTTTGCTTTCTTGGGTTGTTGCTCCTGTTGAGCTTTTTTGTTACCCAGAAGGTTCCCTTGCTGTTCATGTAAGGTTCCTTTCTCTGATGTGGGTACTGCGTTTCCTTTTCTGTCGGTTGCGTTTCCCACCCCTCATGTCTACACTGCTTTGGGACATCCCCATCGGTGAAGACTGTATGAGTGGGCGGCGACTGTAAGGACATAAGAGAAAACTGAATTTTTGTAAAATCTTACCGTAAAATTCCTTTCTCTGAGTCCTCCGACTGTCGCCACCCCCGCCCCTCTTTTGGGGTTCTTATACACTTAACTGCTTGCTACCAAACTGAGTTGGGATGGCTGATTGCAGGGGGGTATTGGACCAGTGGGACAGCCCCCATTGGTGTGTCTATGTAAATGCTTTTGTTTTAACAAGTCTTATGCCTAGCTACTCCTGTGGAGAGGAAGTCAATACCCCATTGGTGAAGACTGTATGAGTGGGCGGCGACTGTCGGAGGACTTAAGAGAAATTTTATTATATCTTTTCATGTGACAACACTGAAGATATTATACTTTGCTACAATGAATTGAGGGAACTATGAATGGCAACATGTACTGTGATGTACTAAAGCAGAGCATGATCCCTCCCTTCTGAGACTGGGCCGCAGGGCAGTATTCCAACATGATAACGACCCCAATACACCTCCAAGATGACCACTGCCTTGCTAAAGAAGCTAAGGGTAAAGGTGATGGACTGGCCAAGCATGTCTCCAGACCTAAACCCTATTGAGCATTCGTGGGGCATCCTCAAACGGAAGGTGGAGGAGTGCAAGGTCTCTAACATCCACCAGCTCCGTGATGTCCTCATGGAGGATTGGAAGAGGACTCCAGTGGCAACCTGTGAAGCTCTGGTAAACTCCATGCCCAAGAGGGTTAAGGCAGTGCTGGAAAATAATGGTGGTCACACAAGATATTGACACTTTGGGCCCAATTTGGACATTTTCATATAGGGGTGTACTCACTTTTGTTGCCAGCGGTTTAGACATTAATGTTTGTGTGTTGAGTTATTGAGGGGACAGCAAATTTACACTGTTACACAAGCTGTACACTCACTACTTTACATTGTAGCAAAGTGTAATTTCTTCAGTGTTGTCACATGAAAAGATATAAAATATTTACAAAAATGTGAGGGGTGTACTCCCACTTTTGTGAATTACTGTGTGTGTGTATATAAATATATATATACCCACACACACATTGTTTATACACACTATATAAATACTAATACCAAAAGTATTAGGGTTCAATATTGGGTTGGCCCACCGTTTTCAGCTATAACAGCTTCAACTCTTCTGGGGAAGGCTGTCCACAAGGTTTAGGTGTGTCTATTGGAATGTTTGCCCATTCTTCCAGAAGCGCATTTGTGAGGTCAGGCACTGATGTGGACAAGAAGGCCTGGCTCGCAGTCTGCGCTCTAATTCATCCCAAAGGTGTTCTATTGGGTTGAGGTCAGGACTCTATTCAAGTTCCTCCACCCCAAACTCGCTCATCCATGACTTTATGGACCTTGTTTGTGCACTGGTGAGCAGTCCTGTAGCAACAAGAAGGGGCCATCCTCAAACTGTTCCCACGAAATTGGGAGCATGAAATTGTCTTGATATGCTGACACCTTAAGAGTTCCCTTCACTGGAACTAAGTGGCCAAGCCCAACCCATGAACAACAACCCCACACAATAATCCCCCCTCCACCAAATGATTTGGACCAGTGCACAAAACAAGGTGCATAAATACATGGACAAGCTTGTTTGAGGTGGAGGAACGTGACTGGCTTGCACAGAGTCCTGACCTTAACCCAACAGATCACCTTTGGGATGATTTAGAGCAGAGACTGCAAGCCAGGCCTTCTCGCCCACATCAGTGTCTGACCTCACAAATACACTTCTGGAAGAATGGTCAAACGTTTCTATAGACACACTCCTAAACCTTGTGGACAGCCTTCTCAGAAGAGTTAAAGCTGTTATAGCTGCAAAGGGTGGGCCAACTCAATATTTAACTCTACCGACCAAGACTGGGATACCATTAAAGTTCATGTGCGTGTGAAGGCATGCGTCCCTAAACTTTTGGTAATATAGTGTATGTGTGGTAACACCTAAGGTAGGTGGAAGTGCCCAAAATCTATGCTGGGAGAAAGGAGAGCCAGGAACTGTGGCAGAGGGACATCACCTCTGAAATCATCAAGAAACACCAAGAGAGTAGGGAGTAAATCAGCCCAGTAGAACATCCATTCTCTTTCTAGAGACCCTAGAAAGCCCCTTTATGGATATATTTGCTGCACTACCTTGCTGCTCCATTCCTTGGTCAGTCCAATGTTTAGACCTGGCAACTGGGTATTTAAGGTCAAGCACTGCACCCTGGGAGGAAGACGGAATGGTAACATGCCATTCCACACCCCAGTGTTCCAGGTACCTCGTGGCATACAAAAAGAAGTGCCTGGGGAGAACATCAAAAGGTGCAAATCTGTCTGGTGGCCAGAATGACCAATGCTCATAAAATCCATTACTGTTCCGCCTTGAATTTTTTAAAGTTAAAATTTGTAATGTATGCTGGTTTCTCTTTCCAGGTATCTTTTCGCTGCTCCATTTTTTGGTCAATCTAATCTGTGCTCCCCTACACTAATGTTTGTGTCTTGTAATTGGCTATTTATGGCCAAGCACTACATCCTGGGAGGAAGAGGTAAAGGTCACGCCACACCCCAGTGCACCAGATACTTCCAAGGGCTACAAAAATAGAAATTGAGTTACCTGGGAGTACAGAAAAAGGTGCATATCAGTCTGGCTGGTCAGCATGTCTAATGCTAATAAAATAAAAGTTTAAAGATAATGACTTAGGGACCTTGGATTGTAAGCTCCTTGAGGGCAGGGACTGATGTGAATGTACAATGTATACGTAAAGCGCTGCGTAAATTGACAGCGCTATATAAGTACCTGAAATAAATAAATAAAAATATACCCTTCTACATAATGTTCAAATTATATAATAATGTAATAATGTTATAGACGGGTATATTAACTTTATATTTTAATATAGATACATAATGTGTCAATTTTCTATGACTGTATTCCAAGATGACTATGTGATTTAACTATCTTTTTAGGTATTTGTTATTGGGTTGATTAAATTAACTTTTATATATCTATTTTTGTGTCCCCCAGGTGGATGTTTAATGCTGTGGTTTCCGGGTCCACCATTATTCTTTCCACTCTGCCAGAGGGCTTCCGGGACCTGTTACTCATTTGTTTATTCAGGTTACCCTAGAGGCGGCGGGGTGTGTTATTGTAACATTGGGTAGACATTGGATCAACCCCTACTACAGTAATGAAGTCTTGCCTTAGGACGTAACACGTATAGGGGGACAGAACCAGGTTCATGACGTGATCATGCAACCATCTTACTTGCACTTTCGAGTCGGCATTGTTAAGGGGTGGTGGTTGGTGGAGGCACGCGTGACATTTTGGTTTTTGTTTAGTGGATGAATCAAGCACTTTTGGACACAGCGGTGATTGAATTTTCATCACGAATCTGATTTGTGAGACATTACCAGATTTATGGACTTTCGGATATTTGTTTATTGATCATTGGGGGATTCCACTGCACATAGGGTTACCACCTGTCTGGGATTCACCCTAACAATCCAGGTTTTGAATCGTGTGTCCGATTTTCAGTCTGGCTGAAAACCGTACACATTTTTCAGATCGGACTGTGGCTCCCTAAAATAGCTAGAGGGAGGATTGGGTGTTCTCCTCCCTCTAGCCTACAGGTGGCGATAGATAGCCGGAACTGCAGCATGGGACTGCTAAGGATTGACGATAGTCTGTCCTTCTCTCTTGCTTTTTTATGCAACCTATCATATGACTAGAAAGAGAAAGGAGGAGCTGCCTTCAATGCAGAGTGGGATCTGTGAGTACAGGGGGACAACTCTGATGTAAAGAGTTTCTCTGATGGGGACACCAGATGTAAGGAAGCACTGTAATGGAGACACCAGATGTAAGAAAGCACTGTGATGGAGACACCAGATGTAAGAAAGCACTGTGATGGAGACACCAGATGAAAGAAAGCACTGTGATGGGGACACCAGATGGAAGAAAGCACTGTGATGGGGACACCAGATGGAAGAAAGCACTGTGATGGGGACACCAGATATTAGGAAGCATTGTGATGGGGACACCAGATGTTAGGAAGCATTGTGATGGGGACACCAGATGTTAGGAAGCATTGTGATGGGGACACCAGATGTAAGGAAGCACTGTGATTGGGACACCAGATGTTAGGAAGCACTCTGATGGGGACACCAGATGTTAGGAAGCACTCTGATGGGGACACCAGATGTTAGGAAGCACTCTGATGAGGACACCAGATGTAAGTCGGTGCTCTTATAGGGACACCTTATGTAAGGTGTTTTATTTTCTTTTACTTGAAATATGGATGTGAATGGCTTACTTTAATGTTTTTAATAGAGAGCAATTTGGACCTCGGCTGGAAGAAAATTTCAGTGACAGGACTTCCTTGAAGTTTCATTTATCGCCCCTGCCCTTGGCAGAATTTTTGTGTTACAGAAGTGCATGCAATTTTGCATACATTCCTTCCATGCACAAAAACACATACAGCCCTTTTACAGGTGTGCAGTGGTGCCATTAGAGTTCCAGCCATATTTATTTATTTCTTTTTTCTAAAACACCCCCGTGATTTAATAAAATAAATCAATAAAAAACATTATAAAATTCAATGTAATTTGTCTATATGCATGTTATCGAATATAATTACCATTCTCTGCCCTGCCGAGCACGTCCCCATCTTCATTGTGGGCATGTGAAGCCCACTAGTAGCTTCTTCCTGGATAAGGTGATGCTGGCTACCCAGCATGCACCTCCTTATTTCACACATAAAGCACAAAGCGCGGCGCAGGTATTGTTGTTCAGGTTGCCATAGCATCATGTTATTTCCAGTTTGGAAATAATGCACTGCTTCCAGCTGGCGATGCCCATTGACTCCTGGGATTGATGACACTCAGGAGCCAAGGAGCGGCCAGAAATGACGTACATCGCCGCGGAAGTGAAGAGACAATGGAAAACATGGTAAATCAAACAAAGAAAAAAAAAAAAAGGGTAGCCAATACGCTATTAAAATGCAAGGGTTAACTAGACGGCGCAAAGTCTTATATGTGGGTGGAACTCTGCTTTAAGTCTTAATGGCATAACCACATACCTTGCTTTTTGCACTCATTCACCTGCAGCAAAACGTATAGTAAAAAAAGTATTGTGTCTTGGTGTAGCACAAATTTTAAAAAGGTCTTACAGGTATTAAATCTATTTGTATTGCATTTTGTTTTTCATTTGTTATGCAAGTCTTTGGGTTTGGCTTGAAGAAAAGGTGATAACCCTATTTGTTTTAAATGCTAATAAAACCCATTATCATTCCACCTTGAATTTGTTCTTAAAGTATGCAGGGTATAAATAAATGCAACAGCGGAAACAGACATAAAATAGTTTATTGTTATTTAGCAATACATCAGAATTAAAGTGTAAAAATCAGGTCTGCACAATGGCAAGTAAAAACATTAAAAGTAATACAAAAATAAATGGAAAGGTCATTCCATACATTTCTCTATTCTAAGTAGTAATAAATACAATAGTTAGCAAAAGCTTCAATCACACGGTTCAGTTTACTGAAGTTACAGTAGTGCCGGTGGACAAAATATAAAGACAATGCAAAAAAAAATATTTAAAACTCTGCAACAAAAAAAAAAATAAAGTGAATTTGGCACACTCGAGTGAGATTAACATTAGCATTTCTTCGATGTGAAGAGAACAGACTTTTCTCACTAGTGTTCTGAGGTAAATACTTTAAATTGCTAGAAAGAAAAAAAAAAAAAAAAAAACTAAGTCACAGTTTCTATGCTTCTAAGTTACAATTTTCCCTTTTTGTGAATATCGCAATGGTATTCTACAATTTGGATTCATGTGCAAAATGAAAAAAAAAAAAAAAAATCAACATAAGTGTGACATTTTTTAGAACGGTTACATAACGCGTTAAAACTTTTCCTTGATTAGAAGTGAAAAATGTATCAGTTGTATCTGCTAGAATCAACTTTTCGTGCTGCAGTGTTTGAGGTTCTTTAAGGCTTTTTCATACAGGATTTCGGCTTGTATAAGATCAATGAGTACAGCAATTTTGAGAAGGCATTTGCAAAGTTTCAGAAAGCTCTGAGCAACTTTTCTGAAGCTTTTAAGGCACCCTTCCTCTCCAGTTTGGGGAAGGCAAAAAAAAAAGTGAAGTGTTCAAAGCCATTCTGCCTGAGGCCAACTGGAGAGGCCAACTGGAGTGGCACACTGGAGTGGCCAACTGGAGAGGCCAACTGGAGAGGCCAACTGGAGAGGCCAACTGGAGAGGCCAACTGGAGAGGCCAACTGGAGAGGCCAACTGGAGTGGTACAGCGAGGAGCATCACAGGGGCCAGAGTGTCCACAACCAGACACTCCATCTTCAGTGCATGTTCAGCCCTGTGTATGCTCAGTCCCCGGGCCACCAGCACCCTAGCAGCCAACAATTTAGGCGCAATATGCCCCTGGCATGGCCCTGGGAGTGCTGTCACTTTATACAAGCTGATAGACTTCAGCACTACTTGAAATTTTTGAAAGTTTGACTTGAGCTTTTTTTTTTTTTAAGGGCTTTAACAAGGTTGATGAAAATTCTACAAATTCTTTTCAAAAGCTTGCTGTACAAACTACACTTATACAAGCTATAGCACATGTGTACAAGGCTTTAAACAGAGGGACAACTGCCATTGCTGACTTCTTCTGAAAATTATATCTGCTGGAAAGTCATGCTAATTCAGTGCTTTCATAGGCTACTTTCACATATATAATTACTGTGGTGCAATAAAACAACTTTTGCTGGCTGGATAATTGGTGAAGCATATCTTTCATTGGAGGAATGTAAAAGGCACTGCACTACGACGTCATTTAAAAATGCAGGGATGTAAATGCAGCTTAAAATAGACCTATATTAATAGGACCTTGCTAAAGCCAACATCTTTGCCTGGTGGTCTTCCAGTTCTGGGATCCTTAACCATCTTGATTGGCTATGTCGGGATGGCATTTATTCATCTTGGCATATGGCCAAATTGTACACTGATGCATGCATGTGTGGATGGGTGAATTTCCACTTTAGGTCTTCAAACCCAAGCACACAGCTACTGAAGGAAGGGCGAAGCATCAAGTATTGAAACCAAAGACAGCCAGGCAATTAGCATTTTCAAAAAGGAGATCAGCAATGGCAGCAAACAAAACTCTCTCTGTCCAGGTTTCCAGAGCATCCTTTTTAAGATGTCCACTGCTTGAACTTGGAGATCCATTTTATAATCAATAACAGAGTCGGCCACAATCCAGAATGAACGTCCCAAAAAAAACTAAGCCATGTCTGGGCAAGGGACGTACCTTCCTACCTCCTAAAGATCTGCAAGGCTGCAGAATTGTCTTCACAGTTAACAAGGACCCCCAAGTTCAGCAATTTGTTGTCAATCAAGAGCAGGTCATTAAGTCTTGACGGGCAACCAAAAGATATCAAGCTTTTGAGAATTCTGTTTCCTGGTGAGGTGGTTATTTTGCATTCATGCCTAAATAACTCCTTATTGACCTTAGCAGACCTTGTTCTTTAGAGTCTACTACTACTGGGCTACTAGCCTAAAATGGCTTACCTTATAGCACAGAAGATGGTAAAAACCTTTGGAAATAACTGAGTTTTTGATGTATGGTTTTACAGCAATGGTAGATGAAAACTGATGCGCAACAGGGCTTATTGAACCGAACAAGAGACATCAAGGCAATCTAATTTGGGGCCTTCAAAAATTCCCAGAATAAAGAAATATATAAGCCAGGCCCCATAGGTATTATTACAAAAACTCACCAAAACTCTTTTACAAATCGTTTTAGATCCATATTTTCTGTAACCCTAAGTCTTTAGTAGTCCTTTATAACAAAACCAACGTAATGTCTGTTAAGTACCTCATCTAGCCAAAATATTGGATGAAATGCTAAGCTGCCACAACATGGTCTACAGTGGGCACCTCAAAGTTGTTGTTTTTTTCTTCTTCTTTGAGGCTCTTCGTGGTTTAAAGGTTTTATATTAATCAAGGCCCCAACTATTTCTCAGTTAAAAAAGGCTACCTTTTGAATTGATAAGCCACCAACATGATCTACAGCAGGCACGTCAAATGTATGCTTTTTCTTACATCTCCTCTGCAGCCCTTCGCAGTTTAAGGGTTTTACACTAAAACAATACCCCAACTATTTTCCAGGTGATAAAGGCTACAATTTCTCTGGAAAAGAGAGTCACGTTTTTTACTGTACAGTAGGGTTAAAGTGCTTTAAATTGCTATTGGAATTAAGTAGTTGTGGCCCTTACACAAGATGTGGCCCCTTGAAAATGTATTCCACTTAATTCAGTTCACTGTTTCATTTGAGTTAAACGTCTCTATAGGGGACCCTAAGTTGGCGTATATGACCTCTTTACACTGAGAATTTTACAGATGTCTCTGAACATTTTCTATTTATACGGTTCATTCACCCTAAGGCCCAGCTGTACGTCTTCTGATACACAACAGATCTCAAGAAAAAGATTTTGAAGTTCAGGAAAAACTTTTGCTGTACACGTTCCTATTAGTTTGTCACACTGATCCTCCCTCCTATAACTTCAGCAATTATAGTCACACTCACTCTGTGATATAAACACAAGCTGCCAATGATAAAGTCGGCAAAGCATGTAAACTCCTTGAGGACGCAACAAGCGCTTTCCCGCAGGCCAGGAAACCGCATAGCGTAATGCCACTTTCAATAGAAAGTGCCCACATTGGACAGAAAATGCTCTGAATAGCTGCTAATAAAAACAGTTCATTCAAATTTAAATCTAAACAGGTCTTCTTTTCTCTACTGAAATTACAGTATTTACAAAATCTAATACAAAAATTCTTCTCTACTGGAAATCAGCCAAGAGGTTAACAGTTATTGTGCTTGCCCCCTCATGAAGATGCCATTTTCACAGTAGATTATTATTCTAAACTTCTCTTTATAAACTTCAGTCCTCAAAGAGTTTTCTTTAATTTTTGCAATTCTATATTGTGCTCAAAAAACTTTACAGAAAGATAATCTTGAGCAATCTCATTTAATCCTTTCACCAGCACCGTTGATCCCTTTAAAAATCGGGGAGCAAGCGATCGGAAATTTATGGGTGCTCCATACAGGCTTTGTTGTGCTGTGAATGGCACCACGTACAAGGCACTGCTATGTTGCAAAAAATAGCACCGTCACAGTTTGCTGCGATTACTTATTCGCGGCTATAAAAAAAATTGAGGTAAGCTAATTGATTTCGATATGAATTATCCAAATTTTTCAAAAAAATAAATGCACCTGTCCCAAAACACGAGCAGCAATTTATATGATAAACCAAGATTCAGTCTATTTTATCTTACGAGGAAGCAGTGATGACATTTATTGTGACTCTGCTAGTTCCTGGTGAATTCATGGACTGAAAACTGATTTGGGCCCCAAAAAATGCCTGCCGTGATTCTCAAGGTGACAAGTGGACTTTAGTAGTAGTACCAGTCTGGTGAAAGGTATATTTGATTACAGACCAAACCCTATTAACAACATTTCAAAGTGCACTAGATATATTAGGTGTTACAATCTTGTCCCTTTAAAAACCAACTAGCACTTATTTAAAAAATGGTACCGCCTACAAAAAAATTTAAGAAAATACAGCCAATTGAACTACGGGGTATGCATGCATCAAGGCTTTGGATCATTGACCGGGATTGCCGGTTTTTCTTATCTGATGTCCACATGTTGGACGAGCAATCTTCCTATGATATTCCTGGCTAGTGGCTCAACACCCGGACAATCCGCAGTACATGGTAAAGCATTTATCGTTTTACTATGCAAACCCAGCAAGCTGCATCCTCAAGAATGTTGGTTTAGGCCACAAATAACGCCGTTTTACATTTATGTAGGCAACCGGTACAATTTAATAGTTTTATTACTTTTGATTAAATTTTTGTTTCACCATGTTTGAAGAACCATGTGTAAACATGGATTTTTTTTTTTCTTTGTTAAAAGCTGCATTGTTTGTAAAGAGATCAGTAAACTACCTAGTTCAATCGGTCAAATCACTTTTGTATCTCAAAGTGGTCTGCGCTTATCCTGGAGACAGTGCGTATACAGTCCACGTCTCCCCTACTATAATTAGACTACAAGGCTATTCTACGTCAATATGGCTTTCATAATACAATCTCCACCGTTAAGAGAGAGACTAGCAGTGTTATAGAACATGGAAAAGCTGTGGTCCTGTTATTAGATGTTCCTCAGCTCCATGCAAGACTATATACACAGTTAAGTTGTATATCTGGTTAAATTAAAACGTGTTTATCCATTGACATGAAACTGGGAAAGTACTTCCAGTCAAATTCTAACTCAGCCTAAATCTACTCCAATCCCTATTCCAAGACTATTCTATCTACCATGTAATAGATAAGATGTCTATACTTACCTATTCTGAAGCTGCTCTGGTCCAATCATATGAGCGGCTTCCAGTACTGGCTTTAATGTAGAGGAGAGACAGCTGACCACGCCTGCCCCATAGCAATTCTATGGGTGATGTCATCGCTCAGGCTCTGAAGCCGTTGTTGCTACCTCTCCTCTACACTGAAGCCAGCACTGGGACCCGAACATGTGACCAGACTGGAGCAGCTTATTTATTTTATTTTTTTTTTATTTCAGGTACTTGTATAGCGCCGTCAATTTTACGCAGCGCTTTACATATACATTGTACATTCACATCAGCAGCTTCAGAGTAAGTATAGACATCTTTTCTTTTACAGTGTAGATAGAGTAGTCTTAAAATGGGTGTGGGGGTAGATTTATGCTTAGTGAGACTTCAACTGAAATCACGCTTCAAATAGAATAATTCATGCCAATAGTCCAAGACAACTTTACCCTGTTCATTATTGCCAGCAAGTTGCCATGGCACACTTTCCAATGCCAATTTTACTTAACCAAAAATTCAAGTAGATCAAAGTCCTTAAAAAGGCTCTTAAGTGGTCCCAACACATTAGGCTGCCATAACTGCCTCCCATCTTAGGTTTTCCGAATTTCTTGTTGAGATGGAAAAATCTATCTCTTGAATTCACCATCAATGAGCTCTGTGCCCATTACTGTCCCTCCATGCTGCTAGTGCACCAAGGCATTTCAATATATGACTGAAGAATTATAAGCAGCGGCAAATTGAATACACAAGTCAATAAAAAAATTTCCAACTCAAATTAGCAACTTAGCCAGTGCGTGGGCCACAACCACTTCTGAGGCCGAGAGACCTGAAGAAGTATATTTTAGACCACATCTGTATATATTTGCAGCTCCTGAATAACCAGTCTAATGGCCCCTACCAAATGATAACAGAGGCAGCAGAGGAAAAGCATTAAAAACTTCATGTGGCTGTGAATGTTTTTCAATGATGGCAAATTACCAGTAAATCCAGACTACTGGTTTATTCTTCTCTTTTGTTACCGTAGGCAGAACTTCAGATGCCACCGACCCACAGCAAACTGCACCCTTTGACCATACAGTTCCTCCTGACTACTTAGACACAAAAAAAAGGGAAGCAGAAAACATTTTCTTAGTCTCCTCAGGAGCAGATATGTGGCCATGAAGGTAAGGCATCTATACGCCACTAATGGATGAGACAAATAAAATAATCTCTTAAGATATCTAGAACCACTGAGAAGATGCTGAAGCAGCCATTCTCAACCAGGATTCCGCAGAAACCAAGGGTTCCTCCAGAGGTTGCTAAGAATTCCCTGAGCTGTGGCTCACTGACCTATCATTTCATGGTTCCTATATGGTTTCAGGACCTGCCACACTTGGCAAAGCCAGCAGCATGACAATATTTATCTTAAAAGCTGCCTGTAAGGGTGGTATTCTGGCCACCACTGGAAGGGTTGCATTCTTCCTACTGACCACCAATACAAGGTGGCTATTTTGACCACTGATAATTGGTTTGAAGGTTCCCCGAGACCTGAAAATTATGTTAGAGGTTCCTCTGGTTTCAAAAGGTTGAAACGCTGTGCTGGAGTATACTTTAGAAGTCTTTCAATGGCTTTGGAACATCTGCTAGTCTCTACCCCTTCTAAGAGGCACGGTATAAACTAGATCCATGCATAGATAAATCACCAAGCTCTACATTAATTATGAGACCACATGCTACTCTGTCCAGACAGGATACTGCCAGAGCAGCATGTCCCAAGGCCTCGAGACACAGATCAATAACAAGCTACATCTAGATCGCAACACGTAATAAAATCTCAAGACTATTTAAAACAGTGTTATTAGTAATAACCACTGTTTTAAATGCTAAAACGCCACGATACACAGAAAAGAAAAGAAAACACAATAAAGAGTATAGCACAAGAATATTAAAATATATAGGCAGTCTGGAAGCCATAGTTACAGAGATGTCATGTTCTATGAAACCAGATGGTGACGGTTTAGTTCACTTCCAGATATTCAGCCTAATGCTGTATTTTCAACTTGAGACTGGTGACCCCACTAAATTGATAATGTCATAACTGGTTGGTGATGTCACATCTTTCTAATGGATGGTTTCTCATGAACATTGGAGAACATCTTTAAAATACAGAAGCTACATAACATGGCACTGTAGACATGGCAGATGCCTAAACTGCCCCAGGTGGGGGTCATTTACTTGGTCACCAGCAATTTCTTGCCAGTTGAATTCCTATCGCCTGTGGAAAGAGATGGGCAGATGAGGGGTACTTTAAGGAATTACCCCAGGAACAACAAAAGTTGCCGCAATCTAGAACTTTTTAAAGTGATCTTATTTATATTGCATGCTGGTGGCAGCCATGTTGTCGATTGGTTTTGAGAAAAGAATGCAGCTCATCAACTTACTGAAAACTAGTGACATTGCTACAGAATGAGAAATGTCAGACAGGATTTTGTCTGGGCTTACAAAATAGTGATAAGCAGCTTCAGATTTAATTTCTGAAAAGCTACATCTTTGGTTTTTGTCGTTGGACCCTATCTGTGAGATCACAGTAAAATACAACAAAATTGATGGGACCTAATAAAGGAAATAGAACAGATACTGTGCAAAACCCTTGTACATAGAAAACATCACTAGCTCATAGCTTACTGCAAATCAAGCTGCCAACAGATTAAATAAAAGCAATAATAGATTAATCAAAGGGCTGTCCTTTGTCACTTAGGGGTCTATCTTTGGTCTCAGTCTGTATTTGTGGGGGTTACAGCAACACTCAGTGCCCTAAAACTGGAAGTCAATTGAAACTTGGTAAGAAGGAGTTGTAAGGGTCTCTAAACAAAGTGCCTCGAGAAAACAGTTTGTGTGATTCATACCAACAGACCATGTTCTCTTAATACATGAAGGAAGGAGCTGGTTAAGCAATCTACGAACATAGGATGTCTTTGACTAAGGATGGCCAATGCTCTACTTAGGGGTGACAATGAAAATGTACAAAGATGACTTGCCATCATCACTATTTAAATCCCCACCAAATTAAGTGGCATCTACAGCTTTTTGCCGATATGCTGGCCAATCTTTGTATACATGGTCTCACTTGTCCAGCACAATTTTCCTGGATGTTACTGCACCTTGCCCATACTATGCTTCAACGCCAGTAAATCTGTAAAGGAACAGTAATGGACAGCACTAAATGTGACTCTTAATCGAGAAAGCTTTTTCTGCAACTGGAGGGAGAGCGAGCGAGCGGGCTTGTCACAGTCTGCTCTTACCCTTCTACCCTTATCTTTTACATTTCCATTAATCCAGCATTTATGTTGACCCTTTCAAACCACAGGAGAAAAAAAATAAAAAATAAATGTCTGCAATAACTGTAATTCCCACAACTTTAAATGGCCGCTCAATACAGCAGACGTTTTGTCACTATAGCGGGTCTCCATGACCTGTCAAGCAAGTCAATTTCACAGTTGCTTGTTCCAAAGCCTGCAATAAGAATCAAGTTCAAACACTAATTTGATCATGAAAATTGCCCATGGCAGGGTTTGAGTACATGGATTATTTTGGTTAGAGATGCTTTTCTCTCCTTAAAGCCAAGGACAATGTAAAAATAACTTGGGAGATAGTAAAAAACAGGTCAGAGGGAACACCAGAGTAATCTGATTGTACCTGAGAGCATTGCATTTGCCCATCTACAGAAGCCCTATGAGAGCGCTGAGTGTTGGGAGCAACACAGACAGTCCTTACCTTTGCCATATTTACAGCCCATTCAGACTGGCGCGACAGGATTTTGTGGGGCGACCTGTGCTGTGCACCGCGACCTCGGCGCGACTTGCACGGACTTCATATAATTGAGGTCAATGCAAGTCGCCTCCAGGTCGCCCCAAAGTAGTACAGGACCCTTTTTCTAAGTCGGAGCGACTTGTGTCGCTCCTATTAGAACGGGTCCTGTGCTAATCAATGGCGAGGGACCGACCGCGACTTGTCAGGCGACCAAGTCGCGCTAGTGTAAATGGACCCTGAATCTTAGGTCTTAACGTTTATTTGCTTGACGATACCTCTTATGGCCCTGCTATGCATAGGAAGCTTTACCTTTCACAGAATAATCATGGCAAAACGGTGATATTATTCATATAATAGAGGGAGAACTGAGTCAAATATAACTTTTTAAGGCAGCTAATCATGAACATTATACACTGCACAGGTTTCTATTTTTCTATGTCTGCATACAACTTAAAATTCAAATTATTAAACAACTTTCCGTGCAGACCGGCAACTAAGCTAATTTGCAGCACACCCAGAAACTGTACTGGCAAGGGACCAGGATGGCAGATTTTGGTGGGTATATATGGCTTTACAAGGTAAAGTTGACCATAGATGGACTGAATTTCATCTGGTTAAGCAGCGATCTAATGGTTAACTCATGAACAGGCTTGTTCGATCACAGCTGCAGCCAATTGTCCTCTTTATCAAAATACAACAGAGCAGGGAGGATTCCTCTGTCCACCTTGCTTGTGTGGATGGGGTAATCTGTTCAGGTGTTTTGTTTTTTTTAATCAGCCCACTGGGGGCTGTGTGATGTTGTTGGTCCCTCAAGAAAGGATAGGCTGCATTCTCCATCATGTCACTTGTGTCACATAAAGGGATAGGCATCTTTCTTAAAAATGTTACTAGTTCCTATAGAAAGGATAGGCTGCCTTCTCCGTAATGTCACTAGTTTCTCATTCAGGGCCAGTTCACACCATAGAAACACAGTATGAGTGCGTTCTTGATGCTTTTTTGCATGCGCAATTTGGACGCAGTTTTGATGCCTTCCAGTGCATTTTTCCCCCTTTTTTCTTAACCTTAAATGTGGTGTGAACTGGCCCTCGGGGATAGGTATCTTTTTCAGTAATGTTGCTGGTCCCTAGAGAAAGGATAGTCTGCTTTTTAAGTGATGTCACTTGTATCTTGTAAAGGAATAGGCATCTTTCATAGTGATGATACCAAACCCTAGAGAAAGGATAGTCTGCATTCTCTGTGATGTCACTAGTATCTTGTAAAGGGATAGGTATCTTTCTCAGTAATGTTGCTGGTCCCTAGAGAAAAGATAGGCTGCATTCTCTGTTATGTCACTAGTATCTTGAAAAGGGATAGGCACCTTTCTCAGTAATGTTCTGGTCCCTAGGGAAAGGATAGTCTGCTTTTTAAGTGATGGCACTAGTATCTTGTAAAGTGATAGGTATCTTTCTCAGTGATGTTGCCAATCCCTAGATAGAGGATAGTCTGCATTCTCAGTGATGTCACTAGTATCTTGTAAAGTAATAGGTATCTTTCTCATAAATGTTGCTGGTCCCTAGAGAAAGGATAGTCTGCATTCTCAGCGATGTCACTAGTATCTTGTAAAGTTATAGGTATCTTTCTCAGAAATGTTGCTGGTCCCTAGAGAAAGGAAAGGCTGCATTCTCAGTGATGTCACTAGTATCTTGTAAAGTAATAGGTATCTTTCTCAGTAATGTTACTGGTCCCCAGAGAAACGATAGGCTGCATTCTCTGTGATGTCACTAGTATCTTGTAAAGTGATAGGTATCTTTCTCAGTAATGTTGCTGGTCCCTAGAGAAAGGATAGGCTGCATTCTCTGTGATGTCACTAGTATCTTGTAAAGTAATAGGTATCTTTCTCAGAAATGTTGCTGGTCCCTATAGAAAGGATAGTCTGCATTCTCAGCGATGTCACTAGTATCTTGTAAAGTTATAGGTATCTTTCTCAGAAATGTTGCTGGTCCCTAGAGAAAGGATAGGCTGCATTCTCTGTGATGTCACTAGTATCTTGTAAAGTGATAGGTATCTTTCTCAGTAATGTTCTGGTCCCTAGAGAAAGGATAGTCTGCTTTTTAAGTGATGTCACTAGTATCTTGTAAAGGGATAGGCATCTTTCATAGTGATGTTGCCAATCCCTAGAGAAAGGATAGTCTGCATTCTCAGTGATGTCACTAGCATCTTGTAAAGGGGTAGGTATCTTTCTCAGGAATGTTACTGGTCCCTAAACAAAGGATAATCTGCAGTCTCAGTTTTCAGCGTCCCTAGCATCCAGTGGAATGATACTCTGCAGTCTGGGAAGTAGTCAATTTCTTTTCTTGGTAATGGATGCTGGACCCTAGGGAATGGATAGGCTGCATTCTCCAAAATGTCACAAGATGGCTGCCTCCAAAATGCACCAGGAATAAAAAAAAAATGTCTTAAATCAACTTATAAAGTGCTAATCAGACACAATGTTATATAAAGTAAAAACACAATACTTTTGTAATATAGTCAACATAAGAGTGTTAAATACTTAAAACATCGTGCTCAAATTTATCAGAAGTGTGAAAGCTGAACTATAAAACACTTCTGACTTCAGCGTGTAAGTCACACTAAGCGGACAATGGATGAGAACGCTTAATGTGCAACACGCGGCCCTGCAATAATTAGTGGTTTCGGTACGAGCGCCTTGCTCTTTGTGAATGTTACATATGTCTGATAATTGGCCGGAAGACCCAAGAGCTCCCAGCAGTACTCCTGTGAACAGATTGACTACATAAGGTGCAAACTGATTTATAAAACCCGGAGAAAATGAAGCATAATCACATCTGAAACAGGTTAGAAAATGCTTCTTCCAGATGGTGCTTTGGGCTGCGCGGTAATTTTGCTAATGGCGTGTAATGTGGAACACTACATCAAGCAGACGGCAGACCTCTCACAGCTTCTGTCCAAAGATGTCGTAATATTCCTGCTGCTCCAATTCTTTGTTGTATTTCTCAATCTCCTTATTTACCTCATTCACATAATCATATATAAACTGGTCCATCACTGAGAGAATTACATTAAGGAAAAAAATATGTGCAACAACATAAAATTAATCAACATTTTCACATCAAGATAAGGCTGGCGTACAAAAACAGGAGTAGGTGAAAAACAGATGTCACTAAGGCAGATGATGAATGGAAAGACATATTCTGGTCCTCTAGTCCACTGGTCTCCAAACTGTGGCCCATGGGATGGAAGCAGCCCTTTGCTTGTCTTTTTCTGTCTCTTGGGGCACTATTACCCCCACTGATATGGGTCACTATTCCTCAAACTGAAACCAGTGATGAGGCATCATTCCTTATACTTACCCCAACAGTGGAGCATTCCACTGATACCAATAATAGGGCACTATTCCTTGCATTGACAGGGCACCATCCCACTGAAGAAGCCACACCCTTGTGGCGTAACGCTTAAAGCGGTTGCAAACCTAAAAAAAAATAAAAAAATAAACCCTGCAAAACAAAGGCATAATGAGCTAGTATGCATCGCATACTAGCTCATTATGAATTACTTACCTTAGAACGAAGCCCCGACACGGACCCCCGAACACCGCTGTGGGAGCTGACATGATCCCTCGGCGTCTCTTCCGGGTTTGGCGGCTCCGGCGCTGTGATTGGCCGGAGCCACGATGACGTCACTCCTGCGCATGCGCGCAGGAGTCATTTTCCGGCAAGCTCCTGGCATGGAAAGCTGAAGGTCCGCCGGGACCTTCAGAGCGCATGCGCCGCTCGCGTGAACGGCTACATGCAGTGCAAATATCTCCTAAACCGTGCTGGTTTAGGAGATATTAATTGTACCTACAGGTAAGCCTTATTATAGGCTTACCTGTAGTTAAAAGTGGAAAAAAGCGGTATACTACCGCTTTAAGGGGCAGAGCCAGTGATGCAAGACATCTTTCCAATACAGAAGGACAGAAGGGAACACTGGAGAGACCTGTAAGCCATAGCAAGCAGAATTGGAACCTTAAGGGGACAGTAGCGAATGATCCATCCACAAGCTGAAGCCTCTAATGATGATGCCCCCTATGGTGGTCTGAGCAATAGTACATGCCCGTAACCTGTCGTGCACCAGTGTCAGTGCACTTTTATATGAGAGCGTGATTTTAATTCTAAGCTTTTAAATGAATTTATGATTTATATTGGAAAGCACTATGTTGGTTTGTATATTTTGGGTATTTGTCGGTGGAATTGTGGGAATCATATATATGGTGTAACTGGATCCAGAAAAATCGGATTTTTGTAAGATCTTACCGTAAAATCCTTTTCTCTTAGCTCATTGACAGACGTAGTCTTCTTGATTCACAAGAACTGGGTTATGTTGTCTCCGCAGGAGGACTAGGCAGAAAGAAAAAACGTTCTGGCTCCACCCTAGGGGCAGTCCCAGAGGGTATATCCTCCCTCTCTCTGCTACAAGGCATCAGTTCTGTCACAAAGCAGCAACAGAGAATTTAACCCAACCCAACTCAATGATAGAGGGGCGGGTACTACGTCTGTCAATGAGCTAAGAGAAAAGGATTTTACGGTAAGATCTTACAAAAATCCGATTTTCTCTGTCGCTCATTGACAGACGTAGTCTTCTTGATTCACAAGAACTGGGACATCCAGAAGCAGTGCCACAAATGAGGGGTGGGATTGACAGAAATCAAAATCCAATCTAGAAGGCCCAACCGGTGCCAAACTAGAAGTTTTAAAGGCTCATTATAAACAAAGAATGAGACTCAAATAAAAATTCCAACGAAAAAAAACCCTCGAGGTAGACCACTGGTCTCCTCAAATGGCGGCCTGCAAAACCTTGCGGCCAAACGAGGCATCAGACGATGCCATTACATCAACTTTATAATGTTTTGTAAAGGTATGCACCGACGACCAGGTAGCCGCCTTGCACACCTGGACCACTGACGCCTGATGGCGAAAGGCCCATGACGCACTAAGTGCCCGAGTGGAGTGCGCCTTAACAGGGAACGGGGGCTCCCGACCCTTAATAGAATAAGCCTGTACCACCGTCTGTCTGATCCATTTGGAAATAGTCGCGGCAGATGCAGGCAACCCCTTTTTGGGTCCATCCGGGATCACAAAAAGTGAATCCATCTTGCGAAACGAGTCTGTCGTTTTCAAGTATACCCTGATCGCCCGGACCACATCCAAGGAGTGTAAAGCAAACTCCCGAGGATGACTGGGCTTAGGACACAGGGAAGGTAATACAATTTCTTCATTCAGATGAAATTCTGAAACCACTTTTGGTAGGAAGGATGGATTCGGACGATGAACCACCTTATCTCTATGAACCACCAGATATGGGGAACGACAAGATAATGCGGCCAGTTCTGACACCCTGTGTGCAGAAGTGATAGCCACCAAGAAGGCCACCTTCTGGGACAACGTAGGTAGAGGAATCTCCCTAATATCTTCAAAGGGAGGTTTCTGAAGAACCGACAATACTAAATTAAGATCCCAGGGTGGTAACGGCGCGCGCACTGGCGGAGCCAGATGTCGCACCCCCTGGATGAAATTCCGCACCAAGGAATGAGTAGCCAAAGGCTTCTGAAAGAAGATAGCTAAGGCTGAGACCTGACCCTTGATAGTACTCAAGGCCAGTTTCTGCTCAACCCCTTGTTGCAGAAAAGCTAATATTCGACTAACCGAATAAGACCGTGGACGGAACCCCAGAGGTTCACACCATGCAATGTAGGACTTCCATGTGCGATGATAAATCTTTCTGGAAGTCGCTTTCCTTGCTTTAACTAGAGTAGGAATAACTGAAGCTGACAAACCCTTGTCCTTCAGCACCTGGGTCTCAATAGCCAGGCCGTTAAAGCCAGCGATCGTAAAGCAGGATGGAAGATCGGTCCCTGAGACAGTAGGTCCTCCTTGAGGTCCTCCAAGTCGGCGTACCACGCTCGGCGAGGCCAGTCCGGAGCTACCAGGATTACTGGAATTCCTTCCTCCTCTATCCTGCGAAGAAGTCTTGGCAGTAACCCGAGAGGAGGAAAGGCATACATTAGCTGGTATTGCCCCCACGGGGCGATCAGTGCGTCTGCGGTCTCTGCTAGAGGATCGCGGGAGCGAGCCACGAATCTCTGTACTTTCCTGTTGAATCGTGATGCCAACAGATCCACATCCGGGGTGCCCCAACGTAGGCACAACTGGTGGAAAACTTCTGGATGGAGGGACCATTCCCCCTGATCCAGAGTCTGACGGCTGAGATAATCTGCCTGCCAATTTTCCACCCCCGGAATGAACACCGCAGAGATCGCTGGAACAAATCGTTCCGCCCAGCGAAGAATGCAAGCCACTTCCTTGGCCGCTCGGACACTCTTGGTGCCCCCCTGGTGATTGACATAAGTCACGGCCGTGGCGTTGTCCGACTGGATCCGAACCGGGCTGCCCTGGAGCTGCTCGGTCCAGTGAATCAGACAAAGTCTGATCGCTCTTAGTTCCAATACATTTATCGGCAACCTGGATTCTTCCGGGGACCAAAGTCCCTGGACAGATAACTGACCGAGAATTCCTCCCCATCCGGATAGGCTGGCATCCGTGGTCACTATCGTCCAATATATTGGCAGAAATGACTTTCCCTGGCTGAGCATCGGAGACCGAAGCCACCAGACCAGAGACTCTCTGGTCTGTTTGCTCAATCGGATCCGATTGTCCAGGGATTCCGGATTCCGATTCCATCTGAGAAGAATCTCTTGCTGAAGAATTCGGGTATGGGACTGGGCAAATGGGACTGCTTCGAAGGAAGCCACCATCAACCCCAGAACCCTCATGCAAGTTCGAAGAGAAGACCAACTGTTGGATAGTAACAACTGGACTGCTGATTGAATCTTCCGGAGTTTCCCTACCGGAAGGAAAACTCTTGTCCTGACTGTGTCTAGAATTAGACCCAGATATTCGAGCCTCTGGGTGGGAACCAGAAATGACTTTTGCTGGTTCACCAGCCACCCGAATTCCTGTAAAGAAATTATAGTAATTTCTATGTTTTGTAGCAGGGTCTGAGGAGACTCTGCATGAAGCAGGAGATCGTCTAGGTAACCTAGAATCGATATGCCTCTTTGGCGCAGTAGTGCCAACACCTTCGTGAAGACCAGAGGAGCCGTGGCGAGACCGAAAGGTAACGCCACAAACTGATAGTGGTTCTCTTCTACGGAAAAGCGTAGAAACCGCTGATGTCCTGCGAAAATGGGAATGTGAAGATAGGAGTCCTTGATGTCTATGGACGCTAGGACATCCCCTGGATGCAGGAAGGCTGCTACTGTGCGAATGGATTCCATCTTGAATTTTCTTATGTTGAGAAAGGAATTGAGTGCCCTTAAGTCCAGAATTGGACGCACTTTGCCCTCTTTCCTGGGTATTGTAAATAGGTTTGAATAAAACCCCTGAAAACGTTCTGTCCAAGGAACGTGGACTACCACTCCTTGTTGTAGTAAATCCGTGACTGCTCTCCGCAGATCTCCTAGACGATCCGGGGATAGTCGGATATTGGAAGGGAAGAATCGCGCCGGTGGGAGAGATCGAAACTCGATCTTGTACCCTGACCTTATGACTTCGCAAACCCACTTGTCCGGGATTCTGGAAAGCCATGGATCCGGGAACCGGCGAAGACGTCCCCCCACCCCAGTTATGGGTGGGGGCGCACCTTCAGGCTTTGGACGATTTATCTTCAGGTCTGGAGGGGGCGGGCTTTTGCTTGCCCGACCAACGTCCCCTGAAGCCTCCTGAAGGAGCTTTGGAGGACTTAATTTTTTCACCCGCGGGACGAAAAAACTTTTTGTGAGCAGAGAAAGAAGGCCCTCGTCTTTGACGAGGTCCTTTACCTTTAACATTTTGCGGTAAAAAGGTGCTCTTTCCTCCCGTGAGATCCTTAATGATCTCATCTAAGTTGGCTCCAAATAGACGCTCTCCTAAAAAGGGGATATTAGCCAATGCTTTTTTGGAACCTTGGTCGGCTAACCAACCTTTTAGCCACAGTGTACGCCTGAGAACCACTGCTGAAACTGATGCTCGCGCCAATAATGGAGTGGCGTCTAACGCTGCATCACACACAAACTGTAACCCCTGTATCATTTGTTCCATCAAATCTGATACCGCCTGAGGGACTTCTTCTAAGTCCCGGCGCAACCACTTGGTCCATTCAGTTACAGTCTGCGAAACCAGTCCAATAGCAATTATTGGTCTGAAAGCTGATCCAATCAAGGAAAACATGGTGCGAGACATAGCTTCTATCTTGCGATCCACTGGATCTTTAAAAGACGGAGCGTCTTCTAAAGGAATAACCGTGGCTTTATTCAATCTAGCAATTGGTGAATCCACCACAGGTGGTTCTGTCCATTTCTTAATGAGGGTTTCCTCAAATGGATAACGCCTGTTAATGCGTTTAGAAATAGCAGAAGTGCGTTTTGGCAGACTCCATTCTTCTTTGATTGGATTGCCAAAACATTTGGGCAATGGAAAAACCTTCGCTACTTTGATGCGTTTTTTAGTCCCAAAGGGGATTTCAGTTTCAGCTATTTCCGACGGAATACCCTGTAATCTTAAGGTTTCTTGAACAGATACAATGAGTGCGTTTACCAACGCTTCCTCTCGGGCTATGGCTGATGCCGAAACATCCTCCTCACTGTCTGAAGAGACAGTACCCGAGACACCAATCCCAGATGAAGTACCTGCAACTGCAGAAATAGGCTCAGATTCTGAATCCGAAGTTTCAGATAATAAGGGGTTAGGCGGGGGTCGCTTTCTTGCGCCCTGTCCCTGACAAGCCACTTCCACCCGGGACACAAAAGTTTCCATAATAGCTGACAATGATTCAACCGTCAGTGGGGTGCTGGAGGATCCTGCAGACACCTCGAGGGGATCCGGTGGAGATACATGAGTGGCAGGGTCCATGTTAATTCAGGACACCTCTGCCAGAAAAAACAAAAACTTTTATTTTTTTTTTTTTTTTTTTTAAATAAAAAATACCTCCTTTTTTTTTTTTTTATGTGTATCCCCCTAGCGCAATAGCGCCCCTCAGAGTACCTGCTTCTCGATCCCCACAGAGAGAGAGAGAGAGACCCTCAAGGCTCACCACCCGATGCAGAGAAGTTTCCAACCAACTGCAGTCAGCGTCTGTCTTTTACAGACTGGACAGAGCTGTGTTAGTTTTCCCGGGTAGAAAGACATGGCTCCGCCCCCTGTGTACGCCTTCCGGCGTTCCCAGCTCTCCACGAGGTAGCTGGGCTCATCAAACATGGCCGCCCCCATACAGGAGACAATAGACTCCAAAAACATGGCGGTCGGCGTAACCTGAGGACATACATGGACCCGGTCTACGGCAAAATGGCGGCGGACTGCCGAAATCGTTCTTCCCAGCACATCCACCTGCATCTCTGCTAAATGGCGGTTTATCGATCTGCAGGAGGTACACTACAATTAAGGTAGGATTATACCTCCTATGTCTGCTGTAATACTACAGTCTGCTGGGTAGAGTGTTAGCTCTTAAACCAAGTCCACTTCCCACCAAACACATGCTGTATTTACAAGGGGGACTTTTAGTGTCAGACAGATACTGACCATGTATGGAGGGGCCCATAATTCATACTGCCTCATAACGAGGAAAAAAGGAAACATTTACTCACCATACCGAACCGACAGGCACCCTCTCTTCACAATACCCTCTCCACCGGGGTGGGGGGTTGTGGACCACTCCGGACGCCTCGACTCTCTGGTTCCTGGCGTCCAAGCGAGACTTTTAACTTGCAAGGTCAGTCCCTCCAATGGGACTCCGTCGCGGCCGACCCAGCGCGGAGCTCTGGTCTGCACGCGCTCGTAGGCAGAAACCGGGGTGACCACTGGATCTCAACATCCAGCCCGTCGCCCGGCCCCGCATACTTACTTGAATGTGTCGCGGCCGACCAAGCGCAATGCAATGGTCTGCGCGCGCTCGTAGGCCGGCTGGGGTGACCACTAGTGTCGCCCAGTCCGGCGTATTTGCTTGAAGATCTCACAGGAAAAAACACTGGAGAAAAAACTACCTAAAAAATATTTTTTCTAAAAAAAAAAATCTTGCCAGGACCAGAGATCCCAGCAGTGGCGGAGCTAGACTTTTAAAACAGGGGTGGCAAGGTATTATTTTGGGGGGTCAATATACATGTGTGTGTATATATATATATATATATATATATATATATATATATATATATATATATATTAGGGCTGGGCGATAAATCGATTTAATCGATTTATCGATGTTTTGGTTAGAAACGTTTTTTTTTTTTGGAAACTCGAGTTTTTATTTTTATAATACTTTTTTTCTCCCTTGCAGCCGAACTCCGCACCGCCGCGCCTGGATGTGACGTCAGCTGCGGGGCGGGCGGTGCATCTGTACAGGCCGGGGCTGCGGCGCGCTGATAGGTAAAGTCTCCCCGGCCTGGATGTGACATCAGCTGCCGGGAGAGGAAGCGGGCGGTGCGTCTGTACAGACCCACTTCCATTTGTTTGGAACAAGCAGGACGCATTAGTTGCAGTCTTGTGCACTGCTCTACATTCACTACAGATGTCATCTTCCATCTTGGGTGCAAGCAGGAGAGACTGTGGCTATGTTCCTGCATACAATATGGGGCCATGATGGAGAATGAACATTTGCTATCAAGTCTGCATGAACTTTCATTCAAACAGAAGAAGCTCCTCAGTCAGTGTGCAAATACACATTTCTCACTCTGACATTTGATATATCTGACTTTATAATTTCAAATTGGGCTATAGTATAAATTAGAAGAGTTTGTCCATTCCAGTGACCACCACCAGTCATTTCTCACTCTGACATGTGATATATCTGACACTCAGTGACTTTATCATTTCACATTGGCCCAGCCGCCCATCATGAGCTATAGTATTAATTAGAAGACTATCATCCATTCCAGAGACCACCTGACCAGTGACCACCAGTCATTGACTGGTGGTCAGGTGGTCTCTGGTCTGGAAGAATGGATGATAGTCTTCTAATTTACTATTAGCTCATGATGGGCGGCTGGGCCAATGTGAAATGATAAAGTCACTGAGTGTCAGATATATCACATGTCAGAGTGAGAAATGACTGGCAGTCATTTCTCACTCTGACATTTGATCTGACAGTGACACTCAGTGACTTTATCATTTCACATTGGCCCAGCCGCCCATCATGAGCTAATAGTAAATTAGAAGACTATCATCCATTCCAGAATTCCAGAATCCAGAGCGAGAGACCTGAGACCACCAGAGAGACTTACCTAATGGATGATTACAGCAGCAGGAGGAGGTCAGGTTTAGGTGGTACTAACTGCAGCTGCTGGTAGACAAGACTCGAGGTCACGCCACGGTGAAGAAGAAATCCTCCACGGTCCAGTCAGTGTCCACCCACCACGTGACATGCCGGCCCGGCCCGCCCCCGCAGCTAGTACTCACACACACACACACACAGGCTGGCCAACCAATCACATGCGTGAGTAGCGGCACAGCGAACCAATCAGGTGTGCAGGCACGCTTGATTGGTTAGCTGTGCAGCGGCTCACACGGCGGCGCCCGCTGCTGTTGCTGCTCACCGCGCTCTGCCTCTGATTAACAGTCTCCTCCTCATCTGAGTCATCCATCTCCTCTCGGTCTCGAGAAGAACTAGCTAGCTGCGGCCGGCGGCCGCCCACTCGTTATAGGAGCGCAGCGCGAGTGAGCGGGGTGGCAACAGGGGTGGCGAGGACTTTGTCTGGGGTGTCAAATGCCACCCCAGCTAGCCCTCTGGCTCCGCCACTGGATCCCAGCAAGGAACTTAGGTCCTTACTCCTGACTAGACAGAAAAAAACTGATGCCTTGTAGCAGAGAGAGGGAGGATATACCCTCTGGGACTGCCCCTAGGGTGGAGCCAGAACGTTTTTTCTTTCTGCCTAGTCCTACTCCTGCGTAAAACAACATAACCCAGTTCTTGTGAATCAAGAAGACTACGTCTGTCAATGAGCGACAGAGAAAACGGAATTTTTGTAAAATCTTACCTGTAAAATTCCTTTCTCTGAGTCCTCCGACAGTCGCCGCCTCTTCATATTCGTCACATATGGGGTATTAGACTTTGCTCTGAAGGAGTAGCTAGGCAACAGAATATGTTAACAATAAAGCTTTTAACATCTCCCACCCTCAAGGGGTGGTCCCCTCAGTCAATACCCTCCTACTTCCTGCAACCATATCTCAGTTTTAGTGGAATAGCAGTAGAGTATACAACCAAACCCCAAAAGAGGGGCGGGGGCGGCGACTGTCGGAGGACTCAGAGAAAGGAATTTTACAGGTAAGATTTTACAAAAATTCCGTTTTCTCTTACGTCCTCCGACAGTCGCCGCCTCTTCATATTCGTCACATATGGGGACGTCCCAAAGCAGTGCAAACATGAGGGGTGGGAAACGCATCCGCGCCGAAAGGCAACGCAGTCTCCGCATCAAAGAAAGGAACCTTACCAAAGGAAGGAAACCAGCTGGGCAACAGCAAAAAACAAGTGCTCAACAGGAGCAACAACCCAGGAAAAGACAAAAAAACCAGGGGATACAAAACTTATCCCAACAGCCAGGAGTCCCCAACAAGGGACCCTAGGGAACAGCCGCACTAAGAACCTTGCGGCCAAAGGAAGCATCCGCCGATGCCTGAACATCTACTTTGTAGAATTTTGTGAAAGTGTGCACGGTCGACCAAGTCGCCGCCTTACACACCTGGGCTACAGAAGCCCCATGACGACAGGCCCAAGACGTACTCAGAGATCTAGTAGAGTGCGCCTTCACAGGCACAGGGGGAACCTTCCCCTGCAAAGCATAGGCCTGTTCAATGGTCTGCCTGATCCATTTGGCGATGGTAGAGGCCGAAGCCGCCATGCCCTTCCGAGGACCCTCTGGAAGAACAAACAAGGAGTCCGTCTTTCAAAAAGACTCAGTCGATTTAAGGTAAACCCTTATCGCCCGAACAACATCCAGAGAATGCAATCTCACCTCCTTTGGATGTTTAGGCTTCGCGCACAACGAAGGCAAGACAATATCCTCATTAAGATGGAATTCCGAAACTCGTTTCGGAAGAAACAAAAGGATTAGGTCGCAAGACCACCTTATCCAAATGAATAACCAGGTACGGAGACTTGCAGGACAAAGCCGCCAGCTCCGACACTCTGCGAGCCGAAGTGATCGCCACCAAAAAGGCGACCTTTTTGGACAACATAGACAACGAGATCTCCCTGATCTGTTCAAAAGGAGCACGTTGTAACACAGATAGAACGAGATTCAAGTCCCAAGTGGGCAGAGGATCCCGCCTAGGGGGGACCAGATGCCGCACACCCTGAACAAAGGTGCCAACCAAGGAGTTGGAAGCCACGGGACGTTGAAACAGAACGGCCAGCGCAGACACCTGACCCTTTATCGTAGCCAGCGCCAAACGCTGATCAACACCCGTTTGAAGGAAAGACAGCACACGGGAAACCGAGTACGTGCGGGGTGAAAACCCCCTGGACTCACACCAGGCAAAATAGGCCTTCCAAGTATGGTAATAAACCTTCCCGGAGGAAGACTTCCTCGCGTTGATTAAAGTATGAACGACCTCTGGAGAGAGACCCCTCTCCTTCAGGACCTCGGTCTCAACAGCCAGGCCGTCAAAGCCAGCGACTGTAAAGCAGGATGGTATATCGGTCCTTGAGACAGTAGATCGTCTCGAAGAGGCAGACGCCACGGGGCGTCGACCGCCAGATTCACGAGGTCTGCGTACCAGGACCGGCGAGGCCAGTCCGGTGCCACAAGAATCACCGTGCTGCGTTCCGAGTGTAACCTGCGAAGGAACCTGGACAGCAACTGAATCGGTGGAAACGCGTACATCAGCCTGTACTGATGCCACGGGGCCACTAACGCGTCCGCGCGTCTGCCCGAGGGTCGCGCGTCCTTGCCACGAACCTCTTCACCTTGTTGTTGAGACGAGACGCGAACAGGTCCACATCTGGAAGACCCCACTTCGCGCACAACATCTGGAAGACAGCCGGGTGGAGAGACCATTCCCCCTGATCTAGGGTCTGGCGACTCAGATAGTCCGCCTGCCAGTTCTCCACCCCCGGAATGTGAACCGCCGTTATCGCCGGGACATGAGTCTCGGCCCAAGACAGAATGTCGGCCACTTCTCGAGCCGTTTGGGCACTCCTGGTGCCCCCTTGGTGGTTGATGTAGGCCACCGCCGTGGCATTGTCCGTCTGCACCCGAACCGGGCAGCCCTGCAGCCGGTCCGTCCAGCGATGAAGACAGAGACTTATCGCACGCAATTCCAGAATGTTGATCGGAAGGGAAGACTCCCCCTCCGACCAAGTCCCCTGGGCGGACAGAACGCCCAGAACTCCACCCCAGCCCGACAGGCTGGCATCCGTGGTGATTACCGTCCACGAGATCGGACGAAACGACTTGCCCCCGGACACCAACGGGGACTGGAGCCACCACAGAAGGTTTCCTCTGGTGCGATGACTCAACGAGATTTGAAGATCCAGAGATTGAGGTCGCCCGTCCCACCTGGACAGGATCTCCGCTTGGAGACCCCGCGTGTGAAACCGGGCGAATGGAATCGCCTCGAAGGCCGAGACCATCAATCCCAGATATCTCATACACGTCCGCAGAGACGAGTGCGGAACGTCCCTGAGGGACCTGACTTCCTCCTGGAGAGTCCTGAGCTTGTCTTCCGGCAGGAAGACCTTCGCCTGCACCGAGTCCAGAATCATTCCCAGATAGGGAAGACGAACAGACGGACTCAGTGTCGACTTTGGAAAATTTATCGTCCAACCAAACTCCTGCAGAGTTTGCATCGTGACAGACAGGTCCTTCTCCAGACCCTGGCTGGTCGCAGACCGAACCAGAATGTCGTCCAGATAGCCCAGGACAGAAACGCCCTGGGCCCTCAATAATGCCAGAACCGGTGCAAGCACCTTGGTGAAGACCCGCGGAGCCGAGGCGAGACCAAAGGGCAACGCCACGAACTGGTAGTGATCCTCCGCAATGGTAAATCGAAGGTATCTCTGGTGACCCTCGAAAATGGGGATGTGAAGATACGCATCCTTCAAATCGATGGAGGCCATGAATTCCCCCGGAACCAGGGCAGCCACCACCGACCGCAGGGATTCCATGCGGAACTTGCGAACCCGCACAGAGCGGTTCAGAGCCTTCAAGTCCAGAATTGGACGAACCTTGCCCTCCTTTCTGGGCACGGTGAACAGATTGGAATAAAACCCCCAAAACCTGTCCCGATGAGGCACCGGAACCACCACTCCCTGAGCCCTCAGGTCCCGCACCGCCAGGTGCAGGTCCCGCAAGCGCTCTGGAGACAGCTGAAGATTTGAGGGAAAAAATCTGCTCTCCGGCCGAGAGAGAAACTCGATCTTGTAACCAGATCGAACGATTTCCTGAACCCATCTGTCCCGCACACGGGCCAACCAGGGCTGAAGAAAACCGAGCAAGCGTCCCCCCACCCCAAAACTGGGTGAGGGCGCCCCTTCAGGCCGAACTGTTATGGGCTGCAGATCCGGATTGGCCGGACTTCTGTTTACCAGACCAGGGCTTCTTCTGAGAGCCTTGACCTTTGAACGGTTTGCCCTTGTAGTGCTGCCGAAAGGCACGAAAGGACCCCTGAGGGGGCCGAAAATTAGCATGCTTCTTCCCAGAAGCCCCCTTAGCCTTGGGGAAATGGGGCAAGAGAGTGCTCTTACCCCCGGTGATCCCCTTAATCAACACATCCAGGGACTCCCCAAAAAGGCGAGACCCATCATAAGGTAGATTGGCTAAGGTCTTACGTGAAGATTGGTCCACCGACCAACATTTTAACCAAACCAGGCGGCGAGACAACACCGCCACGCTGTGCACACGTGCAGCCAACGGAACCAGGTCCAGGTCCGCATCACACAGATACATGACACCCTGGTGGATTTGATCCACCATATCCAGGGTCGCCGGCGAGGCCGAGTCGGCCACTAGGACGCGCCTAAGCATCTGCGTCCAACTTGCGATCGCCTGGGCCGCCATGAGAGAAGCAAACAGAGCCTTAAGCATAGAACCCGTAACAGAATAAGTATGACGGGCAAGAGACTCCAGCCTCCTATCCGTGGCATCACGGAACACAGGGGAATCCTCTGCAGGAATCGCAGTGGCTTTGTTCAAAACCGCAATTGCGTGATCCACTGGGGGAGGCACACACCACCTTTCATCAGTGGAAGGCGAAAAAGGATAACGCAGCTTGAATCTACTTGGTACCGCAAAAGGTTTGCGCAGATTGCGCCATTGATCCTTAACAGCGCGCTGAAAATCATCATTGCAGGGAAAAACCTTCGGCGTCCTGCGTTTTCTCTGCGTCCCATAAGCCGCCAAGGCAGCGGGGGGGACACACTTCGTCCTGCAAACGCAGCGTTTGCTTAATGGAAGCAATCAACTCATCCATGATTGCAAGCTCTGCAGGCGAGCCAGGGGGAGAATTATCAACCCCCTCAACTTCAGCCTCCACCTCAGACCCCACTAGATCAAGAGAGGAGCGGGACCCCGATAAGGAGGCCCCCGCCATAACAGCCCCATCACCTTCACCCTCAGAATCAGAGGAAAGAGCAACTCTGGGCCTTTTAGTAGATTGAGCAGCCACCAGCATCTGCACCTGAGCAGCAAGGCCAGCCACAATAGTGGCTAAATCCCCCCCTGGGGGGGAAACAGCGGTCCCCTGGCTTTCCACCAAAGCTGTAGGAAATTTGCCCTCCTGAGAATCCATTGCCCCTGTAATGCCAGACAACAAAGGGTTAACTGCCCCTTTCTAAGCAAGCGCGGCAAGCGCAGCCCACCGCACCACACTCAAGCACAATAAGACCCCCACAGGGAATATGCAAACTGAACACAGGCAATGGATAGCAAGAAACAGAAGGATAAAACCTGAGGAGACCCTCGCCGCCGCTGCTGCTGCCTCGATCGGTGTTCCTGGAAAGAGGAAGTGATGCTGCCAGGGCGCTCTATGTAAGCCTATGGAGGCTACAAGAAAATGGCCGCCATGCATGTAAAACATGCGGCCGGAGCGAGTGTAGGCAAAATGGCGTCGTTTGGCGCCGAAACCGCCGCTCCACAGTGCATTAAAACACACATTACATTCCAAAATCAGAATACATGTCAGATCGCCGCAGCGATCGCTGTATATGCCCAAACATGCCAAAAAAACATGCCCCACAGCACACAGCTTCTCACACTGACCAGTCTGACACACACAGTGTCATACAGCTCCCCCCCCCCCCCTTGCAGCCCACAGCATGCAGCCGAGAGATAGGGAGACAAGCAGTGTGAATAGAGGCAGGTTACACAGTCCCAGACTGACACCCCCCCAGACAGACAGGTCCCCACATAAATACACTTACCTCACATGGCGTGGGGGACCCGCACAGGCGAACAAACCGCTGCACATGAGGCAGGGAGAGTCGCATTCAAGACGCACACAATGGGGGTTAAGAAACCGCACAGCGTCCAGTGAGGTAGCCACCTCACCAATCATCCCTGCACCGAACAGGGATGGGTCGTTCACTGTGCCAGGAGCGTTACCTGGCTGAACGCTCGATGGCAGACTGGGAAGCCACTGACCCACGACCTGCGACCAGGGGGATCAGCCCGAGACCCAGTCCGCATGATCCTCTTCATCCGAAGAACTAACTAACGCTGACAAAATAACAGCTGAGTAAAGGTAGAGAGAAAACTCAAACAAAATTTTAAAAAGAAGAAAGAGTCTGGGACAGAAAGTCCCAGCACAGAGAGAGCCAGCCACTCCTGACAAGCTAGACATTAAAACTGAGATATGGTTGCAGGAAGTAGGAGGGTATTGACTGAGGGGACCACCCCTTGAGGGTGGGAGATGTTAAAAGCTTTATTGTTAACATATTCTGTTGCCTAGCTACTCCTTCGGAGCAAAGTCTAATACCCCATATGTGACGAATATGAAGAGGCGGCGACTGTCGGAGGACGTAAGAGAAAGAGTGTTTTATGTAGTTGAGATACATCTGGTGACATCCCTTAAAGGGACATGAGCATGTGACCTATTGCCCATAGGTCAAATTGGGAGTTGAGCTGCTACTGGTGGAGGTGTGTGTAGGACAAGGTGTGGTAATTTCACGGAAGAGTATATTCATCAAGAATCTGAGAATTATTTTGAAGAGCACCACATGTAGACTTCTATATATTAGAATTTATTTTAAATAAGTACTACATGTGGACCCAGACTATCCTCCCAAGACCTGCTGCTCTCTAGCCCCCTCCCTACCTCCTTCCTCAATAAATGAAAAGGATACATGGGTGATAATCAGTTTTTTCTCCAAGAAAGTTCACAAACTGAGTTCCATTATAGAAATATCCATCTGGAAGAGGATCCAAGTGACGTTTTGCCTGCAGAACATAAAGACAACAATTAGAAATTATACTGGTGCAGGTCTAAAAAATTTGGGCTACCATTCATTTACAGCATTGATGTTCTTGGCCTTCGGAATTTGGTTGCTTTATAAAGATGCAAAGTGTGCGAGCCTTCAAACAGTATAATCTAGATATAGTATTGATTATTGATGTCAGGTTAACTGCTAATTCTGTCTAAGGTACCTTTTCTTTCCTATTGTTACCGTATAGGTTGTAATTTTATAAATGTGTTAACTGTGTATTCTTAAAGTGCACTACATCAAACGCTAATAAAATAGGATATCAGTGGGTTCAAAAAACGAAAGTTCATAAAGTGTATCAAATCTTCAAACTTTCTATATAGCCGGGTGGCTGCCGGCAGCTGCTCTCCCATGAGGTCAGCAGTACAGGGAGAGCTGGAGAAGTGGAGAGTGCAGGTGTTATCCTATATATCCTGGATGGTATGACCTGCCAATGTATGATAGTTACGTAAGGTGGACATAGTGATCCCTCTTAAAGGTACAG
Organism: Pelophylax lessonae; assembly: GCF_965119305.1. Taxonomy (NCBI): domain Eukaryota; kingdom Metazoa; phylum Chordata; class Amphibia; order Anura; family Ranidae; genus Pelophylax; species Pelophylax lessonae. The sequence goes on along the minus strand of NC_138768.1, from coordinate 842,075,365 downwards.
CCTAATACATTACCTGTTATGATGTCACTGTTGGAATCCAGAGGATATTCCGGTTTACGCTTGAGATTGGAGGATATGGGAATCCCTACGATAAAACTCTAAGAGGCATTTTTAGACCACTCTATCACCATCTGTATTTGAATTTTGAGCTGTGCCCCCTGGAAAAACTTAGGACAACAGTGATACCTGTATCTCTATCCACACAAGTTTTGTTGCTGCCCAGTTATCTGGCAGCATATGTGATGGGGAGTATGTATTACATGTGGGTGGAGGCTGCTGCGTTCTTGGTGACGGTTTCCACGGTTTTTCACTTTTTCGTTTGGAGTGACACTGTGCATACACAGCTGTGGTACTCATTGTAGATCCATACAATATTACACTATATGGCCTTCCTTTCTTTCCTGTTATACCTGGAGTTCCAGTTACCCCAAGGAGGTTCCAGCCACCCTAGGAAGTTATTGATACATGCGCTATTGCTGCACTTACAGTAACTGAGCAACCTGGAATTGTGGTGAGTGAGCCATCCGGCTTTTTGGAAAGATGGCAGATTTGATACACTTTATGAACTATTTATGAACTTTGACAAATTTTTTAGCGCTGCAATTTTTTTCCGCGAAGGATTTTAGTATACCACCTTATTGCTAGCAGCTATAATAGAGGTGTGTAGCGCTGACTTTTTTTTTTTTTTTTTTTTATTCATAGATACCAGCGGGTGGACTGTCCATGCCCCCATTAGCTGGAAATTCCTCCTTGCTGCCCTCCAGCAGCCTCCTAAATCTCTAGGTACATTTCTCTTGGCTGCACACCATAATTTAGTGTACTTACCAATTAAAGGCACCACAATAAGTCACTGATAGGGGAAAGACTAATCTGTAGCATTGTGTAAATCTGGATATTGGAAGCAGAGTTAGGAAGCTACCAGGGCATAGGCAGAATAAACAGAGGGATAACCGTATCACCAAAATCAGCAAGTAGTCTCAGGCCTGCTCAATATCATCAATACACAAAGGGAGATTAAATAACGAAAACAATGTAAATTGACCTACAGGGGAAGATTTACTAAAACTGGAGTGTGCAAAATCTGGTGCAGCTCTGCATACAAACCAATCAGCTTCAGGTTTAATTGTCCAAGCTTTATTGATCAAACTGAAGTTAGAAGGTGATTGGCTACCATGCACTGCTGCACCAGATTCTGAATGCTTGTTTTAGTAAATCCCCCCTATAATCTTACTGGAATATTGGGTTTGATATCGATAGTATAGGGAGGGGGTCTTTTTAAAGCAGATCTGTGACATCATCGGTAGGCGCCAGCTTTTCCAGGTTCAGCCGGCGGGCCTGCCGATGACATGCCGCTAGGCCCGCCCCCCTCCTCCCATACCCAACGAAGGACAATGCCTCCTGGGATATGGACAGCCTGAAAACTTTTTTATAAATAAAATAAAAAAAACTTAAAAATTTACAGATTTAAAAAAACAAAACCGGACTATTTCAGCACTTGGCCTTCAGGCTTCATATCAATAAAAGAATGGTCACCTCACTGTACATCAGCTGGAGCAAACACACAGCAGATCCCACTGGCTGGCAATTCAAGTAAAGTAATTTCCTTTGCTACCATTGATTTGCTATGTATAACTAACCTCACAGGTAAGGTAAAATAAAACAGAATAGAAAAAAACAGAAGCCATTTTTGGACTGTCCTTTCCAGCTAAGAGCCAAACCAGACACCCCAGCAGTCCACTGATATCCGGACAGTCCAAATAAGACATACAGGAGTTTATTTACTGAAACTGGAGAGTGCAAAATCTGGTGCAGCTCTGCATAGAAACCAATCAGCTTCCAGTTTCTTTTTCTGTCAAAGTTTAATTAAACAAGCTGAAGCTACAAGCTGATTGATTACCATGCACAACTGCACCAAATTTTGCACTCTCCAGTTTTAGTAAATCAACTCCATTGACAGCTGGATGCTAGAAAGATTTTCTATTCACTAGAATTATTATCCTCACTTACATGAATACTCCGGATTTCCTGAACCGTTAGGGACCTTCTTGTTCTTAAAGCCTTCTTCTCAGGTTTCTGTAACATAAAGAACAGTTTTATTTACAAATCAAACGCAAGTCTGAATTTACAAGACAGCGGAGTGCTGTTTTATTACAAATTGTAAGATATCTGGAACATTTTCCAGAAGAGTTCTTGAGGGTGTTAAGAAATCTTTAAAGATTTGTCTTGTGTTTTGGGTTTGGTGCCTCAAACCAAGGTTGTTGGGACTTTAACCACTTTACCACTGGAGGATTTTGCTGTCTTACATCCAGGCCACTTTTTGCGATTTGGCACTGTGCGACTTTAACTGACAATTACGCGGTCGTGCGACGCCATACTTAAACAACATTTACGTCCTTTTTTTCCCACAAACAGAGCTTTCTTTTGGTGGTATTTGATCCCCTGTGCGATTTTTACTTTTTGCGCTATAAACAAAAAGAGAGTAAATTTTGAAAAAATAACAATATTTTTCACATTTTTTTATATGAAATTCCCCCCCAAAAAATGTAAAAATCAAAATTTTTTAAAATTTTTGGCCAATTTGTTTTCTGCTACCTATGTTTGGTAAAAAAAATCACAATAAGTGTATTTTGATTGGTTTGGGCAAAAGTTATTACATTTACTAAGGGAAAGATTTGTCATTTTGTGTTTCTTTTTTTTTAACGAGTAATGGCGGCAATCTGCGATTTTTTTTGCGGGACTGTGACATTGCAGCGGACAGATCGGACCCTTGACTGACATTTTTGACACTTTTGGGGGTACCAGTGACATTACTTCAGTAATCAGTGCTATACATATGCACTGTTACTGTAAAAATGACACTGGCAGGGAAGGGGTTCATTTTATTGGAGAGGGAGGGGTTAATGAATGCCTGGTGCTTACTGACATGTGTGGGGGGAGGTGATTGAGTGACACAGGGACAGATCGCATGTTCAGCTATGCTGAACCCTGCAATCTGTCACTGTTTGTCACTTAGGAGATCCGCCCGCTTTGTTTACACAAGCGGGCGGATCTCCAGACTCGATTCCCCGACGATCGGGGAAGAGCGGCAGTGATCACTGCCGCTCCTCCCCTGGCACGACTCCTGCTGTAACTGAAAACAGCGGGAGCGAGCCTCCGGCGGCGCGCGAGCGCCACCCACAAGGGGAGGAGTCCAGCGACGTAGGTCTACGTCGCTGGACGGGAACGAGCCACTTTGCCGCAGAACAGTCAACGTGACTGGTCGGCAAGTGGTTAAGGGCAAGAGTAAACAAAGTAAAGTATCATAGAATAAAAATTGAACAGTTTATTTTCAAAAAAGTTTTACAAGGTAATAGACAAGTTTGTCGTGGATGGGTTTAAGGTCCATCGGTGAGAGAAGTGAAGAAGTTAGAAAGGTAGGTGACAAGGTGAAAAATGGTGACTTTTGAGGAACATTTGTCTCTGTTGTTCCATGCGTGTATTTCAGGATTGGAACTTTGTTCAGAGGAAAATGTCCAGATTATCCTACGCGTTTCGGCTGTATAGGTATTGTTTTTTTTCAAGGATAAGTCACCATGTATCTTTCTTTTGTCTAGTCCATGTGTGAAAGGTTTTCCCCAGGTTTCTAAGTCGCATCAGGAACTAAGGCTGCTTAGGCTAAATCATATAGATTAGCTGTACTGGTAGAATCCAAAAAAGAAGTTCCTCAAGATGAGAAATGTTGTAGTTTTTGTCAAGTATAGCAGAAAAAAAATGGTTCAAGGTGCAGCATCTCCCGGGTGTTGTCTCTCCCTCAGCTGGAGAGAAGTGAAACCCCCCCTTTTCCAATTTAAAAATTTGTCTAACAGCTCAATGAACCTGTCCATTTCTACCTACCCTTCTTAAGTCTTTTTGAAGAACACTGAATCTTGTAAAGATTAGTTGTAAGGTTATATGTAGCGTGTTGTACTGGAAGCTGCTCACCAACAACCATGGTGTCCTACTGGACCCTCAGACGAGATTACTTAACCACTTTAGCCCCGCTCACTGTGCCTCTACTTCGGCAGTGGCTCGTTCCTGTCCAGCGACGTAGACCTATGTCGCTGGACTCCTCCCCTTGTGGGCCGCGCACGCGCGCCGCCGGAGGCTCGCTCCCGCTGTATTCAGTCACAGCGGGAGTCGGGCCAGGGGAGGAGCGGCGGCGATCGACGCTGCTCTTCCCGATCGTCGGGGAATCGAGTCTGGAGATCTGCCCGCTTGTGTAAACAAAGCGGGCGGATCTCCTAAGTGACAGACAGACAGGGTCAGATTGCAGGGTTCAGCATAGCTGAACATGCTATCTGTCCCTGTGTCACTCAGTCACCTCCCCCCTCACACGTCAGTAAGCACCAGGCATACATTAACCCCTCCCTCTCCAATAAAATTAACCCCTTCCCTGCCAGTGTCATTTTTACAGTAACAGTGCATATTTATAGCATTGACTACTGTAGTAATGTCACTGGTACCCCCAAAAGTGTCAAAAATGTCAGTCAAGGGTCCGATCTGTCCGCCGCAATGTCGCAGTCCCGCAAAAAAAAAAAAAAAAAAATCGCAGATCGCCGCCATTACTCGTTAAAAAAAAAACCACCAAAAATGACAGAAATCTTTCCCTTAGTTAGTAAACGCAATAACTTTTGCGAAAACCAATCAAAATACGCTTATTGCAATTTTTTTTTACCAAACATAGGTAGCAGAAAACAAATTGGCCAAAAATGTAAAAAGATTTTGATTTTTACATTTTTTGTGGGGGAATTTCATATAAAAAAATGTGAAAAATATTGTTATTTTTTCAAAATTTACGCTCTTTTTTTGTTTATAGCGCAAAAAGTAAAAAGCGCACAGGTGATCAAATACCACCAAAAGAAAGCTCTGTTTGTGGGAAAAAAAGGACGTAAATTTCGTTTGGGTACGGTGTCGCACGACCGCGCAATTGTCAGTTAAATTCGCACAGTGCAGAATCGCAAAAAGTGGCCTGGACGTAAGACAGCAAAATCCTCCGGTGGTAAAGTGGTTAAAAATTGAAAAGGATGGGAGTACTACACTAGTTCACACAGTCCATATTCTGCAACAAAATCCAAATCATTTCAGGAGCTCAAAACTCCCCCTTCCTCAGGGCCAACAATAGGAGCTACACTCAGAGTCATCAGACTGATCTGTATATGAATAAAATCTTCTATAGGGTGTAGGAATTAGTGTGGCTCTCCTACCCTTTCAGTTTCCTAGAAAAAAGGACTGTGGAAAGAAAGAATTATCCTGGAGAAATCCCAGTATGTCAAGGTGCCAACAAGATAGGAAGGAACGGGTAAGCTTACCAATATGGACAATGATAACAATACAAACACAACAGAGGTTTCAACCCTTCTATATTCTGAAACTGATAAAAAAACCAAAAAAGATTGACAGCAGTTTGGTTGTACAACAGATCTGAATTTAGAAAGTGATTTGTTAGGTTATAGTGGTCATTTAGAAATGTTGTGTCTAAGCAGGACCTGAAAACATTTGCCCTTTATCCTAAAAAAAAAACCCCACTGAATTCTTTTGCCTAGAAATTCCTTATTCTGTAGCCTCATACACACTATATTGTCAAAAGTATTGGGACGCCTGCCTTCACACGCACACGAACTTTAATGTCATCTCTGTCTTAGTCTGTAGGGTTCAATATTGAGTTGGCCCACCCTTTGCAGCTATAACAGCTTTAACTCTTTGGGAAGGCTGTCCACAAGGTTTAGGAGTGTGTCTATGGGAATGTTTGACCATTCTTCCAGAAACGTATTTGTGAGGTCAGGCACTGATGTTGGACAAGAAAGCCTGGCTCACAGTCTCGGCTCTAATTACCTATGCAGTTGGTTTTGCACAGAGCAGACCAGATCCACCCCTTCTCTGGTCCCTCTTCGGCACTCCTGGACCCAACCTCCTGTCGAGTGCCCCCACAGCAAGCAGCTTGCTATGGGGGCACTCGAGCCAAGCTGCAGCCCGATGTCTCCATTCAGACACCAAGTTGCCACTCGGCCCCATCCTCTCTCTCTCCTGATTGGCTAACTGACTTTGATTGACAGCGGCAGGAGCCAATCGCGCCGTGGCTGTGTCTCAGCCAATCAGGAGAGAGAGCCCCGAACGGCTGAGGAACTTGTGGACATCGTTGAAAAGAGAGGGGGCTCAGGTAAGTATTAGGGGGAACTGGGGAGACTGCAACACATAGGATAAAAAAAACCTCCTGACTTTACAACTCCTTTGAGGGTAGAGGATAGGTTTGAGGTCTTGTAGAACCCAGATTTCTACATAAAGAGGACTTATCATGCTGTATTATTATGGCAGGGGATGCTTACATTCCTTGCGATAGCAATTGAGGTGATCAAGTTTTTTTTTTTGTTCTTTTTAAAAGGGACAGTGTAAAAATGTAAAAAAATTTAATAAAATAAATACAAATTATTATTATCTTTTTTTTAAAAGCGCCCCCATCCCCCCCATGCTCGCGTGCAGTGGTGAACACATACATAGTCACGTCCAGTCGTCCACAAATATAAACGGTATTCGCACCACATGTGTAAAGCATCGCCGTGAACATCAAAGTGAGAGCAATAATTCTAGCACTGGACCTCCTCTGTAACTCTAAATTGGTAACCTGTAGAAGTGTTTAAAGCGTTGCCTATGGAGATTTTTTAAATACCATAGTTTGGCGCCAATCCTTGTTAGCTTGAGACTGAACAACCAATTCCCAACCGCAAGTGTAAACCTAACCTAAAGGTACAAACAGAATACTGCATGAATAAGTACATTTCCAGACAGTTGGTGGAGTTGTAGTCTACTCATATTAACCTGGCTGAACCGTAAAAAAGAAAAGAAAGAAAAAAGGAAGTTGTTTACAAAGCTTAATAGCTCAATCTTAAATTTTTCACACACAAATAAATCAGTCAATAGAGTGATATCACACCAGTCCCGTGTGCTCACCTGTTTGGCGCACTCTCGCAGCCAGTTCTTTACCGCCTCCTCTTTCAGTGAGCAGCCAGTGAAGACAAGGACACAGTGGTGGTGTATGCTGTTCTCTCGCACATCGTGTCTTGGGTCCGGTGGAGGGGATGGTCCTTCCTCTGCTGGGAGAAGCCTCAACGAGTTGCTCAGTGTGTGATGACAAACTTCCACCATCTGCTCAGAATCTTTAACACAATAAAAGGTCATTGCTAAATAATGTGGCCTCTAAGACACAACCAGGATTCAAAACCTGTGCTGGGAACTTTGTAGCCCATAACTTGTACCAATTTTAAAGAATATATACAGAGGATTTAAAAACAGCCTTAACAACATGCTTCTAGCAGTAGATTCCCGAAGAATTATCTGTGCCTATTTCAGGCAAGCATTTGTGCCAGTGTAGGCAACATTACACACAAGTGCAGTGAATTCAGGTGGTTCTTACTAGTACCTCTTTAAGAATTTGCAAGAATTTGCAAGCTATGGCAGAGACAAATTCTTAAAGAATTACTGCCAGTTCTGGGTTTAAGAAATTGGTGGTAATTAGGACCTACGCTGATCTGACCTACAGAGGTACTCCAGTACTCAGAGCGGTCTGTGCCTGTGCTGGGAAGCTGTCATATATGTGACAGCTTCCCACACAGTGCTGTATCCCCAGGCCTCATTAAGCTGTCCGATGGGAGATTTCCCAGCAGAAAGCTAAATGTAGGTAAATGAGCCCGACATACAGTTGATATCATTACCCAAATATAAGCAATACCCATATTTCGGAAAATACTCATCAGTGGATGGGTGGAGCCTGATGGAGAACTGGGAGACTAGTTCCCCATTAGCTTGGCTTCACACTTAAAGCGGTTGTACACCCAAACAAAAAAAAAAAACCTGCAAGACAAAGGCATAATGAGCTAGTATGCATCGCATACTAGCTCATTATGTATTACTTACCTTAGAACGAAGCCCCGACACGGACCCCCGGACATCGCTGCAGGCGCTGCCATGATCCCTCGGCGTATCTTCCGGGTTCGGCGGCTCCGGCGCTGTGATTTTCCGGCAAGCTCCCGGCAAGCAAAACTGAAGGTCCCCACGGACCTTCAGAGTGCATGCGCCGCTCGCGTGAGCGGCTGCATGCACTGCAAATATCTCCTAAACCGTGCCTGTTTAGGAGATATTAATTGTACCTACAGGTAAGCCTTATTATAGGCTTACCTGTAGGTAAAAGTGTCAAAAAGCGGGATACTTCCGCTTTAAGTGACAAAATACTGCATCGGATGTATCCGAAATCCGTCAATTAGACTGAATAAAATAGTCTCTCTGTTCCCCAACATGTCCTGCCTACCCCGGGTATTAAAATAATTTGACTTCGCACGTGTTAATGTGACGGCACAGTGGCCGGGGAGGGTGGGAGTGCACTGAGGAGGGAGCGTCAAGTGTGGACACTCCTTTCCCAATGCACACACAGACCAATTCATGTACCTGCCTGTGAGAGGTACCGGGTATGAGCTGGGTGCGAGCACTGACACTTTCAGTGCTGCCCCCTGACTGAATTCAAAAGGTTGTCTAGGATACCCTTTAATATGTTCTGCAGTCGAGGAGAACACTCTAAGCTGAGGTGCCTAATATTCATCTACTAAAAGGGAATCTTTAATGGGACAAATTTACATAAAATATTAGCTGCCTGATTTTTTTTGGCTTCTGTACTTTGTGTCACGGACCTGGAACTAGTATGCAGCTGTTTAAAACCCTTACTGAAGTCACAGAAAGAGATATGCAGTCAATAAACCTGTAAAACATCCATTGTCGTAGGCTTAGCTTCACTTTCCTGTTGTAGCAGTTGTGCAGGGTGTCTAAATACAGTATAACTGTGCAGCTCAATAGGTACCTGGGGTAGACCGAGCATACTTAGTACCAGACCGGATTTGTCTCATACACCCTTTTCCTCTTCTGCAATGTAAATCTGTGTAAACAAAGTTGTGCTAAGGTGGGTGGCTGTTGATCAGCTATTCCTGAATAGAGCACTGGAGTGTGAGAGAAAAAAGGTGGGAAGCCAGGATCAGAGCCTGCACCTTAAAAACCCTTAGGATGTAGCTGGGGCATAGTCCCAGGAACTATATACATGCTGTTATTACAATTTTTGTTACAGGAGACATCCCTCCTCCGGGTGCAGTTTGATCCCCCTGGGGTGCCTGGAGGGATAGGCTTCTCGTCTCTGCATAAGACTTTAGTTCATGCGTCAAACTTCTTATGTAGCAGTCATGTTCCTTTGTTCATTCACCAATTTATGCTCTGCGATTGTTTATCATATTGTAATCCCTTTTTCACTTAATAAAAATTATTGAAACTAAAAAACCCGTAAGCCAGGACCAGCTAAGAATCAATCCATATATGGGCAGGCTGGTTATACTGAAGTCAATGCATTGATCGTCTAGAGTACAATCAGCCTGTCTGATTTTTTTTTTTTCATGCAATCACCATCAGCAGCTATAGCTAGAAACACTGATCATTGTATTCTGCCTTCAAGGAAGGCTCCCCGACAGCAGAACACAACAGTGCTGTGGAAGGTATTCCCCCATCAACAGTCATTGAGTCCACCCGTGCCGTGAAGGCAAAGCGTTCTCAGATTGAACAAAGTGGAGAAGCGTGTTCTTTGAATGGCACCTGTGCCAAGCAAGAAGCCTCCTGTGTTCACTAAGCAGCAGGGCAGCCACTCAGCACAAGACCCAGAAGCAAGCGGTAATCACTGTAGTAGCGCTACCTACTACAGTGATTTCTGGATTTCATGGGGATCAGCCAGGTCTGGCGCATACATACTTACATTGATCCAAGCTGTACCAATGTAACGATGCAAAAATAGCCATATCTGAAATTCAGCTTTAATATCAGAAAGTACCCTGGGATGCCTGGGATAGGTTCAGTAAGAAATGCTGCAAGGGTTCACCTTAACATGTAAGGTGTATAAAAATATTTGGAGCCCCTTCCAACTTTTTTTTTTAAATAAGAGAATCTCATAAGGTGTGGAAGATGATACTTTGGTGTCCACATCCCCACTAGCAAAGTGATGATGAGCCTGGGAACATTATCAAGAAGAGGGATGGGACAAGGTATTGTCTTGAAAAGGACCTTGAAACGGAGATAAATGTTGATAATGCCCATGAGTTCCATTTGTTCAACGTTTCTATATTGATTATCTCCCTAATATTGGTCTCCCAGGCTTTTATATAAGAGAGCTTGGTGGAGTTTGTCAAGAGTGGCGAGTAGTCTGTAGAGACTTCTCTCCTCTGGCCAATAACCTGGCAGCACCATTTTTCATATAAGTGAGGGAAGGTTATTCTCCCAGCTTTATGTGTAGGCCACTGAGGAAATGTGTGATTTTGCGAGATCAAAACATTTTTGTCACGGTACGAGATGCGCAAATTGGTATAAAAAGGACACAAAATTCTCAAAGGTGCAGTTTGAGAAGCATGTTTATTGCGGATTAGGTAGCGCTGGGTTGGGGCCTGGAGCTTAAAGGTTCCAAAGTGTCTTGGGTGAGAAAGAACCTTCAATCATGTGTCCAGGCTTTGCTTGACTCCTGCAGCCTGTCTAAGGGTACAGGGGTGCAGGATCTTTATAAGCCAGGCTTGTGGACAGCTCAGTGCAGTAGGAGTTGCTGCTGATCGGACACACAGCCGGTGTGTCAGGATAGAGGTGACCTACTGGGGAGACAAGACTTCATGTTGGAGAGGTTTCCTTACCCATGGGACTGGGAGAGTTGGGACAGCAAAGCGGGTCAGTAGAGGACCAAGAGAGCTGAGGCAACCAGAGAGTCCAGGAGGGAGATCTGTGAGTCTCCAAAGTGGGAGAGCCCGGGTGCTGGGAGAACCCTATCCAGTGAGATCAGGAGTGGAGCCTGAGTAGTAAGATGCTGGGAGCACAGAGTGAGTGAGTCAGAGTAGTCCTTGGTCGGGGGGACCAAACAGAGCAGCGGTGCTGGTGACTGAAAAGCCAAGTGGCTTGGTATTTTCAGTTACTTGTTCTACAGTGAGAAACTGTAACCCCTGCATTGGTAACCTGTTTTTGTTGAACTAGAACTTTGTTTTTCTGTTTAATAAAAGTGGGTTACCAGTCCCTTAAAAATAGTTTGAGCAGGATAGATATCTGTGGGAGGCAGCGGCTTGGGCTTTGTTCCAGGCTCGACTGCTTATACTTAAGCAATGGATTACACAAGAACCCCCGACGTGTAAGATGTGGTTGGAACAGTTAGGTTCCACTCTACGCATGGTAAAATGTATATACCAACACAGAGGATCCCCGTCCAAGTTTATGAAAATTTGGGGGGTTTGGTTGAACTCACCTGGCATGGCTCCCACAGACTTGATACTAGACCGTTTGTTGCTTTAACCACTGCTGGCCCTGGAGGGCTCTTCCTGCTTGCTTTAGGGTTGCTACTTTCTTTATTTTGGTTTGGCTGCAAATCCTGCTAGGTTGTATATTTTTATGCTATTTTACGTTTACCAATGCATTTGTAATAACCGGCTGAGATCTGTAAACCAAAATGTGGCTTAATTTACGATCTTTTTGATTGTGCTTTATACGTTTCTGTGAGCGAATTATCAATAAACTTTTCTTCTTGATTTAAAGAAAAAAATAGTATGAACTTACAGAAACTCACATCATAAAATGCATCTACCACTAGAGCTAAACATCCCCAGATCACAACCTCTGCAAAGTTTCTAAGCAATATTTTGAAGAAACTACAGTATACCAGTGGATCTGATGAAGTGCCCAATGCAGATAAAACCTTTGTTGAGGCACCATTGTGGGTTGGAGCCTTGAATAATGGATGGGTTGTTGAAGGAAGGGGATAAAGGTGTGCAATTTGCATTGTTTACTGAGGCTGTCCTCAAGGGACAGTGAATAGGATAGCAAAGAGGCCAAGATATAAGGTCGATGTTTAGAAGGTAGCCACGTCAACAGATGAATAGGAGTGTTAGGAGTAGCTACAGAAAGTCTTGCTTGCTTTTCTACAGCATAAACTGTCAGAAACCAGGAAGGAAAATTAGAAAACAAATATATAGGATGAAAAAAGAAGACAAGGGGTTCCTGTATTTACCATCTGCTTCCAACTAACTGCCATGTAAATACAGAAAACATACAATACACATACATACAAATAAAATACAATAAACACAAGACATACTGAACACACTAATCTCCTATATACAACAGCTTACCTAAAAACTTGACTCTCCCAACTATATGGTAAATGTTACCACGGAAGGGGAAAGGTTTAACGGATGACTTTATGGCTGCAAAGAAAGAAGGAAGAGAATGTAAAGAATGCATCAAACAATGTAAAAGTTAATTTAGAAAAACAAAGTGGAACTGTTATCATTTGGTAAAATAAATGAGCATTAAAACAAGCCCTTGTTGACCTCTCTGTAGCTGAAACCACTGTGATGTAATTCATCTTCAAAGATTACAACAGTAAGAGTCCATTTACACCAATGCACTGCAATAGCATCCCAACCCACCTTCCCAGCACCTATATGGCAGTGCAAAAAAGCACTAACTTGTGTCGCAGTGCTCTGCTGAAAATGCAGCATGCATAATGAATATGTTAAATTTCATTTTTTTTTTCTTCTGGGAAAAATTAAGGGAAAAAAAAAATTTAAATCAAAATTACCTGAATAACAAAAAAATGCCAAACAAACCAACCAAAAATAAAATGCAGCATACATGATTTGTGGGTCCAATATGATGCATGCCCAAATAAATGGGCTGCTGCAACGCACAGCAGCGGAACAAACTAATATATATAGGCCCTAAAACTTTCAGTTTAATTTCAGTAGCTCAGTTCATTTTGCTCCCCCTCTCAGCAGTGATTTGATAACCTGCAAGCCTCCTAATGTAAACACAGAGCAGAGGCACTAATCGAATCGGCTTTTGATTTACCGATATTGCCGAAATTTCGGGAAAGTGCATGTACCAGGGTGATGCCAGCAGCTAGAGGCATCACCCAGTACCGGTATCCATAGCCAATGGTCGGCTGTCTTGTAATGACAACCGATGTGGCTGAGAAGCCGCTCAGCTGTCATTACAAGGAGCGGGTGGGGACGCCCCGGGGACGTCCCCCCCGCGGCTCGCTCGGGTTTCCTGTCCCACTGGGAGACCCGGGCATACTACCTTCACCGCCTGACCGGGTCTCCATCTGCACTGCCGCCGTCTGACCGAGTCTCCATTTCTTTGAATTCGGCGCAACTGAGTACCCGGAAGTGATGTCATGTCATGACATCATTTCCGGGTACTGGCAGCGCCAAATTCAAAATCTTACAGCATTCAAAGCAGCCAAACTTGGCGTTTTTAATGCTTTAAGTGCAGAGGAGGGGTTTAGGGTCTTTTAGACCCCCAGATCCCTCCACCACAGTACCTGTAGACATTAAAAAAAAAAAAAAAAATGTAATGTCCGAAAATATCGGCAGATATCATCCGATACCGATATCCGATGACCAAAATATCGGTATCGGTAGTAAAAAAAAACAATATCGGTCGATCACTACTTTTCACTTTTTCTTTGAACAATGACTACGTTTTTCTTGTTTCTGGAACTTGGTTTAGGTACTAATTAACAATGCACTAGCCTGACATGCAGTTTTACCACTGAGGGGGAGGCCTCCTCTCCTGAGGGTGGCACTGCTTCTCCCCTTCGGTGTTTATAATACGCCTCAGAGTGGCACCGGTGTTGGTGGTGTGCTGGGGATTTTTGGAGGTACTTTCTGCCCCCCGCCCGCAGCATTTGGGCTGTCCAGACTACTCTGTTGTTAATCTAGCACTCCCATTGGTATTTGCTGGCCTAGTGCTAGCTACTAGGCTTTCTTGTCAATAATTTTCTTTTTTTCTCTTATATAAATACTAGTTGGAGACAGAATCATAGGGGCTACCCTCGATCCCCAATGGGGAGAGCCCCAATGTTATTCTGTGCTATACGGTGCTATACAACCGTTGTTCCTCCTTTTATTCACTTGTGTACTACGTGTACTTCACATTTTATACTTGTCCTTTAAACCTATGATTTTGCTTTACTGGAAATGTTGATATGACATGTTATTTGGTCTTGAATAAAGATTATAATAAATAAAATAAAAGCACATCTAGGATTTACCTTTACATCTGGTCATGAACCGAGCCTTTTCCAGCGGCTGGCTGAACCACACACTGATACGATCCATCTTTGGAGACAGGGGTCCTGCTAAAAATCGACCGTCGTGCCTGAACAAGAAAACAAGAACATTTTTACCATGTTAATGTGTATTTAAATCCTAATGAAAATGTTTTTATTCGCGCTCTTTTTATACAACTGAAGGTCCACAAGTGCAAAAAAAAAAAAAAAACCCCACAAAAAACAACTTGTTGATTCTGCCAGAAATCCAGTGAGCTCATAACTTCCTATACTCTCTCTGTACTGTTCCTGTACTGCGCTCTGCTTGTTATCAGTTAATAAGCTTATTAGCTCTTTTGGTAGACTACAGAACACCTCCCTCCAATGTTATGGAAATTTGTTTGGGGTGTTTATGCAGTCTTAACAAATTTTCTGTCCTACGATGACAACACTGCGAATCCATAGATATAGTATGACACTGAAATGTCTAACAAAGATATTCTCCAGCAAAGAGTTAATGCTGAAAAACAATAGTAAATGCCAAACTGCAGTATTAACATACCAGCAAATTGTTCCTATCTGCAGATGGCAAGTAATGCGTATCAATAACAGGGAGGTGGACAGTGCAATCAACGTGAGATCTGAGTCATTTGCGCTACATGCATAGAACACACAGCTGGGGTGACAAACACATTTCAGGAAAATTGAATATTGGATAATGATTCTTTGTATTTTCAGTGCTAGACTACCAGTCTGATATGACCATTTGAAAAAAGTTTCTGTATGTAAAGGAGTGCTCCAGACAGCCATAAAAATACCAAAAATATGTAGCAGAAAATAAATTGGCCTAAAATGTTAAAAAATTTCTATTTTAAATTTTTATTTGGGAATGTTATATAGCAAAATGTGAAAAATATTGTTTTTATTTTTTCAGAATTGCCGCTCTTTTTTTTGTTTATAGCGCAAAAAATAAAAATCGCACAGGTGATCAAATACCATCAAAAGAAAGCTCTATTTGTTGGAAAAAAATGGACATCAATTTTATTTAAGTACTGCGTCGCACGACACCGCAATTGTCCGTTAAAGTAACGCAGTGCCGAATTGCAAAATATGGCCTGGTCATTAAGGGGGAAAATCTAGCGGTCCAGAAATGGTTAAAGCATAAATAAATGCAAAACGTTTTATTTAGTTTTGGATAGAGAGGGATTAGAGCCCCTGTCAGTTCTTATTGTGGTCTGTGCCCCGTCAGGGAGATTAATCCTCTCCATTTATCCTGCAGCTTCCTTTGGGGGGCACTCGAGCCAAATCACAGCTCCATGTATTCATTCAGACACGGAGCTGCAGTTCAGTCCCGCCCCCTCTCTCTCCTGAGTGGCTAGCTGACTTTGACTGACAGCAACGGGAGCCAATGGCGCCGCAGCTGTGTCTTAACCAATGAGGAGTGGAGTCCCGGATGGCTAAGACAGTCATGGACATGGCTGGATTGTGAGAGGGTTCAGGACAGCATGGGGGGCAGAGGGGAGCTGCTGCACACAGAAGGTTTATTATCTTAACCACTTACGGACCGTCCACCGTGTATTTACGTCGGTCCTTTGACATTAGATACTGGGGTTATGGCTGCAGATAGCTGCCATAACTCTGGTATTGTTTTATTAAATGGCGGACAGTCTGCATTAACATAAGGGTGGTCCCAGCGGCAGATTCGCCATGGAATTATCTTTATGGGTGGCGGAGGAGAGGTGCGCCATTCCCCCCCCCCCCCCGGTCGTTTTCCCCGCTTTCTGGAGCTGTCGACAGCAGGGAAAAAGATCCGGTCTGCTGAGGCAGGAAGTCGGGTGATGGCAACATGGCCCCCACTCTACTCTATGGCCTTGGAGGACCAGAGCGACATCATATGTCGCTTCCTAGCAACGGCCTTAAAGAGCCCATTTTTTGTTTTCAAAAAAAAAAATGCCTTTTTTTTCTGTTTTTGTTTTTTAGTGTAGATGTGAGATCGGAGGTCTTTTTGACCCCATATCTCACATTAAAGAGGTCCTGTCGTGCTTATTTATATTACAAGGGATGTTTACATTACATTACAAAATAAAAATTTAAAGCGCCCTGTCCCCGTTGGCTCACGCGCAGAAGCGAACGCATACGCAAGTCGCGCCCACATATGTAAACGGTGTTAAAACCACACATATGAGGTATTGCCGTGATTGTTAGAGAAATAATGGGAGCCCTAGACCTCCTATGTGACCTGTAGAATTATTTAAAATGTCACCTAAGGGGAATTTTACTGTTTTTTTATTTTTTTCAACTCAAAAAGGTGTATTTTTTTTTTTTAAAAAATTGCGTTTTTAAGACCACTGCGCAAATACTGTGCGATAAAAAATATTGCAACGATCTCCATTTTATTCTCTAGGATCTCTGCTAAAAAAAATACATATATAATGTTTGGGGGTTCTAAGTGATTTTCTAGCAAAAGAAAAAACTGATTTTAACTTGTAAACAACAAGTGTCAGAAAAAGGCCCGGTCCAGAAGTGGTGAATGCATTAAGATAAAACCCCCCCCCCCCCCCCAAAAAAAAAAAAACCTTCTGCCTTTACAACTCCTTTAACCCTTAGTAAACAAGCACATATTAGAAAGTGCCTTCTTGGAGTTCAGCTTTAAATTGAATTTACAATTTATGGCCAACCTTAAGGCATAATTAAAGGCATAACTTTTTTTTTTTTTTTCAAACCTGGGCCTTAAGTGGACTGCACTATAAAGTGCACATGCTCTGATTGGCTGGCCTGGATGCAAAGTGCGCATGCTCTGATTGGCCGGCCTGGATGGAACATGAGTCAATGGAGGAGAGGAAGGTTCCTTTTCAATGGAGACCTTCAAACAGCATGTGACAAGACAGTCAAGGGCAGGCTGAGCCAGATCCTTTCACTGTATATCAGTGTTGAGGAATATCCATTCCATAGTAATAGGATTATAGAGAGTACAAAGGGTTAATGGGCAGCATAGCTATCTGATTTACAGTTCTACACTGACCTAAAAGTGGGTCCGCTGTTCGGCCCAGTTATTACCAGGCCATGGACCGGTACCGGTCCGCAGCCCGGGGGGTTAGGGCCCCCGTTTTTACATGAAGACTGTATACCTCACACAGCTGTCACCAGCAATCAGTACCGGTCTAATGGGCTTAGTCAGAGAACGGATCAGAACATCAAAGGGAATGCCTGATCTGTCAGAGTAATATCGCAGTATTCGGATTTCCTTTCACTTACCAGCCCGGGTACATCAAATATCGAGTTCTTAACATTTGAGGGCTTGAAAAGCTGCTTTCAGAAAGGACCAGCTCGATGTCCTCGTTTCTGCCGAGGAAAGGAAAGGCAAAAAAAAAAAAAAGAGTCATTTTAGGATACTCAGCTTCTAAATGGAACATTTTATTACATCCTGGAAAACGAATGCAAGAAATGGTGAGAGTAAAGGGATCAGCGTCCTCGATTGACAATCTAACTTTAATGAGCAGGAAACGTATGACATGGGGCGCTGAGGGCATCTGTATCATAATAAACATTAAACAGCATAAAATTATACACTGAATTCAAAACTAAAAGCAAAGTGTTAAGTTAACACGGCCAGCATTCATTGCTACTGCGCCACTATAAGGCGTCCATCACAATGCGAATACAGTAATCCCCCGCTACGTCGCGGTTCAGTTTTTGCGGTCCCGGTAATTCGCGTTTTTTTTTGTAATGTTATTTTACTATATAAATCATTAAAAATGAAATATTTTTGTGTTTTCCATAGCTCTTGCTATGTCTCTCAGTATCTTTTATGTGTTTAAATGAGTTTCTATTGTTTTAAAAGTGTGTTTAAAGACCTTAAAATGCTTTTACACGTACAGTGACAGTAAAATAAACATGCCTACAATGCATTTTAATAGGGTTTTTCTATTTCGCGGAATTTCACTTTTCGCGGCTGGGTCCGGAACGTAACCCCCGCAATGGAGGGGGGTTTACTGTATGTGTCTACACCGGATCCTTGGATTCTTGCGGCTGGGGTGACAGGTTAATGGTTTATTTTTTTTTATCGATTAAAAAAAATGAAAAGTAAATGAACAGACGAGAAATCCAAATCAATATTTGGTGTTATCACCCTTTGCCTTCAAACCAGCATCAATTCTTCTAGGTAGACTTGCACACAGTTTTTGAAGGAACTCGGCAGGTAGGTTGTTCCAAACATCTTGGAGAACTAAACACAGATCTTCTGTGGACATAGGCTGCCTTATATCCTTCTGTCTCTTCATGTAATCCCTGACAGACTCCATTATGTTGAGATCAGGGCTCTGTGAGGCCAAACCATCACTTCCAGGATTTGACATTGGCTGTATGTTTGGGGTCATTGTCCTGCTGCAGAATACATTTGGGGCCAATCACACACCTCCCTGATGGTATGACATGATGGATAAGTATCTGCCTGTATTTCTCAGCATTGAGGACACCATTTGTCCTGACCAAATCTCCAACTCTATTTGCAAAAATGCAGCCCCAAAATTGCAAGGAACCTCCACCATGCTTCACTGTTGTCTGCAGACAATCATTTATGTACCGCTCTCCAGCCCTTTACCAACAAACTGCCTCCTGCTAGGGCCAAATATTTCACATTTTTACTCATCAGTCCAGAGCACCTGCATCCAATTTCTTATGTTTTCATGCATTGGGCGTGGAAACAAGGCTTACGACTCAACTGATTGGGTCCACGAAACATGTTGAGTCTACGATGCTTCGATATAGCTCATTATTCCCTCATTATTTGCTTTATTGATACTACGAACATACTTTACTACTGTAATATTTTATTGACATACTTACCTTGTTGGTTTTATGAATGTGAAATTGGGGACTCCTCTACTAGCCTATGTAACTGATTATGCATATTTCATATGTTATGTTTCATACCTGTATGTACAATAAATGTGTGACTTTTCCTGCCAGCTTAGCCATGTCCCTCATTCAAAGTCCCAACCCTTCTTCTTTTTGCATTCGATTAGGGATGGGGGCGCATGGCCAATCCCACCGTGCGCTTCATTTAAAGTCCCAAACCTCCCCGCCTTGTATGATACGACTCAACCATGCACATAAAACATAGGGGGTACAAAAACATGGCACCAGGTGCTCTTTACTGATGACATGAGACAGTTTGTTTTTGGAAGGGCTGGAGAGCAGTGTGCAGGCAACCATGAAGCATGGCGAAGGTTCTTTGCAAGACCTAAATGCGTGTTTAGTCTAGGGATGTGGGGATAAGTTGCAATACCTTTTTTTCTGGCTGCAGCAGGCTTCCTCAATCCATGTAACTGGTCCAAAAATGCTTCCTTTCTAAGGTTCTCCCAGCCAAGGACACATACTTACCTTTTTCATGTACAAGGTGGGGTTAATAGCCCTGCACTGTACCTGGTGACACTGAGGGTCTGTCCACAGCCTGGAGCTTTGGGTAGAGACAGGGCTGGAGCTTATCGGACCAAAAGATAGGGTAAGTAGTACACTTTATCCCTGCCCCCCAAGACTTTGGAGGGTGCTGCAAGGGTAGATTTTAATTTATGGTGTTGCGCTTTAAGTCCACCATCCCTCTGCTCACTGGGTTGCTGATTTTACAACTCCTATTCCCACAGGTTAAGAAATGACATGAACCCTCCTAGCTGGATGGAGGAGTGATGATTAGCAGATGACATCTTAGTCTGAATGCTCCTCACCTGGTGATCACACCTTTCTCAGCCAAGATGAAGGCAGCACCAGGATTCACCGTCCGCAGTAGTTTCTGCAGGAGGACCAGGGACGGATGCCTCTGCTCACAAGTCAGACTGGTCAGCGCTATAGCACTCACGATGCCTGCAATATAGAAGAACAGATTAGAGGACTTTAGAATAGATAGTGGCCCTGATTTGACACAATGGGGTTGATTTACTATAACCTGAGAGTGCAAAATCTGGTGCAGCTCTGCATAGTAGCCAATCGGCTTCTAATTTCAGTTTGTTCAATTAAAACTTCAGTTTGTTCATTTAAGCTTTGACAATAAAACCTGGAAGCCGATTGGTTTCTATGTAGAGCTGCACTAGATTTTGCACTTTCCAGCTTTAGTAAATCAACCTCATTGTCTGCAGGAAGAACCATTTAATACAATACCAATTCATCCAATATCTGTTTTATCTACCATCTAATAAAGCACTTTTTGGATTCAATTTTCTCATTTTCTACACATTACCATATCACGATGATCATGTTGCACACAGAAATTAGTATGTGCGCTCCCTAGGGGTTTGCTGTATATCAAGAAGTGAAAAGAGCATCCTTACTAAACGGCTGCGGGAAGGAAATCAGTTACAATTACAGTAAAATCTTGGATTGAGAGTAACTTGGTTTAAGAGCGCTTTGCAAGACAAGCAACATTTTTAAATACATTTTGACTTTGATTAACAAGCGATGTCTTGAGTATAAACGGGAAGAGTGGTCCCTCTAAGTGTAGCAATATGGTTACATTTAATGAAGGTACAACATTTAGCAACTCACATGGTTGATGATTAAAACAGGCACATCTAAGTATGCAGGCATCCGGGGTAAAGCTGTCCACATAGACCAGGGGTGGCGAACACGCGGCTCTCGAGCCGCATGCGGCTCCCGGCCAAACTGAATGCGGCTCTTTGGTTATCATTATTATTTGGTATACTGTGGCTCTAGTAGTCTTTGCCAAGTTTGGATGCTGCGGGACCTCTGAGGAGAGATCTCCAAGCGCGTAGTCCCGCCCCCAGGCTGCGACATCACGTCTCCCATCTCCCAACACTGCACGGGCCAGAGAGCGTGGGGACCCGTGTGTCTCCCTCCCGCCTCAGCTGCCTGTCACGTGTCTGAGTGACTGACGAGAGCTCAGCTCAGCCGAGACAGCCGCCCGCTGACATCTTCCCCTGCGCATATCAACAGCAGCAGGTGAGGAGGGGGGGTCTCTGATGGGGGACATTTATGTGTGTGGGGGTCTCTGATGGGGGACATTTATGTGTGTGGGGGTCTCTGATAAGGACATTGTTGTGCAGGGGTCTCTGATGGGGGACATTTATGTGTGTGGGGGTCTCTGATGGGGGACATTTATGTGTGTGGGGGTCTCTGATAAGGACATTGTTGTGCAGGGGTCTCTGATGGGGGACATTTATGTGTGTGGGGGTCTCTGATGGGGGACATTTATGTGTGTGGGGGTCTCTGATAAGGACATTATTGTGCAGGGGTCTCTGATGGGGGACATGTATGTGTGTGGGGGTCTCTGATGGGGGACATTTATGTGTGTGGGGGTCTCTGATGGGGGACATTTATGTGTGTGGGGGTCTCTGATGGGGGACATTTATGTGTGTGGGAGTCTCTGATAAGGACATTATTGTGCAGGGGTCTCTGATGGGGGACATTTATGTGTGTGGGGGTCTCTGATGGGGTACATTTATGTGTGTGGGGGTCTCTGATGGGGTACATTTATGTGTGTGGGGGTCTCTGATGGAGGACATTTATGTGTGTGGGGGTCTCTGATAAGGACATTGTTGTGCAGGGGTCTCTGATGGGGGACATTTATGTGTGTGGGGGTCTCTGATGGGGGACATTTATGTGTGTGGGGGTCTCTGATAAGGACATTGTTGTGCAGGGGTCTCTGATGGGGGACATTTATGTGTGTGGGGGTCTCTGATGGGGGACATTTATGTGTGTGGGGGTCTCTGATGGGGGACATTTATGTGTGTGGGGGTCTCTGATAAGGACATTATTGTGCAGGGGTCTCTGATGGGGGACATTTATGTGTGTGGGGGTCTCTGATGGGGGACATTTATGTGTGTGGGGGTCTCTGATAAGGACATTATTGTGCAGGGGTCTCTGATGGGGGACATTTATGTGTGTGGGGGTCTCTGATGGGGGACATTTATGTGTGTGGGGGTTTCTGATGGGAGACATTTATGTGTGTGGGGGTCTCTGATAAGGACATTATTGTGCAGGGGTCTCTAAAGGGGGACATTTATGTGTGTGGGGGTCTCTGATGGGGGACATTTATGTGTGTGGGGGTCTCTGATAAGGACATTATTGTGCAGGGGTCTCTGATGGGGGACATTTATGTGTGTGGGGGTCTCTGATGGGGGACATTTATGTGTGTTTGTCTGTTTTGGCAGGTCACTGCGTGGTGTGGCTCTCTGACTCTCACAGTTTAAAATTTTGGCTCCTTTTGTCGAACTTGTTCGCCACCCCTGACATAGACCATCCTCCACACCACCATCAACATCATCCCTTCCACGCTGCGCTCCTTGAGCGCTTTAAGACTAGCTTTCAGATCTCTCTACTGCAGAGTAGTCTTCTGGTCACGACTGCAGACTGCCGGTGGTGAGAAGGACAGTCTATGTGGACAGCTTTACCCCGGATGCCTGTATACTGCCTCTTTTAATCATCAACCATGTGAGTTGTTAAATATTGTACCTTTATTAAATGTAACCATATTGCTACACTTAGAGGGACCTCTCTTCTCTTTTATACTCTCTAGCTGCTGCTGGATTCGGGTTCTAATCCCCTTGTAGAGGCGCCATTTGTGGGTGGACATTTTATGGTTACACAACCTATCACATTGCTATAATCCTTTTATACGGACTATAAAACGAAGAACTTATGAATAAATGGTTGTGGAACGAATCATCTGAGTTTCCATTATTTATTATGAGGAAATTCGCTTTGATATAAGAGTGCTTTGGATTACAAGCATGTTTCTGGAACGAATTATGCTCACAATCCAATCCAAGGTTTTACTGTATATAAAAGATAACCTGTACGGAGAAAAAATATGCCACTGCCGAGCTCCTTCTGAAAAGGCTGCTTTTCTGGCTGTCTCTGGATTCAATATTTTATTTTAACTTTATATGAGGCGCTGAGCCACCATGCAGCAAGTGAACTCCTGATCTGCATACTTGTTCTAGGTCAGAGTATTAACGCCAGGGATCAGCATGACAGCCAAGAAATTAGCCACATCAGAAGGTGGTCAGCAATGGCAGCCAGCATTGCTTCTTTTGGCACAAGGTTCTTTTAGGGCCCTTTCACACTGGAATGTTCCATTATGGTGGTAGTTCTTTGTTTTTAATTACTCCAGGAAATTAACCTTAAAGTAGTTGTAAACCTCTGCATAAACCCAATGAAGTGACAAGCCTCAGGTGATAGGAGGATTTGTTTTATCTCTCTATTTAAGTTGTACCCAATTATCTGTGGAGCTCTCTTCTTTACAATCGCTCAAAGCATACAGACCAAAGGCTATTTCTCAGCTCCAGAAAGCAGATGGTGGGGATCTGACACTACACACTGTAGAGCACAGGGAGGAGAGCAGAGTGTAATCCGAGACTTGAGAGGAGGGAATGGACCAGTGGCGGCTGGTACTCCATGGGCCGGGGGAGGCAGACCGACCGCACCATACACCCCCCCCCGGACCACACCAGGCCACACACCATCCCCCCCCGGACCACAGCGAGACAGGAGAGGAGAGGATAGGACAGGACAGGCAGGACCCCCCCCCACCCCACTCACTCACCATGCCTAGATGCAGCAGCAGGCGCGCGGCGGCTTCTTCTCCCTGTCTTCTGCATCTCCTCCTCCATGCCCAATGCCATGGCTTCTCCTTTCGGCCAATCGGGAAACGGGTCTCAAAACCCGCTTCCTGAATGGAAAGGAGGAGGATCCGTGTGACAATAGCGAATTTTCATTTGCTATTGTCACACAACTGGGTGGGCTCGGGGCGCACTGCTCTGCGCCCCAATCCCACCCTTTTTTATAGCCTGTGAGAGCCTCTGGCTCTAATCACATGGTTAAAAAAAAAAAAGCCCCATTAAACTCCATGCGTCCAGTGTCCCGCATGTAGATTAGGGGGCCGGACGCATGGATAGGGGGGGTGGTGCCCTTGTGCCCCATATGACCAGCCGCCACTGGAATGGACACTTTTCCTCCACTTTACACAGTCTCATAGGGAAATATGCACAGCTAAGGCTGTCAATCACCCTCTGTGTGCTGAAGGGGGACAGGGCTGGTCCCCTGGGATTCTGTGGTGTCCCCATAATCTGTCCGAAGTGACTCAAGCAGATAGAGCGAAGCAGGATCAGAAAGAAACCACACTAGGTGCTTTGGATTAACGTAGGTGCATACTATAAAAGGATATGCTTTGCTCATTTTTAATTTCACAGGCTTACAACTACTTTAAGTTTTACGTTTTTTTTTTATTAAATTAGCACCAGGAACAGTATTTATATAGACTGAAAAGTGTGCCTTGCACTGATGGCTGCTCTGTTCATTGCAATTCCCATTACTCTGACCCCCCCTCCCCCCTTTCCCCCTCCAGATAGTCCGCAGCATGGGAAGATTGCAGCTTAATATGAGCCACTGGACCTGGCACTAAAAAGAAGGACTATGCCCACCCTTCCCACCACCCTCCTCCATTCATAAAAGCCATTTATTAATAGGGAAGGCAGGCCTTTCAATAGAGACCCTTTCATCTCACTATTCCCATCCTAATAGACAAAAACCTACAAAGTCAGTTTAGATGAAACCTTGCAAATGTAATCATAATAAAGAGATAAAGAATACCTTGTGCACACTGTTCCAGGAACTTGGGGAAATAAAACCTTCAGGAAGAAGAAAAACAATAAGTTAACACGTGTGTATGACAAATGCAAAGAATCTAAAGGCAAAAAAAATATATTCAGACTTTACAGGTATAACACACGGGTCACAAATATATAAAATCATTCGATTTTTTATATGAATCCTGGAATATAACATTTGGGACAAGACATTAAAAGGTTACAAGTTGGTACTTCAATTGCACTAAAAACACTGTTATGTAGGACACGCTTGACACTACTAAGTACTTTTTTAACCCATCAGAGATAAAATGTAATAGTACATAGTTTTCAATTCCACGCCCAATGGCGAAGCGACATTCCATCTCAACGCATTTCATGGAGTTGGTTGGCTTCTACAGGATGGAGAAGGAAATTGGTGGTAAAATGTTGTGCTGCCTGTACATATGCTACAACCAGTACCAGCTTAAAGCGGCTGCACATTTTTTTTTTTCATACCTGCAAAGGCATAATGTGCTAGTATGCATTGCATACTAGCATATTATGTGAATCTTACCTGAAAAGGAAGCCTTCATTGCTGGAGACAGCTTCCATCTTCACCTGTTTTGCTTCAGGGTTTGCGGACTCCAGCTCTGTGACTGGCCAAAGCCGCGTTGATGTCACAGGGCTCTGAAGGAACAGCCTGGGTGGCGGTGTCTTCAGAGCAATGCACCAGTCATGTCACTTGCTGCATGTACAGTAATTGTCTCCAAAATGGTGCACATGTTGGAGATATTTAAACTACCTATAGGTGAGCCTTATTCTAGGCTTACCTATAGGTAAAATTTAAAGACAGAGGTTTTCCCCCTTAATGACCAGGCTATTTTTTGCGATTCAGCAATGCGTTAATTTAACTGACAATTGCGCGGTCGTGCGACGCTGTACCCAAATAAAATTGATGCCCTTTTTTTCCCCACAAATAGAGCTTTCTTTTGGTGGTATTTGATCACCTCTGCGATTTTTATTTGTTGCGCTAAAAAAGAGCAACAATTCTGAAAAAAAAAAAACAATATTTTTTACTTTCTGCTATATAACATTCCCAATTAAAAAATTCATTTTAGGCCAATTTGTATTCTGCTACATATTTTTTGTAAAAAAAAAAAAAATCCCAATTAGTGTATTTTGATTGGTTTGCGCAAAAGTTATTGCATCTACAAACAAGGGGAAAGATTTATGTCATTTTTATTTATTTATTTATTTATTAGTATTGGCGGCGATCAGCGATTTTTAGCGGGACTTCGACATTGCGGCGGACAGATCGGACCCCTAACTGACATTTTTGGATAGGCCAGTGACATTACACTAAAAAAATATGCACTGTTACGGTACTGACACTGGCAGGGAAGGGGTTAACACCAAGGGCGATCAAAGGGTTAAATGTGTCCCTAGGGGGTGCTTTCTAACTGCGTGGGGGATGGACTTATGGAGTGAACACATAGATCTTTGTTCCTAAATAGGAGGAACACAGGATTCTTGTGTTCATTGCTGACAGAACAATGGTTTGCCGTGTTTACAATGGCAGACCACCTTTCTGTCTCTACAGGGAGCGATCGCGGGTGTCTGGCGGCAATCGTGGCCGCCGAACCCGCAGATCAGCTTACCCTGCGGTGAATGGGCACGCGTGCCCCGACTCACGGTCCTGCGAAGCGACGTACAGTTAGGTTGTTTCGCGGGACAGAGCTGACCTGCCGCAGTATATTGTCAGAATATTTATACTGCTCTGAATATAACAGTGTCTAATTATGTCAATAAGCAAAGATCTGTGAGGTAGGAGAATCTCAACTTATTTCCACAAATCAATATGTAGCGAATTCTTTTTAATTGATTAATTTCTTTTTAAAAGCATATACCAATCTTAGTGAAAACAGTCTAGAGTAAGGAATATATATAAGAATATTTATTCACAAGACATGTATTCACAATATATGATCAAAATGGAAATGACACAAAAAGATAACTCTTCATAAAATACAAATTTAAAACAATAATTGCAATGTGATATGTAGCTCAATCATGAAAGCAAAAATAAAACAAAATGAAAGCAAGATTACCTTTTCTCCAGGTATAGCATAAAGCAGGGATCCTCAAACTACGGCCCTTCAGCTGTTGCAAAACTACACCTCCCATGAGGCATTGTAAAACTCTGACATTCACAGACATGACTAGGCATGATGGGAATTGTAGTTCCCGAACAACTGTAGGGCCATAGTTTGAAGACCCCTGGCATAAACCATAGGTAAGTGTTCTAAATAATCAGACCACAATTGTCTGCGAATTGCGTAGCCGAAAGTCATTCCACTGCAGATGGAGCGAGAATAAGCTATGCAAAACGGAAGACTTAAAATTGCAAATAATGCACTAAATCTGATATTAATAAAAATGTATAAAAACAAAAATCAGCTTTTTAGGAGAAAAATCTACTATGGTTTATACGGCTGGGATTGTAATCTCATTACCCTTAAATATGCAATATAAAACATATAAGGAAGGAAATAAACAATATTGAATAAAATCAAAGAACACAGTACTGCTGGTGGTTGGCAAGTGGATAAACACCCCCAGGTGGACAAAGGGGCAATCAGAGGCGATGTCAACCATGAAAACCTCACAACTCATAATATATCCTTAACTGCCACTAATCTGCAGCCCAACATTTATTCCTAGCGTAGGAAATTACTGGAGCTGGAGCCTCCCGGCCACCTGTTTCTT
Source organism: Pelophylax lessonae (assembly GCF_965119305.1). NCBI lineage: Eukaryota > Metazoa > Chordata > Amphibia > Anura > Ranidae > Pelophylax > Pelophylax lessonae. Next base: position 842,047,903 of record NC_138768.1, on the reverse strand, counting down.
TACATTGTAGTAGTCATGACCCTGTTACAGAGGACACTCATGGGGTCTGAAATGACCTCCTCTGAATATAGATATCCTGGTAAAGTCAGTACTCAATCCTCCATTTATTAAGACCTTATATTGCCAACATCCAAAGTAAACACCCGTAACCACTACTCCTTAGCAAAGGTAAATGCAGATCTCCAGAAACAGGTCACCGGTGCTGCTGCCCTATGGATGCTACATAGGGGATTAGGTTCTCCAGTCTTCGGGTGGATCCGACCCATGGATCCAAGGCTGAAAAAGTGACCGATCCCCGCTGAGCAAAAACGGAGTCAGTCGGGCGCACTGCCCGTGTGAAAGGGGCCTACAATTGTGCAAGACTAAAGCCTGGTACACACTACATTTTTTCTTACTGGTTGCATTGAAAAAAAAACGGCCAGCTCCGGTCTAAGACCCTGTACCAATCATCCGACATTAATGCAGTGATCTCCCCTGCTGAGCGGTTGTGTTCCGACTGGGGGACGGCACTCCTTCAGAACACTTAGATCAGCGCTCTCTGCCATTGGCTGAGAGCTCTGATTGGGAGTCGGTCGGCTGCTGGTTTTTGGCCGGCTTCTGTTGGACAGGAAGACATATACATGGGCTGAATTGTGGCCATTTTTTTTTTTTTTCACAGCCGATGTTTACCGATATTTGGCCCGTGTTTACCCAGGTTAACCACTTCATCCCTGGAAGGTTTTACCCCCCTTCATGACTAGGCCATTTTTTGCAATACAGCACTGCGTTAATTTAACTGACAAGTGCGCGGTCGTGCGATGCTGTACCCAAAAAAAATGTATGTCCTTTTTTCACCAAAAATAAAGCTCTCTTGGTGGTATTTGATCACCTCTGCATTTTTTATTTTTTTGCACTATAAACAAAAAAAAAAAAGAGCGACAATTTTGAAAAAAAACAAAAATTTTTTTACTTTATGCTGTAAAACATTCCCAATAAAAAAATTAAAAAAATCAAATTATTTAATCAATTAAGGTCAATGTGTATTCGGTTTTTGGTAAAAAAAAATCCCAATAAGTGTATATTGATTGGTTTGCGCAAAAGTTATCGCGTCTACAAACTAGGGGAAAGATTTATGGAACTTTTATTTATTTATTTACAAGCAATGGCGGCAATCGGCAATTTTTAGTGGGACTGCGACATTGCGGCGGACAAATTGGACACCTGACAATTTTTGGGGAATACTTCTTTTTGTTTCTTTTTTAGACTTCTGTTATTATTGTAAATGTGTGGGTGTGCACTTGAGTGGCTATCTGTATATTAGACACTGCAATCCATATCCTTACTGAACAAAAAGGAAAAAAAATCAAGTCATTAAATAAGTGTACCGACTGGTCTGACCACACGTGTAACCAGGGGCACTGCTCAGGGACCCCAAGTGCAAGAGGGGGGCCCATGATCAAAAAAAAGGGTGGGAAATGGGGGGGGGGTGCACTGGTGATTTGGCTGCTCATGCTGCTCTTCTTTGACAGGAGTAACTGCTTCTGCTGGAGAGAGAATTCAGCTTTCTTCTCCCTCCTGCAGGGGGCGGAAGAGGACCAGCACTGAGACTGAGAACTTGCCTCAGTCTCAGCACGGGAAAGGAGGGAGGAGCTGCCTTCATTGTATGTGGGAACAGTATTTGTGAACTTTGAGTACAAGGATGAAGGGGGGGCACAATTCTGATGAATGGGAACCCTGTGATAGATGGGGACATCTGATGTGAATGGGGACACTGTGATACAGACACCTGATGTATATGGGGACACTGTGATACAGACACCTGATGTATATGGGGACCCTGTGATACAGACACCTGATGTATATGGGGACTGTGATACAGACACCTGATGTATATGGACCCTGTAATACAGACACCTGATGTATATGGGGACCCTGTGATACAGACACCTGATGTATATGGGGACACTGTGATACAGACACCTGATGTATATGGGGACACTGTGATACAGACACCTGATGTATATGGGGACACTGTGATACAGACACCTGCTGTATATGGGGACCCTGTAATACAGACACCTGATGTATATGGGGACCCTGTGATACAGACACCTGATGTATATGGGGACCCTGTGATACAGACACCTGATGTATATGGGGACCCTGTGATACAGACACCTGATGTATATGGGGACCCTGTGATACAGACACCTGATGTATATGGGGACCCTGTGATACAGACACCTGATGTATATGGGGACCCTGTGATACAGACACCTGATGTATATGGACACTGTGATGGGGGAACCTGATGTAAGGGAACACTGTGATGGGGATACCTGATGTGGGCAGGTAGGGGTGGGCCCCAGTGCATTACATTGTCCAGGACCCCATAATGCTACTTAGATGGCACTGCGTGTGACAAGAGGAGCTGCAAGAACACCGTCAGTGAGCAGCAGTAGCACTACAATAGCAGAAAAGAACAAGTAAGCTCTCATGCAAGCCATAAAGACTGGCACGTCTAGTGGCAGAAAAAATGGATTTTTGTAAGAACTTACCGTAAAATCCTTTTCTCTTAAGCTCATTGACAGACGCAGTCCTCTTTGATTAATATCAAATTGGGTTATACTGCCCTACAGGAGTAGGACACTAGGCAGAAGAAAACGTTCTGGCCACACCTTAGGGGCAGTCCCAGAGGGTATATCCTCTCTCTCTCTGCTACAGGATGTCAGTTATGTCACAAAGCAGTGTCAGAGAATTTAACCCAAACCAACTCAAAAATAGAGGGGCGGGTACTGCGTCTGTCAATGAGCTTAAGAGAAAAGGATTTTACCTGATGTATATGGGGACACTGTGATACAGACACCTGATGTATATGGGGACCCTGTGATACACAGACACCTGATGTATATGGGGACCCTGTGATACACAGACACCTGATGAATATGGGGACCCTGTGATACAGACACCTGATGTATATGGGGACTGTGATACAGACACCTGATGTATATGGACACTGTGATACAGACACCTGATGTATATGGGGACACTGTGATACAGACACTTGATGTACATGGGGACACTGTGATACAGACACCTGATGTATATGGGGACACTGTGATACAGACACCTGATGTATATGGGGACACTGTGATACAGACACCTGATGTATATGGGGACCCTGTGATACAGACACCTGCTGTATATGGGGACCCTGTAATACAGACACCTGATGTATATGGGGACCCTGTGATACAGACACCTGATGTATATGGGGACCCTGTGATATAGACACCTGATGTATATGGGGACACTGTGATACAGACACCTGATGTATATGGGGACCCTGTGATACAGACACATGATGTATATGGGGACCCTGTGATACAGACACCTGATGTATATGGGGACCCTGTGATACAGACACCTGATGTATATGGGGACCCTGTGATACAGACACCTGATGTATATGGGGACACTGTGATACAGACACTTGATGTACATGGGGACACTGTGATACAGACACCTGATGTGAATGGGGACACTGTGATACAGATACCTGATGTATATGGGGTCCCTGTGATACAGACACCTGATGTATATGGGGACACTGTGATACAGACACCTGATGTATATGGGGACCCTGTGATACAGACACCTGATGTATATGGGGACACTGTGATACAGACACCTGATGTATATGGGGACACTGTGATACAGACACCTGCTGTATATGGGGACCCTGTAATACAGACACCTGATGTATATGGGGACCCTGTGATACAGACACCTGATGTATATGGGGACCCTGTGATACACAGACACCTGATGAATATGGGGACCCTGTGATACAGACACCTGATGTATATGGGGACTGTGATACAGACACCTGATGTATATGGACACTGTGATACAGACACCTGATGTATATGGGGACACTGTGATACAGACACTTGATGTACATGGGGACACTGTGATACAGACACCTGATGTATATGGGGACACTGTGATACAGACACCTGATGTATATGGGGACACTGTGATACAGACACCTGATGTATATGGGGACCCTGTGATACAGACACCTGCTGTATATGGGGACCCTGTAATACAGACACCTGATGTATATGGGGACCCTGTGATACAGACACCTGATGTATATGGGGACCCTGTGATATAGACACCTGATGTATATGGGGACACTGTGATACAGACACCTGATGTATATGGGGACCCTGTGATACAGACACATGATGTATATGGGGACCCTGTGATACAGACACCTGATGTATATGGGGACCCTGTGATACAGACACCTGATGTATATGGGGACACTGTGATACAGACACTTGATGTACATGGGGACACTGTGATACAGACACCTGATGTATATGGGGACACTGTGATACAGACACCTGATGTGAATGGGGACACTGTGATACAGATACCTGATGTATATGGGGTCCCTGTGATACAGACACCTGATGTATATGGGGACACTGTGATACAGACACCTGATGTATATGGGGACCCTGTGATACAGACACCTGATGTATATGGGGACACTGTGATACAGACACCTGATGTATATGGGGACACTGTGATACAGACACCTGCTGTATATGGGGACCCTGTAATACAGACACCTGATGTATATGGGGACCCTGTGATACAGACACCTGATGTATATGGGGACCCTGTGATACAGACACCTGATGTATATGGGGACCCTGTGATACAGACACCTGATGTATATGGGGACCCTGTGATACAGACACCTGATGTATATGGGGACCCTGTTATACAGACACCTGATGTATATGGGGACCCTGTGATACAGACACCTGATGTATATGGGGACCCTGTGATACAGACACCTGATGTATATGGACACTGTGATGGGGGAACCTGATGTAAGGGAACACTGTGATGGGGATACCTGATGTGGGCAGGTAGGGGTGGGCCCCAGTGCATTACATTGTCCAGGACCCCATAATGCTACTTAGATGGCACTGCGTGTGACAAGAGGAGCTGCAAGAACACCGTCAGTGAGCAGCTGTAGCACTACAATAGCAGAAAAGAACAAGTAAGCTCTCATGCAAGCCATAAAGACTGGCACGTCTAGTGGCAGAAAAAATGGATTTTTGTAAGAACTTACCGTAAAATCCTTTTCTCTTAAGCTCATTGACAGACGCAGTCCTCTTTGATTAATATCAAATTGGGTTATACTGCCCTACAGGAGTAGGACACTAGGCAGAAGAAAACGTTCTGGCCACACCTTAGGGGCAGTCCCAGAGGGTATATCCTCTCTCTCTCTGCTACAGGATGTCAGTTATGTCACAAAGCAGTGTCAGAGAATTTAACCCAAACCAACTCAAAAATAGAGGGGCGGGTACTGCGTCTGTCAATGAGCTTAAGAGAAAAGGATTTTACGGTAAGTTCTTACAAAAATCCATTTTTCTCTGTCGCTCATTGACAGACGCAGTCCTCTTTGATTAATATCAAATTGGGACGTCCCAAAGCAGTGCCACAAATGAGGGGTGGGATTAACAGAAATCAAAATCCAATCCAGAAGGCCCAACCGGTGCCAACTAGAAGTTTTAAAGGCTCATCAGACAAAAGGATGAGACTCAACCGAAAACCCAACAGAAAAAAACCCTCGAGGTAGACCACCGGTCTCCTCAAATAGCGGCCTGCAGAACCTTGCGGCCAAAAGAGGCATCCGCCGATGCCATCACATCAACTTTATAAAATTTTGCAAAGGTATGAACCGACGACCAGGTAGCCGCCTTGCAAACCTGAAGCACTGACGCCTGATGGCGAAAGGCCCATGAAGCACTAAGCGCCCGAGTGGAGTGCACCTTAACAGGGAACGGAGGCTCCCGACCCTTAATAGAATAAGCCTGTACCGCCGTCTGTCTGATCCATTTGGAGATAGTCGCGGCAGATGCAGGCAACCCCTTTTTAGGGCCATCCGTGATCACAAAAAGTGAATCCGTCTTACGAAATGAATCCGTAGTATTCAAGTATACCCTGATCGCCCGAACCACATCCAAGGAATGCAACGTGAATTTCCGAGGATGACTGGGCTTAGGACACAGGGAAGGCAATACAATGTCCTCATTCAAATGAAACTCTGAAATCACCTTAGGGAGGAAGGATGGATTCGGACGAAGAACAACCTTATCCCTATGAACCACCAGATATGGGGAACGACAGGATAATGCGGCCAGTTCTGATACCCTGCGTGCAGAAGTGATAGCCACCAAGAAGGCCACCTTCTGGGATAAAGTAAGCAAGGGAATCTCCCTGATATTTTCAAAGGGAGGTTTCTGAAGAACCGACAGCACCAAATTCAGATCCCAGGGCGGTAAGGGTGCGCGCACCGGCGGAGCCAGGTGCCGCACTCCCTGGATGAAACTCCTCATTAAGGAATGAGTAGCCAGAGGCTTCTGAAAGAAGATTGCTAACGCTGAAACCTGACCCTTGATGGTGCTCAAGGACAGTTTCTGCTCAACCCCCTTTTGCAGAAAGGCCAATATTCGGGCCACCGAGTAAGAACGTGGAGGGAACCCAAGGGATTCACACCACGCGATATAAGACTTCCATGTGCGATGATAGACTTTTCTGGAAGTCGCTTTCCTTGCTTTAATTAGAGTAGGAATAACTGAAGTTGACAACCCTTTGTCCTTCAGCACCTGGGTCTCAATAGCCAGGCCGTTAAAGCCAGCGATCGTAAAGCAGGATGGAAGATCGGTCCCTGCGACAGCAGATCCTCCCTGAGAGGAAGTCGCCAAGGAATGTCTGCGACCAGCCTGACCAGGTCGGCGTACCAAGCCCGACGAGGCCAGTCCGGAGCTACCAGGATAACTGGAATTCCCTCCACCTCTATCCTGCGAAGAAGTTTCGGCAGCAACTTGAGAGGAGGGAAGGCATACAATAGCTGATACTGCCCCCACGGGGCGACCAGCGCGTCTGCTAGAGGATCACGGGAGCGAGCTACAAACCTCCGCACTTTCGTGTTGAGCCGAGATGCCAACAGGTCCACATTCGGGGTGCCCCAACGAAGGCACAGTTGGTGGAATACCTCTGGATGAAGAGACCATTCCCCTTGATCCAGAATCTGACGGCTGAGATAATCTGCCTGCCAATTCTCCACCCTCGGAATGAATACCGCGGAGAGAGCTGGAACAAACCATTCCGCCCAACGAAGAATGCTGGCCACTTATATGGCCGCCAGGACACTCTTGGTGCCCCCCTGGTGATTGACGTAAGCCACTGCTGTGGCATTGTCCGACTGGATTCGCACCGGGCTGCCCCGGAGCTGCTCGGTCCAGTGAATCAGACAAAGTCTGATCGCTCTCAGTTCCAATACATTTATCGGTAACCTGGAGCAGTTAATTTGCCAAGAATTCCTCCCCACCCGGATAGACTGGCATCCGTGGTGACAATCGTCCAGTATATTGGAAGAAATTACTTCCCCTGGCTGAGCATCGGAGACCGAAGCCACCAGACCAGAGACTCCCTGGTCCGCTCGCTCAGTCGGATCCGATTGTCCAGGGAATCGGGATTCCGGTTCCATTTGAGAAGAATCTCCTTTTGAAGGATTCGGGTATGGGACTGGGCAAATGGTACTGCCTCGAAGGAAGCCACCATCAGACCCAGGACCCTCATGCAAGTCCGAAGGGAAGGCCAGTTGACGGACAGTAACAACTGAATCGTTGATTGAATCTTCCGGAGTTTCTCCGCAGGGAGAAACACTTTTGCCCTGGATGTGTCTAAAATTAGACCCAGATATTTTTTCAGCCTCCTGGTGGGAACCAGAGATGACTTCTGCAGGTTCACCAGCCACCCGAACTCTTGCAAAGAGATCATGGTGATCTCCAAGTTTAGCAACAGAGTCTGCGGAGACTCTGCACGAAGCAGAAGATCGTCTAGGTAACCTAGAATCGATATGCCCCGCTGTCGCAACAGCGCCAAAACTGGGGCTAACACCTTTGTGAAGACCTGGGGAGCCGAGGCGAGACCAAAGGGTAACGCCGCAAACTGATAATGGTTCTCTTCTACGGAAAAACGCAGGAAACGCTGATGTCCTGCGTAAATGGGAATGTGAAGATAGGCATCCTTGATGTCTATGGACGCCAGAAAATCCCCCTGATGTAGGGAGGCCGCTACTGTGCGAATGGACTCCATTTTGAATTTTTGTACCCCGACAAAAAGATTGAGTGCTCTTAAGTCCAGAATTGGACGCACCTTGCCCTCTTTTCTGGGTATTGTGAATAGGTTCGAATAGAACCCCTGAAAACGCTCTGTCCAAGGAACGTGGACCACCACTCCTTGTTGCATCAAATCCATTACTGCCCCCCGCAAAGCTTCTAAGCGATCCGGGGATAGTCAGATATTGGAAGGGAAGAATCGCACCGGTGGAAGTGATCGAAACTCGATCTTGTATCCCGACCGTATGACTTCGCAAACCCATTTGTCCGGGATTCTGGAAAGCCATGGATCCGGAAACCGGTGAAGACGTCCCCCCACCCCAGCTATGGGTGGGGGCGCACCTTCAGGCTTTAGTAGTCTTATCTTCAGCTCTGGAAGAGCCGGACTTTTGTTTACCCGACCAGCGCCCCTTGAATCCTCCTGGAGGGGCTTTGGAGGGCTTTGCCTTATCGCCCGCCCCAGCGGAGCGAAAAAACTTTTTATGAGCGGAAAAGGAAGGCCCTCGTCTATGACGAGGTCCTTTACCCTTAGTATTCTGTGGCAAAAAAGTGCTCTTGCCCCCAGTGAGATCCTTCATAATCTCATCCAAGGTGGCCCCAAACAGGCGATTCCCCTGAAAGGGGAGATTAGCCAAAGCTTTTTTGGAACCTTGATCCGCCGACCAGCACTTTAACCACAGCACACGCCTGAGGACCACTGCTGAAATCGATGCACGCCCCAACAATGGAGTGGCGTCCAGAGCGGCGTCACAGACAAACTGTAGCCCTTGTATCATCTGCTCCAGCAAGTCTGATACTGCCGGGGGGATGCTTCTCCCCTCTAAGTCCCGGCGTAACAACTTGGTCCATTCTGTCAATGTTTGTGAAACCAAACCAATTGCAATCACTGGCCTAAAAGCTGACCCGATCAGGGAAAAGATGGAGCGGGACACAGCTTCCACCTTACGATCCACCGGATCCCTAAAGGACGGAGCGTCCTCCAATGGGATAACAGTAGCTTTATTTAGTCTGGAAATCGGTGAATCCACCAATGGTGGGACTGTCCATTTTTTAAGGAGGGATTCCTCAAACGGATAACGCCTAGTAATGCGTTTGGAAATACCAGGGGTTCGTTTTGGTCGACCCCATTCCTCTTTAATTATATTACCAAAACATTTGGGCAAGGGAAACACCCTCGCCATCTTGGTCGGTCTGTTAGTACCAAAAGGAATTTCAGTATCAGCTACCTCTGTCGGTGTAACCTCAAGTCTTAAGGTTTCCCGGACAGACACAATTAGTGCATCCACCAACGCTTCTTCTTGTGCTATGGCGGAGGCAGGAACGTCCTCCTCCCTGTCTGAGGAGACCGTACCCGAGACACAAGCCCCAGACAAGGGACCTGCAGCTGCTGCGACAGGCTCAGAATCTGTATCTGAAGTATCAGATGAAATAGGGGTAGGCGGGGGTCGCTTCTTTGCGCCCCGTCCCTGAGAGGCCACCTCCACCCGGGATACAAAAGACTCCAAAACCGCTGACAATGCATCAATAGTAAGTGAGGAACTGGAGGGTCCTGCGGCCACCTCGAGGGGATCAGGTGGGGATATATGTGTGGCAGGGTCCATGATTTAATCCAGGGACACTTGCCAGCAAACAAAGATTGCCAAAGAAAAAAAACTTCTTTTTTTTTTATATGTGTAATCCCCCAGCGCAACAGCGCCCCTCAGCGTTACCTGCTTTGGACTCCCACAGAGAGAGAGAGAGACCCCAAGGGCTCATCACCTGATGCAGAGAAGCTTCTACCAAACTGCTCTCAGCGCTGTCCTTTGCAGACCAGGAAGTCTTGTGAATAGTTTTCCCGGGTAAAGGAGGCGGCTCCGCCCCTTTGCACGCCTTCCGACGCTCCCACTGCTACTCCTCGAGGTAGCTGGGCATATCAAACATGGCCGCCCCCATGCAGGAGACACCAGGCTACGCCAAAATGGCGGCCTGCACGACCTGCGGACGGCCTGTGGAAAGATGGCAGCTAAATCATGCGGCCTGTGGGAGGATGATAGCAGCCTGCAGGATCCGTGCGGCCTGCGGCAGGAGGACGGCGGCCTGCGGATCTCGTGTGGTCCTGCGGGAGGATGGCGGCGGCTTGCGGGATCCGTGCGGCCTGCGGCAGGAGGGCGGCGGCCTGTGGATCTCATGCAGCCTGCGGGAGGATGGCGGCGGCCTGCGGACGGCCTGTGGAAGGATGGTGGCGGCCTGAATCGTGCAGCCTGCGGGAGGATAGCAGCGGCTTGTGCCGTGCGACCTGCGGGAGGATGGCGGTAGTCCATGTGGCTGCATCACTATGCATTGGGTAGGTGCTTGATTATATCACCCTTTTACATGACTACTAGTAATGCCAGCCCCTGTCTCCATCCTTGACCCCAGTCATGGCCTCTTACAGCGCCAGCTCTTTACAGTGACTATTAGATAGTCAGCTCCCAAACCAAGCCTCCTGGAGTGTATCTCTTATTCACCAAACCACACTATCAAGAGGGAGATCTGTGAAACATGTCATAGGATAGAGGGGGAACCCTAGGATCAAGAGGGTCCGACCATCCACAGAGGGGCCCGTATCCATTCCCAAAACCCGACAGGGGAGAGGGGGAACCTTCTACTCACCATACCGGAACCGGTGGGCACTCACTCCTAACAGAACCCCTCTCCACCGAGGTGGGGGGGCTGTCGACCAATACGGACACCGCGACTCAGTTTCCGACTGGTCGTAGGCGTCCTGGCGAGACGTTTAACTCGCAGGGCCAGTCCCCGTTCAGTGGGACTATGCCGCGGCCGACCCAGCGCGGAGCTAGGGCCTGAACGCGTTTGTAAGCCGGCTGGGGTGACCACTGGATCTCAACATTCAGCCCGTCGCCCAGCTCCAACATAATTGTTTGAATGTGTCGCTGCAGGATCCAGCGCGGAGTTGGAGTCTGCACGCGCTTGTAGGCCGGCTGGGGAGACCACTGGACCTCAACATCCAGCCCGTCGCCCAGATCCGGCATAATTTGCTTGAAGATCTCACAGGAACACTGGAGAAAAAAGCTAACTAAAAAAGGATTTATCTAAAAAATCTTTCCAGGACCAAAGATCCCAGCAAGGAACTTAGGTCCTTACTCCTGACTAGACAGAAAAAAACTAACATCCTGTAGCAGAGAGAGAGAGGATATACCCTCTGGGACTGCCCCTAAGGTGTGGCCAGAACGTTTTCTTCTGCCTAGTGTCCTACTCCTGTAGAGGGCAGTATAACCCAATTTGATATTAATCAAAGAGGACTGCGTCTGTCAATGAGCGACAGAGAAAATACTACTATGAAGGACAGCCCTGGACTGAAGGCAAGTACTGCAGCAAAAGCCGTGTTTTTAAATTTTTTCTGGGCAGCTTATTTTGAATTTAAAACCCAGAGTTGTGCTTTAAGCACAGAGGCACTTTAACGAAAGCGGTAATGCCGCTGTGCTCAGAGTGAAAATCATGGCAGGCGAGAATTTTATGAGCATTTAAAAGATAAACAGAAGCTGTAATCCAGAAAAAAGGTTCCTTATCAATCAGCGCCATATTCCGCTTACACTGCCATGGATCTTGCTGTATTCGGTGATGACAATCTGCACTGACATTTACCATAAATCGCTGGCTAGCATCACGCAGGGAACAGCTGTTCATTGTATAATTCTTATATAAGCAGAGCTGCTATGCATCCCAGAACATTGCATAAGACATTCGGCCTTCCCAGGCAGGGGCAACCTGGAAACATTACCTGGTACATTTAACAAACATCAGAAGGGCAAACGCAATGAAAAATGAGCTTCTCTCCCAGAATATCATCAGAATATAGATAAAAGGAAAGGCAGCTATGTATGAAGTACATCTATGTGATGCACAGGGCCTCTTCAAAGTGAATCAAACCCAGCCATAAGGCTCCATTCACACTTGTGCGACTGCCATGTGACTTTGGACACTAAAGTCGCACCCCATGTTTTTCAATGACAACCGTTCAAATATGTGCAACTTAAAGTCGCAGTGACTTTAAAAAGATTCCTGCACTACTTTGGTCTGACTTTCATGCGACTTGAGTGCCACAGACTGCAAAGTAAACCCTCAAAGGTGCATAAAAGTCACACCTGATCGCAACAGTTGTCCATTAAGTCGCATTCAAGTCGCACCCATCCAAAGTTGCACTCCAAAGTTGTGCGACTTCGGAGTCGTACAAGTGTGAATGAAGCCTAAAGGAGAAATACTAAAAACCTGGGACCTTGCATCTGACCGATGAATAGGGGGCAGGGCTTAAAACGAAATTCCAGATTTTCAGCTTAGCCCTGACTACTACTAAAACTGACCCCTACCCCCTCCTAACACCTGTGTAACAAAGATGTGTATACTTAAGCCTCGTACACACGCAACGATTGTTGGCCGTGAATTTTCGGCCAACGTCCGATCGGCCGATTGTCGGCTTGTTAGTATGATGCTTCCGACAACCGACTGCGACTTTTCGGCCAAAAAAAATCTGGTGTGCAGGCTATAAAATTTTTGTTGGCCGTCAACAGAACGGCCGATTGTTCGTCAGTCAGTACAGAATTCGGCAGACAAAAATCAGAAGAGCAAGACTGGGCATGCTCAGAGAAGAAAAAACAAACGGAAAGTAAACCAGCACATGACATCACTTCTGAAGTTGGTTGTTGTTGGCCGAAAAAATGTGTGTGCAGTCTAGAGCACATTTCAACCAACACAACAACACTGGACAAAAGACGGCCGATCGGTCGGCCAACAATCGTTGCGTGTGTACGAGGCTTTACCTAATTTCAGCCCACTCCGGTCTGGTCATGTGATCACCTGTGACAGTTAGTGTGGCTTCAGGGGAGAGGAGGGATCACCAACAACCAGAGATGCATTGAAATTTCGGCGGACGAAACATATCGGCTGAAAATGGTGTTATTGGCACTTTGCCTATAAGAGAAAATGGTGCCGATAATGGCACCAAAAACGCATGTGATTTTGCCACGATTTTTACTGTGCTTACGGTGTTTTTTCATAAGTAGTGTGCCTCAAAAAGACACCAAACCCCTCCTCTGCACTTAAAAGCATTCAAAACGGCAAGTTTGGCTGTTTTGAATGCTGTCATTTTTTGAATCTGGCGCAGAGTACCCGGAAGTTATGTCATGACATCACTTCTGGGTTTTTGCATGGAGACCCGATCAGAGCCGAATGTGGCTTTGATCGGGTCTTCGGCGGCTGTGCATGCTTGTCCCCCCGGTCTCCCGGTGGGACCGGAGACCCGGGCGAGCAGCGGAAGGCGGCGGGAGGGGGGACGTCCACTCCCGCTCCTTGTAATGACAGTCGAGCTGCATCGGTTGTCATTACAAGACAGCCGACCGTCTGATATGGACACCGGTACCGGGGTGATGCCTCTAGCTGCAGTCATCACTCCTGTACAGCACTTTCCGAAATATCGGCAATATCGGTAACCTCCAGGGCTATATCGGTCGATCCCTAATATATATATATATATATATATATATATATATATATATATATTTTTTTTTTTTTTTTTAAACGGTCATTCGGTTTGGGTTTTCAGCCAAGTGCATCCTGCATTTTGAGTACCAAAATTTCCATTCGGTGCACCTCAACCGACAACAGATAGATCACAGGAGCCTATGGGTAATGTCACCACTCCTCCTCTTCCATGCAACTGTCGTTGGCTGACACAGGGGAGATCACATGACTAGACTGGAGTGGGCTGAAAATCGGAAAGTATATACATCTTTCTTACACTGGTTAGTAAGCATAAGTGTTAGGAGGGATAGGACAGTTTTAAAGAGTAGTTAGAAAGATGGAATTCCACTTTAATCTCAGCTTGGGCAGAAGCTAAGGCTGTACATTAACAATGCATGCTCTCAAAAAGGATATTAATGGGTCAGTTACATTACATTTTTGTAGAATGATTATTTATACTTGTATTTTTACTATATGTATACAATCTTGTTTCACAACCAACCATCCAATACACGACAAAGGACTCCCAGAGCACCATTCATAGACAGTAACTGCCTCACTGGTGGCTGGCTTTATCAGAGTGAAAATTTAGTGCATAGACCTGACAAAGCTGTTGCAAATTTGAGAGGCAGTGGCTTAGCATTGTCAGTCTTCTGCAAAGCTCTCCAAGTGAAAACCTTCACAAGAAATGTTTTGCTTACAAACAGTCCTTCACCCCAAAAGACAATATGGGTGTACTTGGATCCAGCCCCCTCCCTCTAACACAACTGGATATTTTTTTTAATTGCTTTTTATGGCAGCACTTCTTTCTTTCTCACCAAGGCGGCAATGACGTTGCACATGCATGTAAAGGAGTCTGCTGCGCTTTGGGACCTTACAGAGTCCTTCAGCTCATCTGTGCACGCGCAGGTTACAAAGCTCCAACGCATGAGGACGGTGCAGTGGCGGAGGCAGAGGACCTCTTTTCCCGCACATGCACACTTGCGCAGACACACTGCAGGGCTCTGCAAGGTCCTGAAGGCCGGGCAGAGCCCTTCGGCGCATATTCCGGACAATCGAAAATGGGGGCGCCGATGGAGGGAAGCAGAGCACAGTTCAGGGGACTGATGCTCCTCTTTAAAGAGGAAATTCAGCTTTATTAATTTAAAATACTGTAGTTGCTGATTTTTAAAAACCAAATACTTACCAGTGCCTGGGGTCCAGTGCTGTCTTCCTACATCTGGTTCTTCTTACCGCTGCAAGTCCCTGGCACCACCATATTGGATAGGGGAGCTGGTTATGGCTTTCTGAGGGGTCATGCGAGAGCTTGCACAGCGCTTTGTAAATGGCCCTGCGGCCTCCTGGGACGTGTGACGTGTTCCAGGTGGTTGCGGAAGGGGAGGGCAAGGTATGCCATCCTTGCCTAGTTGAGAAATGCAGAAGTAGGAGCAGGTGCTGAAGTCTCGCTACTGTCAAAAAACAATAACTCAGCGAGAATGATTCCCCCAAACCGCTGGTTGATTAAAAAGAAATAAAGACTAATTTATGGGCTTGCCTTAGTCACAAAAATCGCAAAAAAAAAAAAAAAAAAAAAAAAAAAACGGAAAAAAAACCAAAACATCAGAAAGACTCAATCTGCAATAAATGAAATGTTGGTTTACCTGTGCTCAATGGTGAAGCTCAGAGGATCCACGCAAGCAGTCACTGCTCCAATGACAAAGGAGGACCTGACCAGGGGATCAGCGTGCGTTTGGATGGCCTGCACTACATCAATGACATCCACGTATCTGGGAGAAGAGACAAGGAGAGATGACGAAGGTGACAAATGACATGACAAGAGCCGTCAGCAGCCAGGTCAATCATTCCAAGAAATACGGACCTATGGCAGAAAGATAAGACGCTGCATTTATTAACCCTCTACAGCCAGGTGATTTAAAGTGCACCTATACTAGCGTTCATTACCCCAACACTTCATATTCCTGATATGTGAAAATTCTATAAGGTAGATAATTTGGCATCTGCGGATTTACAACACATTTTTGTATAGATATAAAGATACAATATAAATACCTTTTTTCTTTTTTTTTTTTATAAGGGATTACATTCCCTCTGTTTTCAGCTGCATAAGAGCCAGTGGGAGGAGAAGCAGCAGCAACACACTGAGCTTCCCAGTGAATGGCTGTGCAGCAGGAGCGTGTCAGAACAAGTCTGATCATTGGAGGAGAGCACACTTCCCAGTATAGCTAGAGAATAGACAACAGTGTGCTCTCCTGCTTAGTGTGGTCAGTTTTTATTAGGAAAGCAGAGGGACTGGCAGGAACAGCAGGGATTTCACACACAGGAAGCAATACAAAGAGAACAGGAGACTTTCTCATACAAGTACATGGTACAGCAGCCACATATCAGGAATATGAAATGCCGGGGTAACAAACACTTTCATCTCAGTTGCTGGGGAAGGCGGGTGTTGACCATACTTGGACATGTGATGTTATTTGGGAGTTTTTTTTTTTTCCCGAAAGAACGGGAGAAGTGGATGACATCAAAAAGAATGTTTTTTGAAATATGTGATAAAATATTTGAAGGAACTATGAAACTATTTTAGCACATTTTGTTTTTTGCTAAATTTTTTATGTTTTTTTTTTTTTATGTTTGGTGGTATGAACTCACATGTTAGTGAGCAGGCTGAACATACCAAGCCTGCCGGATTCACTTATGATTATTGCTAGCAGCGCCTAGGTATAATCGCTGTCTTCTCCCGGTGGGGACGGCTTCCCCCACCTGCAGGATCCGTGGTTGCAGGAAAGAAATTTGCACAGCGTTTGGCCTGCTTAACCACTTCTGGACCGGAAGGATTTGCCCCCTTAATGACCAGGCCATTTTTTGCGATTCAGCACCGCGTTACTTTAAGGGACAATTGCACGGTTGTGCTACACTGTACTCAAATAAAATTGATGTCCTTTTTTTTCCCCACAAATAGAGTTTTCTTTTGGTGGTATTTGATCACTTGTGTGATTTTTATATTTTTGCACTATAAACAAAAAAAGAGCGACAATTCTGAAAAAAAAAAAGAAAAAAAAATTTTTCACATTCTGCTATATAACATTCCCCCAAAAAAATTAAAAATCTAACTTTTTTTAGCATTTTAGGCCAGTTTGCTTTCTGCTAAATAAAAAAAAAAAAAAAATCTCAAGAAGTGTATTTTGATTGGTTTGCGCAAAAGTTATCGCGTCTACAAACTAGGGGAAAGATTTATGTCATTTTTATTGTTTTTTTTTTTTTACTAGTAATGGCGGCGATCTGCGATTTTTAGCAGGACTGTGATATTGCGGCGGACAGGTCGGACCCCTGACTGACATTATTGACACTTTTGGGGGTACCAGTGACATTACTACAGTAATCAGTGCTAAAAAATATGTACTGTTACTGTAATAATGACACTGGCATGGAAGGGGTTAACACTGTGGGAGATCAAGGGGTTAAATGTGAGCCATGGGGAGTGATTCTAACTGTGGGGGGGTTGGGCTTTTGAAATGATCACAGAGACCTGTGATCCTATATAGAAGGATCACAGGTGCTCTGTGATCATTCCAGGGGGAAGAACGGTCAGATGTGTTTACAACAGCTGCCCGTTCTTCGCTCTCAGCGGGGAACGTTTGCCAGTGTCAGGCAGCAATCAGAGCCACTGGCCCCGTGCATTGGAGTCCCTGCTGCCGAGTGGGGGTGGGATCGCGCCGCCACCGCGCACTCGCCCCCTAGCAGCAGGCGAGCGACCGACGTAGGGCTACGTCGGTTCACGTAGGAGGGGCTGCCTGCCGCAGTATATCTGCGGCTGGCGGTCCGGAAGAGGTTAAGATATACTAAAAGTTTTTTTTTTATTGATTTTTAAGTTTATGAATGAGTGTTTATATATTCAGTATTTATGTATGATGAATTGGTTTGTGTAACACATGCTTATTTATTTTTGGACCAATGTAATTCTGTGGATCCCATACCCGGCTCATGCTCCTGGAATCTGGAAATCGCTGTAGGAGACAATCGCTACTCCAGTGATCTCCACTAACTTCCGAGTTCCGTGCACTGTGAACAGAGGAGGTCTGCCGCACAGGCGTCATTGACAGAATGCCTCGCATCTTCTGAATGAATGCAAAGCATTCTCTGATTGGATGATTCGGACAGCATGACCCCACCCCCAAACCCTTCATTTAATCAGAGAGTGCTTTGCACTATACCTGGCATTGGTCAGTTATGGCATATACATAGTTACATTGTTCCAAGCTGGACCAATGTAACTATGTATAAAACATCCATACTAGGAATTCTTCTTTAACCATTTGCCGACCAGCTGCCGTAGTTATACTGCAGCAGGTCAAGTCTGTTACCCAAAACGATGTACATGAAAGTCGCTTCGTGTAGCAGTTAGTGTGGGTGAACACGCGCCAATTGGCTAGAGGGGGAGCCGATTGGCTTAGAGGGTGAGCCAATCAGTGGGTCTAGCACCAACGATGTCCGTCGGGCACGTGCGCACGCACCCCATGGAGACAGAATGGCGGTCTGCCAATGTAAACACAGCAGACCGCTGTTCTGTCAGTGATGAACACAGGGATCCTATGATCCTTCTATTTAGGAACACAGGTCTCTGTGTTCATCCAGTGAGCCCAACCCCCCCCCCCCCCCCCACATAGTTAGAAAGCAGCCCCTTGATCGCCCCTGGTGTTAACCTCATTCCCTGCCAGTGTCATTAGTACAGTAACAGTGCATATTTTCAGCACTGATTACTGTAGTAATGTCACTGGTCCCCCCCAAAACTGTCAAAAATGTCAGTTAGGGGTCCGATCTGTCTGTCGCAGTCCTGCTAAAAATTAACATTACTAGTAAAAAAATAAATAAATAAAAATGACATAAATCTTTCCCCTGGTTTGTAGACGCGATAACGTTTGCGCAAACCAATCAAAATACTCTTATTGGGATTTTGTTTACCAAAAATATGTAGAAAAATACAAATTGGGCTAAAATGATGAAGAAAAAAAAATAGATTTTTAAATTTTTTATTGGGAATGTTCTATAGCAGAAAGTAAAAAATATTGTTTTTGTTTTAAGAATTGCTGTTCGGTTTTTTGTTTTTAGCGCAAAAAATAAAAATCGCAGAGGTGATCAAATACCACCAAAAGAAAGCTCTATTTGTGAGAAAAAAAGGACATCAATTTTATTAGGGCACAGCGTCGCATAACCGCGCAATTGTCAGTTAAAGTAATGCAGTGCCGTATCGCAAAAAATGGCCTGGTCATTAAGGGGGTAAAACCTTCCGGTCCTTAAGTGGTTAAAGTACTATAGACCGGCTTATCTGGAGGTAAAGCAAAGATCTGAGTCCAGTTGTTATAACTGAGCTATCCTCACCCCTCTAAGACAACGAGAAGTCTCATCTTCTTCCGGGAATACACAGCCTGACGGACACTGCGATTGCGCTGTGCTTCCAGCACACTGGAGAGAAATCTCTGAAACTGTGCCGTGCTGAACTCCTCTGCGCCGTCACTAGGCTGCCGATACACCATCCACCTGGGAAAAAAAAAAAGGTTGACATATATAAATATGCAGCATGCACACGGCAACCTATAACTAACTGCCCCCAGGGATCAGAAGAGGCCACCGGTGTTGTTTTTTTTTTTATACCGACTGGGGAATAAAACAAAAAAACAGTAGAACAGCTCCACCTAGTGGCCATTCTATAAAATGCAGCCAAATGCAAAAAGCAACATGAACACCAAATGCCCGAGGTATTAAAACTAGGGATCAACCGATTATCGGCACCACCAATATATCGGGGGGCGATTTGCACTTTCCCCGATATATCGGAATTGGCCCCTGAGGTTACCGATATTTCGGGAAAGTGCTGTACCGGAGTGATGCCTGCAGCTAGAGGCATCACCCCGGTACTGGTGTCCATAGCATGATGCAACGACACTATGCGGTCCAAGCTGACGCGGAAACACGTCAGCTTGGACCGCATAACGTCGTTGCGTCACGCAGGTGGAGCGCAAGCCGGAAGCCAGCTCACTATTCCGCGAGGAGGACGTGCAGCCCGCACCGCTGACCACCAGTGACACTGTATTTTTGTTTTTATTGCCTTGAACCCTTATATTGGGTAAATAAACTCTTTTGAACTCTAACATACGACACTATTTGGAGCACAAAAGTCACCGTTTACTCTGGACCGTTCATTTATCAAATTTTTACTGCTGATTGTGATTTATTTATTTCTCAATTTTATTATTTATAAATATATATATAATTTTTATTGTTACCAATTCATGACCGATTTTTTGTTTATTTATTCACATTTATCTTAAGAATTGGAATGGATATTGCTATCCATTAATTTACATCACAGCAAGCGCTGTATTTGGTCTGAATAGACCATTCACCTTTTAGCTATCTTTAGATAAAATGCTGTCGGAGTAAACCTCTATTAAAATAAATGTAATAAAATTAAAAAAAAAAAAAGAATAAATAAATAAAGCAGATTTAAATGGAAAAAAAAATTGATTTTTAATTTTTTTTATTATAAAAAAATCATTGATTTTTATCCACTCTTGTCTGGAGGAGCAGGCATTCCTAAGCAGGCTGTAATTGCATGCAGGCAGCCCTAGGTAACACTCACATGTGCTGAGCCTTTATCACTGATAAAACTGAAATCCAAACAACGAAAGAGGCGGGCCAGACACAGTAAGACTGGGGAGGAAAGAGCTAGATGATGCTGGATAGTAGTATGGATTTCCCTGACTATGGAGAAATTTCCTGCCACTTCCTGTAGCTTCTCAGATGACTGATTTATAGCAGTACATGTATCACATCCAGAAAACAAACACCTAAGGCCATATACATGAAAAGTCACTTACCTCCCGTACTCCTTTTGGAAGGATACAAGAAAATCACAAAGGTCATTGCAGTGACTACCAGGCAGCCCGGTGATAATAGTAATGGCCACCTACAACAGATTGAGGGATTTATGTTAAAAGAAATAAGGAAGAGAAAATATACTTAAAATCATTTCAGGTTGAACTATAGTTAAATGAAATGTAAAAATTTAAATTTAAAAAAATAATAATATTGAAAAATTAAAAGTTGAAAAATTAAATTTGAAATCCAGGAAAGCTAAGAGTCCTCCCCTGTAGTATGGTTGCATCTGCACTGCAGGGGGTAACTGCTTAGGTATAGGTGGGGACATGGTACAGCAGTTTTACTTACATGATCCTCCACACCTGATAGGCCTGTCCCCAGATCCTCTTCCCCCCTAAGCTCCATCAGTTTGAAGTCCCCAAGACCAGTGCAGGCCTGTTGCCCTGCACTGGATGCTAGGACGCTGAGGGACAGACCACTGCCAGACCACAGGGGAGTGCCATTTGCCGAGTAAGCAAAAGATCAGGTAAGTAAAACTGCTTTATCGGTCCCCTAGACAGAAAGTAGTTGGTAAAGTGGAACTAATATGTAATAAATAAATAGCATGTGAACAGGCGGGTTTTTTTAAATGAAGAAGAAGAAACATGCTATTTCTCTTTCTCTTCTCCCAATTAGGCTTCTTAACTGCCTGTCCAGCCTGTACAAGCGCAGATCAGTGTACAATTTTGGCAATGCTGACATGAATGAACTCCTATGTGTGCACAGAAGTGAAGCCATCTCGGCTCAGCCAATGAAAATGATTGTACATCAGTAACCAGAAGAAGACCGTCCGAAGATATCAGCGACCGGTAAGGGAGCTCCGGCACACCACTGCGCTGGAATGAAGGAGAGTATAATTCCACTTTAAAGCGGAGCTCCACCCAAAAGGGAAAGTTCCGCTTTAAGGCCTCCTCCCCGGCTCCTGGGAAGGAGGAGGGGGGGGGGGGAGTGGGCACATGATTTTGACAGGTAATCGCTCCCACTTCCGCTCCGATTGCCTAGGCAATCAGAAGCAGAAGTTCTACTTTCTTCCTCCCTCCAGAAGTCTTCTGGGGACCAGTGTGATCCCAATAGTATATCAGCAGCGGACTAGTAATATAATACATGAATATATACAAAATTATTATAATAACAAAAGCAGCAGTCTTTTAATATATATATATATATATATATATATATATATATATATAAAATATGAAAAGACTTATGCTTTGGTTATAAGAAAACACTGCTGCTTTTGTATATATTAAATTACTGGTGACATTGATAATATAATATTGGGACCACATTGGTCCCCATGTGTACTTGGAGGCTGAGGGTGACATTGCTAGCAATTTTACTCCTGTCATTCAGCTGTGGGAGCCAAAAGAAATGCAGATTGCGTTTCTATCATTTAAAATGCAACGAAATGCAACAACTAATAGATAATGAGAATCGTTGCTTCATGTATGATATTTTTGTTTTCAGATAGAAATCTGTGTTTTTCTCCTGATGAAGTGAAAGTGTCTTCTCGAAATGCGTCGAGATTCATCCAGCACAGGTTGATCAGTATCTTTGATGTGTAAAACAGACTAATAAGTATGTGCATGTATTTTGTATATGTTTTGTTGATGATCATCTTTGTCTTCTGAGATATTATGTATGTATTTTCTTACAATTTTTATACAATAAACGTATGTGATTTTATAATTGGTGTGTGTCTCTTAAAAGCCCCGTGGGCCCCCCATTTCCTGTCTTTGCGTTGAGAACATTTCTCATAATCGATTTTTATCGATTAGTTGTTGCAGCTATATTAATAAAGATGCCCTTTAATTATATTAATAAAGTAGCTGGTTTTGCCTAGGGTGCAAAAAAGTCTAGCACCAGACCTGCACAGCTGTGTACCTTATCATTCTGTGCTTGGCTCCCGGTGATGGTCTCAGGGGACTGCAGCAATGCTGGTAGATTTACCCTTGGCACTGGCTCGCAGCCCACACTGCTCACTGCAAGGTGCGGGAAGAAGCTGGAAAAGTCAAACGTCAATGGTTAATGCTGAATTCTATTCAAAATAATAA
The DNA here is from genome assembly GCF_965119305.1 of Pelophylax lessonae. Lineage (NCBI taxonomy): Eukaryota > Metazoa > Chordata > Amphibia > Anura > Ranidae > Pelophylax > Pelophylax lessonae. Next base: position 842,025,246 of record NC_138768.1, on the reverse strand, counting down.
TAGTCAAAATAAATACTGCATATCACAGTGCCCCCTTACATCGACTGTCCCCATCACAGTGCCCACTTACATCAATTGCCCTTATTAGAGTGCCCCTTTACATCTAATGTCCCAATCAGAGTGCCCCCTTACATCTAATGTCCCAATCAGAGTGCCCCCTTACATCTAATGTCCCAATCAGAGTGCCCCTTACATCTAATGTCCCAATCAGAGTGCCCCCTTACATCTAATGTCCCAATCAGAGTGCCCCCTTACATCTAATGTCCCAATCAGAGTGCCCCCTTACATCTAATGTCCCAATCAGAGTGCCCCCTTACATCTAATGTCCCAATCAGAGTGCCCCCTTACATCTAATGTCCCAATCAGAGTGCCCCCTTACATCTAATGTCCCAATCAGAGTGCCTCCTTACATCTAATGTCCCAATCAGAGTGCCCCTTACAGCTAATGTCCCAATCAGAGTGCCCCTTACAGCTAATGTCCCAATCAGAGTGCCCCCTTGCATCTAATGTCCCAATCAGAGTGCCCCCTTAGATCAAATGTTGCTATCAAGTGTCCTCTTAAATCAAATTTTCCTATCAGTGTCCCCTTATATTAAATGCCCCATCAGAGTGCCCCTTACATTAAACACCACAATCAGAGTGCCCCTTTACTTAACATGCCCCCATCAGAGTCCCCCCTTACATTAACTGACTCATCAATCAGACCCTGGTAGCACAGAATTCTTTTCCTCTTTTTTTTTCCTTTTTTTTTTTTTTTCCAGAATTCTATGTCCTCTTAGCTCTAATGTACCCGGGCACCTGGAGCCAACAACGTACAGGAGCTTAGTACAGCCGCCCATAGAAATCAATTCTGTTGTACAGCCCCAGGCCCCCATGTGCAAGAGACCTAAATGCAGTTGAACGCCCAGTTTGAAGGATGCCATTAAAAATCATGAAATACATTTATATGTGTTTAGATACCTGGGCACACTGTCAATAAGGGCTACAGGTGCATTGATCAATGCCAGCTGAAGGTCACACAATACAAGTGCATTAAAGAGGTTGTAAACCCCGATAAAAAAAAAAAAAACCCTGTAAGACAAAGGCATAATGAGCTAGTATGAATTGCATACTAGCTCATTATGAAATACTTACCTTAGAATGAAGCCCTCCAGCAGCGCCGGCTTACCACTGAGACGGTTGACATCTTCCCCATTAGTTTATGGAGAGCTGTGTCCGTCGATGAACGAAATAAAAAATCCAATTTTTTTTAACACACCAAAAACTTCTCCATTTTCCTTTTTTGTTATAATTTCACTCACATTAATAATCTCATCTCTCTATCCCATAGAATGACTGGAATGCCAGTAGCCTTCCTATCGCTGCTGTTCTCAGGAATAGAGAAGAACATGAAAGTTCCATCTCAGAATGAAACCACTGGGATCCTGGATGTTCATGGGAACAATAAGACCACAGTGGTTGAATTGACATCAACACCACCAAACATTTCTTGCAGATGGATCCTGGAAGATGCTGAGAACGTGAAGACAATGGTGGTTGAATTGGAAATATTTAACCCCACCAAACATTCACCACCAGAACCGGCTCTGACACAGACCTGCCCTGCTGTATATCTTTAACCTGTCGCCACAACAATGCCGTATAGAGAAAGGGTCACAGATTAGAACTAGCTGGATTTGTCACACAACGCCGAAAATATCTAACAGAGGCCTTTTTAAATCTCCCACCTTGTTGGCATCAGTAGAACTGACATAAGTACGTTTTGTTGGAATCAATCTACCTGCTCTGGTTTTTAGGGAATTTTAGCAGAACTCAGATGTCAATCCCCTACCTGCTTGGCATCGAACTGCAACGGAGCCTGGGCCATGACCAGGGCTACAGTTAGAATTCACAGGGCCCCGTACAGCCTACCTGGCATAATAAGTTAATTGATTTGACTTATTGTCTCTGCCGAATAATTTAGCACAGTGGCTAAGTGGTTAGCGCTTTTGCCTGGCAGCACTAGGGTTGTCGGTTCAAATCCTAACCAAGGCCTTCCCTGCCTGGATTTTGCATGTTCTCCCTGTGCCTGCGTGGGTTTTTCTGGGTACTCCGGCTTCTACCACACTCCAAAGACATGCTGGTAGGTTTAATGGCTCCTGTCCAAATTGGCTCCATTATGTGTATTTATGAATGTGAGTTAGGGACCTTTAATTGTAAGCTCCTTGAGGATAGGGACTGATATGAATGTACTATATATATATATATATACATACACACACATATACATATATATATATATATATATATATATATATATATATATATAGTGCGCTGCATAAATTGATGGCACTATATAAGTGCCAGTATGGCTCGTTTTCATTTAATAGAGCAGAGGGCTGGCCAGAGAGGGATTACTTTGACGCGGTTGGCCAGCTTAAACATGTATTGCGATGCATGGGAACTAAAAATCCCTGTTTTGTGCAAAGTTTGCTGAGTAAGGGCTCTTTCACACGGGCGGTCCGATCAGATCCGCCTGTCAGTTTTTTAGGTGGATCTGATCGGATCCTCCATGCAGCTCTATGGGGCAGCGGGTGTCAGCGGAGGTCACCTCCGCTGACACCCCCGCTGCCATCCGCATCCGATCCTGTGCTGAAATCTGGACGGATGGAAACCCTATTTTTCCAACCGTTCAGTAATCGGAGCGGAGCGGATCTGATGAGAGCGGACAAGCGGTCCGCTCTCCTCCGATCCCCCATAGAGCGCAGCGGGTGCTGAGACACCTCCCTCTCCGCTCTGCAAGCGGAGACGGAGCTGTCATCCGCCCGGCTCAGCGGGGATCGCGGACCGATCCCCGCTGAGCAACACGGATCCGCCTGCGGAGGCGGACCGTGTGAAAGAAGCCTAAGGGTGCATAGCAGTGTGCAGAGGATTCATTCAGAATGTTTTGTGTTAACATCTGGTCACAGCCCTTTAACCGGTTGCCGACCGCCGCACGACTATATACTGCGGCGGTCAGCCCCGGCCAGGCAAAGTGACGTACCGGTACGTCACTTGCCTGTCACTTCCTTGTGAGCCAATAGCTGTCCGCCGGTCACTCGCCGATCGTCAGTACAGAGGAAGAAAGTCAGGCGGCTGATGTAAACAAGCCGCCTGTCATTCTCCCCTGTGTAGAAACAGTGATCAGACGGTTCTACTATGTAGGACCGTTGATCACTGTTCCTACACTAGTAGCCACAGCCAATCACAGTAGAAAGCACGCCCCTAGGGACACACTTAACCCCTCCCTCCCCAATAAAGTTAACCCCTTCCCTGCCAGTGTCATTTTGCAGTAACAGTGCATATGTATAGCACTGATTACTGTAGTAATGTCACTGGTAACCCCAAAAGTGTCAAAAATGTCAGTCAAGGGTCCGATCTGTCCGCCGCAATGTCGCAGTACCGCAAAAAAAATCGCAGATCGCCGCCATTACGCGCTAAAAAAAAAAACACACCAAAAATGACAGAAATCTTTCCCTTGATTTTTACATTTTTTTGGGGGGGAATTTCATATAAAAAAAATGTGAAAAATATTGTTATTTTTGCAAAATTTACGCTCTTTTTTTGTTTATAGCGCAAAAAGTAAAAATAGCACAGGTGATCAAATACCACCAAAAGAAAGCTCTGTTTGTGGGAAAAAAAGGACGTCAAATTCGTTTAGGTACAGCGTCGCACAACCGCGCAATTGTCCGTTAAAGTCACGCAGTAAAAAAAAATCGCAAAAAAAACCCTGGTCAGGAAGGGGGTAAAATCTTCCGGGGCTTAAGTGGTTAACACCTGATGGACTGTGTATTTGGTAGGCTATTGGGATTTGAGCACAGGTATATATTATTTCTATTGCATTGTCCAGGTCAGTGACCAGACCTGCATCTGTAGCTCTCCTACAACTTGCGTGTATTTGCCTCATATTGGCATTATATCCACAGTAGGATTTGCATTTAGAAAGTGAAGAGCAGAGTAAGGACTGGCCAGAAAGGGATTACTTTGACGCAGTTGGCCATCTTAAACATGTATTGCAATGTTTGTGAATTAAAAATTTCTGTTTTTGTACAAAGTTTCCTAAGAAGGATGGACAGTCCTTCTTCTGAGCATGAGGAAAGCAGAGGATTGAATAAATAAAATGCTTTTACCCTGCCCTAGAATAAACAAGCAGTTAACCCAGAGCTGATCTTTAAAGTGGTTGTAAACTGTCACATACACCTAGTATAGTGGCTAGCATCAGGTGATAAACAGAGATAAAACAATTCCTCCTACATAAGTTGTAGCTGTGTATCTGCGGCAATTTCTTATGTAGATCATTCTGAAAAAACACTGATGAAAGGATTTTTTCGTAGTTCTAGCAGCAGGGTGCGGGATTTGAAATCTCACAGTGCCATCTCAGTGAGGACAGCTGTGAGCCCTGAGAAGAAGGAAAGGAACACACCCCCTTCACACACTACACAGAAACAATGCAGAGCTGTGTCTGCGAATCACAGGCTGAGTGCTACAGCTTTCCTTCCCATCACCTTTTTATTTCTTGGTGTCGGGAAAAGCTGCCAGAAGTGACTCATGCAGATAACAAAGGAACTAGGAAGGAAAGAGAAAATCACACTCAGTGCTTTGGAGACAGACAAGTGCACAGTACTGTGTTTTGTTCAGATTTTATGTCCGAGGTTTACAACCACTTTAATTTATCTGATCACTACAGGGCACCTCTGACATTAGGAACAAGCCATGGTAAGATCCGCTGAATGGAATCCACAGGCAATACTGGTGACAAGTCCTTTGCCCTCTCATTGACTTTTTTGTGGGCACAGCTTGCAGCATTCAGATCCTCTTTAATTGGAAAACTCTGGGTTTGGGGTAATTTTATTATTTTTCAATAGGAGTTTTTTAAAAAATGTTTTGTATAATTGTTTAAAGCGGAAGTACAGCCTAATACCTTAACTTCTCCCCTGCAATCATTAATGTGAGCTGAGTTCAGCCGTATGTGTCAAAATGAAAAAATCCCAGTTTTTCCACCTTTATTTTGCAGTTTTCAGTGCAGTCACATGACTTCAATTCCTCTTCCTGCTGAGTCCAAGAGCAGCAAGTAGGCGTGCTTACTGAAAGCTAGTGACATCACTTCCAGGGAGGGCACTGCTCCTGTGTAGCCAATCGGCGTATGGGAGGAGCTGGTCATAGGTTCCCGCCCAGTGTTCTCTCATAAGTAAGGATGCATTGTACATCCTAATTCATGAGAAAATGAAGAAATAATTCATATAAGACACAAGGGGGTTGGATATATACTAGGGATGCACCGAAATTTTGGCCACCACATTTTTATTTTAAAATTATTTGGGGGGGGGGGGGGGAAAGTCATTTTCGGTTTTCGGCCAAGGGCATCCTGCATTTTCGGTTTCGGCCCAAAATTTTCATTTCGGTGCATCCCTAATATATACAGTATATCTGTGCTGGGCTTTGAATGAAGACTACCATAGGAGAAGGAAGCTGGACACGGGGAGGAAGTGGAAGTTGGAAGTGTTTTGGGGTCTCAGCCCATAGTCTACAATGATCATAGTACAGGCAACCACACTAAGTCTACGTTTCCACTAGTGCGACTTGTCATGCGACTTTGGACACAAAAAGTCGCATCCCATTGATTTAAATGGCAAGCGTTCCCATCTAGGCGACTTAGAAAATTAGCGACTTTTGATCAAAGTTGCATCAAAATAGTGCAGGTACCTTTTCAGAGTCTCTAATTTTCTAAGTCACATAGATGTGAACGGGTGCCCATGAAATCAATGGGCTGTGACTGGTCATGCGACTTTGTGTGTCCAAAGTCGCATGACAAGTCACAGTAGTGGAAACAGCGCTTTAGTCTACGTTTCCACTATTGCAATTTACAGTGTGACTTTAAAGCGACTTTGATCCAACTTTACACTCTCTGGATCAGAGTCACATCAAATGTTGCATCAAAGTAGTGCAGGTACCTTTACAGAGAGTGTAAAGTTGGATCAAAGTCGCATCAAAGTCACACTCTAAATCGCAATAGCAGAAACGTAGACTAAAGCTCAGTTTCCACTAGTGTGACCTGTCATGTGACTTTGGACACACAAAGCTGCATGACAAGTCACAGCCCCTTGATTTCAATGGCACCTGTTCCCATCTATGCGACCTTGAAAATCAGCGACTTTGGAGAAGTACTTGCACTACTTTGTTGCAACTTTTGATGTCACTTTGATCCAGAGAGTGTAAAGTTGGATCAAAGTCGCACTCTAAATCGCAATAGGGATTGCGATTTGGAATGGGTGTCAAAGTCGCATTAGTGTGATTGGTCATGCGACTTTAATCAGAGCAACTCTAACACTGCAGCTCCTGTGGGATGTTCCTGGTCTGCAGTGGTAAGAACCAACCAAAAGTGATCCAAGGAAGGAAACCCAGGTGAGAGTGCCATTGGCAGCCAAGGCTTATTGATGCACATGGGGAGCGAAGGCTGGCCGGTGTAGTCCAATCCAAATTCATAGAGGACCCATCTCACAACTTACCGGATCTAAAGGACCTGCTACTGATGGCTTGGTGCCAGATACCACAGTGTACCTTTAGAGGTCTAGTGGAGTCCATGCCTTGATGGGTCAGGACTGTTTTGGCAGTGAAAGGGGGACCTACTCAATATTAGGTGGGTGGTTATAAAGTTATGGCTGATCGGTGTAAGTCAATGGCAGTGTGAATGCGGCCTTATGATCAGTTACAAATACAAAATATGAATTGGGGAGGAAAAAGGGGGGCCGCCATGAATATTGCTGAACACAGATTAAAAAAAAAAAAGGAAATACATAAATAAAAATAAATTTTTAAAAATTCAGCGATAGGTTGGTACAATAAAAAAATTACAATAATATTACTACAAAATATAACTACAATAATAAATTACAGCACAACACACATTAGCAGGCGTGTATTATCCACTGCATCACCTGACCCCGCCCCCTTCATTGTGTATATTTTACTTTTTACTCCTGCGCTGCGACCAAGATAGAAAGTTATATTATATACAGCTAGCCAGGACTTGAAAAATAAACCAAACATCTGAAATCAATAACATAGTGAGGAGCTAAACCACTTTTACAAATCACTGACAGTGCATAGCTAAACCTCATATATAAATATAAATATCATATAAGGAAAGGAACTGAATAGGTTTACAGCTCACCTTTCCAGATCGGGAAGGTTAGCAGATATCGTCTTCCTCAGACTCCATCTTTCTGTTGTAGGAAAGGATAAAGTCTCGTACAGATTCTGTATGTTCAAGTAACTAAAAAATAATAAAAAATAAATAAATAATAAAAAAAAGAAAACCAAAAATTAAAATTCTAAGCAACAGTTAATAGATTAAGTTTAATCTACCTATATTTTACCTTTCTTGGTCTCCACCCCCCCCCCCCTTTTCTGTCATCATCATACCAAGGAAATTTGTAAATTAAAACCATTTGGTTTGCAATGCATACCTTATTTTAGGCCTGGTCAACTAACTGGGTCTCTGTGCTTCTCAATGCAAAGCAGGCAGAACATGGCTGGTGGGAGGGGCTAGCAGGGTGCTGTAAATTGGCTCTTCATGGTTCAACTAACACATAATACTGCAGCACTGTGCAATCATGCTCCCAGCAGATAGCAGTAATTCGTTTTCACCTAATACTGGCTGCTGGGAGGGTATTTAGTCCCTCCTCTACAACTCATTGCATCAGAGTTTTGCCTGCTAGGCTCCTTCCACAAAGGCGGTGCTCCCAACAGACTCAGTTTTGCTCAGCAGGGATCGATCCGCCGATCCCTGCTGAGCAGGCGGATGATAGGTTCGTCTCCGCTGTGTGTGCAGAGACAGAGCTATCAGAGCCCCGCGATCCTCTATGGGAGATCGGAGGAGAACGGGCCGCCTGTCCGTTTTCATCCGATCTTATCCGATCCTCCAGATGGATGAAAAATAGGGTTTCCACTCGTCCGGATTTCACGGACAGGATCGAGTCGGATAGCAGCAGGTGTCAGCGGAGACATAGGGCTGCATGGGGCATCCGATCCGGTCCACCTGAAAAACTGACAGGGACTGGATAAGGAAAGCCCATGTGAAAGGGGCCTTAGCCAGATACCAGTTCTTGATTCATCCTGTGCCTTATTCCTGATCCTTCTCCTGCCCTGTACTATATCCTGTGTCTTGCTGCCTTTTACCTGCTCCCCTTGTTCCTAATCCCAGTCTTGGTTCTGCCTCCCTGACTTTTCCTTGCACCTCCAGTTTTACCCTATTGATCAGTGTTCCCCATTTTGTATTATAGTTAGTTGCTAGTTAGGCATTTTGTGACTTGGTTTATCGTTCACTTTTATCTTCACGTTTGCTGTATATTCGGTTTGCTGGCGTTTGATGTGTTTTGTTTTACAGGTGCGGGTGCATGGGCCCGAACAAAGACCGTGTGCGTACAGGGCCGCACACCACTGCTTTTCAAACAAAAAATCTGCCAGCATGTTGATCTATAGTACAGCCTTGTGCTTTCAGCTTCTTCCCATTCTGATGAATGGAAAAGGAAAAGTACCAGGAGGAAGAGAGACGGGTCACATGACCTGTCAAAGTAATATGATCAAGCTCTTCTTCTGTCCTGGAGTGATCTTTGCAGCGTCACTCAAATTACACTCTGAAGCACCCCGCAGGCTCCACATCGCATTCTGCATTTTATAGAACTAACAATGCTGGCACAGTGTTATGTAACTGGTATCTCCTCTCAGCTTCTACATGATCAGCCAATGGCCTTTGAAGATTTACCGAAAAAAATATTTTCTCCTGAATAAACATTTTTTTGAAACTGCATCTTACCGGAGTGCAGCCAATTCCTCATCCATTCATCCAAGATCCCAGTAATTCGTTGTCAGCTAATACTGGCTGCTGGGAGGGTATTAAGCCCCACCTCTACAACTCCTTGCATCAGTGCATTGCCTGCTAGTCAGATAACAGTTTTTGATTCATCCTGAGCCTTTTTCCTGATCCTTGTCCTGCCCTGTACTATATCCTGTGTCATGCTGCCTTTCACCTGCTCCCCTTGTTCATGATTCCAGTCTTGTTTCTGCCTCCCTGACTTTTCCTTGCACCTCCAGTTTTACCCTATTGATCAGTGTTCCTCATTTTGTATTATAGTTAGTTGCTAGTTCGGTATTTTGTGATTTGGTTTATCGTTCACTTATATCTTCATGTTTGCTGTATATTCGGTTTGCTGGTGTTTGATGTGTTTTGTTTTACAGGTGCGGGTGCATGGGCCCGAACGAAGACCGTGTGCCTACAGGGCCACACACCACTGCTTTTCAAACAAAAAATCTGCCAGCATGTTGATCTATAGTACGGCTTTGTGATTTCAGCTTCTTCCCATTCTGATGAATGGAAAAGAACCAGGAGGAAGAGAGACGGGTCACATGACCTGTCAAAGTAATATGATCAAGCTCGTCTTCTGTCCTGGAGTGATCTTTGCAGCGTCACTCAAATTACACTCTGAAGGACCCCGCAGGCTCCACATCGCATTCTGCATTTTATATAACCAACAATGCTGGCACAAATGTTATGTGTCTGGTATCCACTCTCCGCTTCTACGTGATCAGCCAATGGCCTTTGAAGATTTACCGAAAAGAAGATTTCAGTATCAGCAGCTATAAAAAAAAAAACCTCCTGTGTAGCTTAGAATACAGCGAGGACAGCAGTGGACATCACAATTACATTTTTCTTTGCTCCTCGGAGAACTGGTGCTCCTGAATCACTTGTAGGGACACTCCGGAATCCTCAGAGTGCTGCTGCCAATGTTTCAGTACCTAAATGGAGTCACAGAATAAAAAAAAAAGGGGTTACTCAACGGCAATAAACAGCATTATTACAAAGGAAACTGGTTCTAATAAAAATAGATGTGTATATCACTATACAGGCATACCCCACTTTTAAGTACACAACCAAGCATGTATGTAAAACGAAAATACACTAGCTCTATAGGAAATCTTGGTCAGCTTGACATGGCACTGCTCCCAAACCATAAGTGACAAGGACACCAAACTTGGGGAGCACATTAAGGGGACAAAGGTCTATGACACGGTAGATTACCTAGGCAAGCTGGCCGACCACAAAATAGGATATGTTGTAGTCCTGGGTCCCCTCTCTATGCTCCCTAAGTTTGGTATCCCTGTCACTTATGGTTTGGGAGCAGTGCCATGTCAAGCTGACCAAGATTTCCCATAGACGCCAATGTTAAAAATCGGGAGTAGTGCAATGCCAAGCTGACCAAGCTGTGTCCGTACTCGCGAGTGTACGTAAAATGGGGTATGCCTGTATACAGGTGCATCTCATAAAATTAGAATATCATCAAAAAGTGAATTTATTTCAGTTATTCAATTCAAATAGTGGAACTTGTATATTATTTTTATATAGATGCGTTACAAACAGAATGATATATTTCAAGCATTTCTTTCTTTTAATTTTGATGATTATGGCTTACAGCCAGTGAAAACCCAAAATTCTGTGTCTCAGAAAATTAGAATATTACAAAAGACCAATAAAAAAAGAATCTTTAATACAGAAATTTTGGCTTAGTGAAAAGTATGTCCATGTACAGTATAGTATGCACTCAATACTTGGTCGGGGCTCCTTTTGCATGAATTACTGCATCAATGCGGCGTGGCATGGAGGCGATCAGCCTGTGGCACTGCTGAGGTGTTATGGAAGCCCAGGTTGTGCGGCCTTCAGCTTGTCTGCAATTGTTGGGTCTTGTGTCTCTCATCTTCCTCTTGACAATACTCCACAGATTGTCTATGGGGTTTAGGTCAGGCATGTTTGCTGGCCAATCAAGCACAGTGATACCATGATCATTAAACCAGGTATTGGTAGTTTTGGCAGTGTGGGCGGTGCCAAGTCCTGCTGGAAATGAAATCAGCATCTCCATAAAGCTGATCAGCAGAGGGAAGCATGAAGTGCTCTAGAATTTACTGATAGAGGGCTGAGCTGACTTTGGACTTGATAAAACACAGTGGACCAACAGCAGCAGATGACATGGCTCCCCAAATCATCACTGACTGTGGACAATTTTGCATTTCATTTGGAAATGAAGGTTCCAGAATCTGGAGGAAGGGTGGAGAGGCACAGAATCCAAGTTGCATGAGGTCCAGTGTGAAGTTTCCACAGTCAGTGATGATTTGGGGAGCCGTGTCATCTGCTGGTGTTGGTCAACTGAGTTTTATCAAGTCCAAAGTCAGCGCAGCCCTCTACCAGAAGATTCTAGAGCATTTCATGCTTCCCTCTGCTGATCAGCTTTATGGAGATGCTGATTTCATTTTCCAGCAGGACTTGGCACCGCCCACACTGCCAAAAGTGCTAATTCATGCAAAAGGAGCCCCAACAAAGTATTGAGTGCATACTATACTGTACATGGCCATACTTTTCAGTAAGCCAACATCACTGTATTAAAAAAATTTTTTTTTTCTATTTCAATATTTTTATGAGAATTTTATGCAAAAAGAGTAGAATGTACAACTCTTACACAAACAGTAGTATCGGAATAGAGATAAGATATGGTCCCACAGGAAAAAAAAACTTGTATATTAATCTTATGTAATATTCCAATTTGCTGAGATAGTGAATTTGAGGTTTGCACTAGCTGTAGGCCATAATCATGGCAAATAAAGGAAAAAAAAATGCTTGAAATATATCACTCTGTGTGTATCGCATCTACGCTGCTCAAAAAAAATTAAAGGAACACTTTTTAATCAGAGTATAGCATCAAGTCAATTGAACTCCAGGGATATTGATTTGGTCAGTTAAGTAGCAGAGGGGGTTGTTAATCAGTTTTAGCTGCTTTGATGTTAATAAAATTGACAGGTGCACTAGATGGGCAACAATGAGACCACCTCCAAAACAGGAATGGTTTTACAGGTGGAGGCTGACCTTTTTTTCCCCTACTCATCTTGTCTGACTGTTTTTCACTAGTTTTGCATTTGATTAGGGTCAGTGTCACTACTGGTAGCATGAGGCGATACCTGGACCCTATAGAGGTTGCACAGGCAGTCCAACTCCTCCAGGATGGCACATCAATACGTGCCATTGCCAGAAGGTTTGCTATGTTTCCCAGCATAGTCTCAAGAGCATGGAGGAGATTCCAGGAGACAGGCAGTTAATCTAAGAGAGTTGGACAGGGTCATGGAAGGTCCTTAACCCATCAGCAGGACCGATATCTGCTCCTTTGTGCAAGGAGGAACAGGATGAGCCCTGCCAGAGCCCTACAAAATGACCTCTAGCTGGCCACTGGTGTAAATGTCTCTGATCAAACAATCAGAAACTGACATTATGTGGGGGGTCTGAGGGCCTGACGTCCTCTAGTGGGCCCTGTGCTCACTGCACGGCACCGTGGAGCTCAACTGGCATTTGCCATTGAACACCAGAATTGGCAGGTCTGCCACTGGCTCCCTGTGCTTTTCACAGATGAGGCCAGGTTCACCCTGAGCACATGTGACAGATGTGAAAGGGTCTGGAGAAGCCGTGGAAAATGTTATGCTACCTGAAACATTGTTTAGCATGACCGGTTTGATGGTGGGTCAGTGATGGTCTGGGGAGGCATATCCATGGAGGGACGCACAGACCTCTACAGGCTAGACAATAACACCCTGACTGCCATTAGGTATCGGGATGAAATCCTTGGACCCATTGACAGACCCTACGCTGGTGCAGTGGGTCCTGGGATCCTCCTGGTGCACAACAATGCCCGGCCTCATGTGGTGAGAGTATGCAGCCAGTTCCTGGAGGATGAAGGAATTGATACCATTGAACGGCCCCCACACTCGCCTGACCTAAATCCAATAGAAAACCTCTGGGAAATGATGTTTCGGTCCATCTGACGCCGCCAGGTTGCACCTCAGTCTGTTTTGTTGCTCAGTGATGCCCTGGTCAAGATTAGGGAAGAAATACCCCATCCATCGTCAAATTAGGAGCATGCCCCAACATTGTCAGGCATGCATACAAGCACGTGGGGGCCATGCAAACTACTGCGGACCATTTTGAGTTGCTGCAATGAAATTTCAGCAAAATGGACTAGCCTACTGCATAATTTTTTCACTTTGATTTTCGGGGGGGGTCTTTGAATTCAGCCCTCTGGCATCCTTTAGTTCCTAACACATTACCCAGTCCATATCAGTACAGATATCCAGCATGATATTTTTCCCCATTGAGATCTGATGTGTTTTCAAAGTGTTCCTTTAATTTTTTTGAGCAGTGTATATAGAATATATGAGTTTTACTTTTTGAATTGAATTACTGAAACTTTTTTAAGATATTCTAGTTTTTTGAGATGCACCTGTAAATTTTGTATTTCATAAACAAAAAAAACTACCATTTAAATCTATTGCTTAATCAATCCCTTTAACCAGCCAGAAAATGCTTTTCTGTGCACCCCTCTGATGCGGGCTGCAGTTTGCGAGAAGCCATGTGGGGGACACAGCAAACATGTGGAAGAAAGTGCTCTGGTCAGATGAGACCAAAATTTAACTTTTTGGCCTAAAGTCAAAACACTATGTGTGGCGGAAAACTAACTGCACATCACCCTAAACACACCATCCCCACCGTGAAACATAGTGGTGGCCGCATCATGTTCTGGGGATGCTTTTTTTTAGCAGGGACAGGGAAGCTGGTCAGAGCTGATGGGAAGATGGATGGAACCAAATACAGGTCAATCTTAGAAGAAAACCTGTAGAGACTGCAAAAAACTTGAGACTGGGGCAAAGTTTCCCCTTCCAGCAGGACAATAACCCTAAACATACAGCCAGAGCTACAATGGAATGGTTTAGATCAAAGCATATTAATGTTTTAGAATGGCTCCGTCAAAGTCCAGACCTAAATCCAATTGAGAATCTGTGGCAAGACTTGAAAATTGCTGTTCACAGACGCTCTCCATCCAATCTGACAGAGCTTGAGCTATTTTGCAAAGAAGAATGGGCAAAAATGTCCCTCTCTAGATGTGCAAAGCTGGTTGAGACATCCAAAAAAGACTTGCAGCTGTAATTTAAGCAAAAGATGGTTCTACAAAATATTGACTCAGGGGGGTGAATACAAATGCACGCCACACTTTTCGCATATTTATTTGTAAAAAATTTTGAAAACCATTTATCCTTTCGCTTACACTTCACAGTTGTGTGTCACTTTCTGTTGGTCTATCACATAATATCCCAAAAAAATACATTTACGTTTTTGGTTATAACATGACAAAATGTGAAAAATGTCAAGGGGTATAAATACTTTTTCAAGGCATTGTATATATGGCCAAATGTTTGTGGACTCCTGATCATGAGTTTGTTGAACCTCTCATTCCGAAAACCTTAGGCATTAATGCAGATCCCCCCCCCCCCCCCTCAAAACTCTAAATGGAGCCAGGCATGAATCATCGGTTGCAATGATGTCTGCGGCTGCAAGTTTCATAGCAACCTTAGTTGAAAGCGGTCATTATAACGATCCAGGGAATTGATCCAATTGCCCCATGGGGTCAGGAACTTTCCCCCATGAGACAAAATTGGCCAAAGTTGCCCAGAAGGAATAGGAGCCGCCTTCCTTGGGACAGAAACTGTCAAAGTTTGTGAGATGCTGATTTTGATGGACACCTATAATGTTATTTAAAACTTCACTTTGTGTTGATCTCACCTGGGAGTAGAAAACCCGGTAACTCTTGGATTTGGGGAAAAGTGCAAATGTGACAAAGCTGCCGGGGGGACTGAAATGAATAGGCAGGTGAGGAAGCAGGGAGCTTTTATACTCGATTAGCAAAATGGCGACCACACTGTTCGAATCCTGCAAACAAAGAAAACAGCTTTATTATAAAAAAGAACAAGTGTTGTATCATCATTACACCATAACATCTAAGCACAAGACCAGGGAGAATCTAAGGTCGGTGGAGTGGAGGCATTAACCACTTAAGCCCCCGAAGATTTTACCCCCTTCCTGACCAGGGGGTATTTTGCAATTCGGCACTGCGTGACTTTAACGGACAATTGGGCGGTCGTGCGACGCTGTACCTAAACGAAATTGATGTCCTTTTTTTCCCCACAAACAGAGCTTTCTTTTGGTGGTATTTGATCACCTGTGCGATTTTTTGATCATGCGCTATAAACAAAAAAAGAGCGTCAATTTGGCAAAAATAACAATATTTTACACATCCAAAAAAAAAATGTAATAATCAAAATTTTTTAACATTTTTGGCCAATTTGTTTTATGCTACATATGTTTGGTAAAAAAAAAAAAAAATCGCAAAAAGCGTATTTTGATTGGTTTGCGCAAAAGTTATCGCGTTTACTAACAAAAGGAAAGATTCTTGCCATTTTTGTTGTTTTTTTTTTTTTTTTTTAACGCGTAATGGCAGTGATCTGCGATTTTTTTTGCGGGACTGCGACATTGGGGCGGACAGATCGGACCCTTGACTGACATTTTTGGGGTTACCAGTGACATTACTACAGTAATCAGTGCTATACATATGCACTGTTACTGTAAAATGACACTGGTAGTGAAGGGGTTCACTTTGTTTGAGAGGGAGGGGTTAAGTGTGTCCCTAGGGGCGTGATTCTGTGATTGGCTGTGGCTTGAGCTGTAGGAACAATGATCAATGGTCCTACATAGTAGAACCGTATGATCACTGTTCTTACACAGGGGAGAATGACAGGCGGCTTGTTTACATCAGCCGCCTGCCTTTCTCCCTCTGTCACGGACGATCGTGAGTGCCCGGCGGACATCGGGTCCGCCAGGCACACGCGCGGCGGGGTCTGTGACCGAGCGGGAGCGCGCACGGCGCACACTCGTTCCCCAGAGCCTCACAGGCTAGTGACGTACCCATACATCACTTTGCCTGTGAGGGGCTGACCGCCGCAGTATATGTACTTGCGGCGGTCGGCAAGTGGTTAAACAGTGTAATTTGTCAGCTATAAAAGTAGTACCGGATGAGCTAGAATTGGTAAATACCTCTTTTAAAAGAATTCTAGGTATGGAAATTTTTATATAAATTACATTGGTGCAGCTTGGACCACATTGGTGCCTATGTGCAATACCCATAGGATGCTCATGGAAACTGGAAATCATTGTAGTAGGCACAGCTCTAACATTGATCTTCACTAGCTTCCAGGTCGAGCAGCTGCCCTGCTGCTTAGTAAACACATTTTCCTAATGAGAGCAAATAGTTCTCTGATTGGATGAGGTCACACCACCTCATCCAATCAGAGAATGTGCTGCATTTATTCTGAAAATGCAGAGTTTCCTGAAAAATGCCCGAGCTGAGAAAGCAATCCCCTGTGTTCATTAAGCAGCATGGCAGCCACTTGGCATGGTACCTGGAAGCTCACCAGGAGATCACCATAATTAAAGGTGCCTACTACAGTGATTTCTAAGTTCCACAGAGATCCCTTAGCTATGGCGCACACACATACTTACATTGGTCCAAGCTGGGTCAATGTATCTATGTAAAAATGACCATACCTGGAATTCAGCTTTAGAACCCAACTCTGAGGTGACCACTGGATCTAGATTATCCAAGCCCCTTGCCTAGTCCAACTGTTAATTGAAGATCTCAGGAAAAAATCCCAAGAAAAAAAAAGCGAAAAGTAAAAAAGGGAAAAAAAGCTAAGGAACCCTAGGCCCAGCAGGGAACTAGGTCCTCAGTCCTGAAATACTTGGCAAAAAAAAAAACTGGCTCATCTATAGCAGAGAGGGGGTTTATACCAGCTAACACAGCCCACAGGCAGTGTTGTGTTCTTTTTCTACCTAGTAGGTGGCGCTATAACCCTATGGTCAAGAATGAGGAGAAGCTCCGTCAATGAACGCAAGAGAAACCAGCTTTGCAGTGGGGTCCCTGCAATGCAAGGGTTATAGGCTTGTTAAATCTAGGAGAGGAAGAATAAGGTCTAATAGGCCTTACTCCTCCTCCTACAGGTTCTGGCACTCTCCTCCACTCTGGCAGTCCCTTACCATTATCATATATAATGCAGGGTTATTGGCCCCGCATTGTAATTGATAACTTTATTCTGCAAACACGGCGCAGACAGTCTTATAGAAGAGGCTTTAGGGGACTGGTCACACAGATGAAGAAGCATGCAGGAGTGAGGGATGAGGTATATATTACACCTTCTTCCTCAACCCTTAGACTTAACCACTTGTCGTCTGGCTAGAGCCGAAAAAAGGCTACAGTGCAGGCTTAAAATGCAGGGAAGGCATCTATGGTTGCCCTCCCGTTCTCACGCTGCCCACCACTGACAGTGTGAGGAAAAAAAGAACAACGCCGTTAACCAGCTCTTGTTACAGGGACATTGGTCCCCTCAGTGCCCACCAGTGCTAGCTATTAGTGGCCATCAGTAATGCTTATCAGTGCCACCTGTTAGTGTCCATCAATGCCTCATCATCAGTGTTACTTATCAGTGCTCATCAATACCACCTCTCAGTGCCCATCAGTGCAGCCTCATCAATGCACATCAGTGAAGGAGAAAATGTACCTGTTTACAAAACTTTATAACAAACTATTAAAAAAGTTTGTGTTTGTCAAAATGTTAGGTCATTTGTTTGTTTAGCAAAAAATTGTGACGGTATTCACCATAACTGAAGGTGAGGAGCAGATACTTAATGGTTTGAATTGCTTCAGATGGGACAGCAATATTTGTCAGCAATATCTTCATATAGAAATATGAAGATTTAATCCTATTTTACACTGGGAGACTTAGACTGTTATAGACAATTGTCATGAAGTCTGACTCCTAGATAATGTGTGTATTCCATGTCCCTGCATGCCAGACAGGCTTCCCTATTGTTTGTGTATTACAATGGAATGTGTATTGTGTTAAAGTTACCTGTCTCATTGTTAAATGTTAATGACCTCTCTTGTTCTGTCTGCCTTAAGACAAACTTATTATGTGATGTATATGTGTATGTGGATTGGCTGCTAAGGGGAAGGAGGGATTGTCCCACAGAGTATATCTTTGTGCACACTGTATGGGAGTGTAAAACTCTGTTTTCATTGGATTGGGAATGTCAGGGCCTGTTTTCAACAAGGTCCACCTGGGCGGTAACCTTGTGGGGGAAAACTGTACAAAAGTCTGTTTCTTGTTCAATAAAGTGGAGTTATACTTCACCCTCAATCTAGAGTCCTGTCTCTCATTGGGGGAATATGCTACAAGGGATTGCTATGTCCTTCATACTCCCTTGGATAATCACTAAGCTCTTGTCAGAGCTTGTGTAAGAGCTGATCCTGCTGCACTCTCTGGGGAAAGAGAGGTTCACCCACGGGAACCTGGAGCCTTGTCGTAGGTCCAGGGTGGGTAGGAGACGGCGAGACCCCAACCAAGCTGCGGCGGTTCGTGGGGTCTGAAGTTGTTACGGTGTCTGGTGAAGTGCTTGGAAAACTCAGGAAGCACTAGGAGCATCCGGAGCAACGGAGGTACCAGGCCGTTACAAAAATAAAACCCAGTGGTGATTAAATACCACCAAAAGAAAGCTCTATATGTGTGAAAAAAATGATAAAGATTTTGTTTGGATACAGCGTTGCATACAACGCAATTGTCAGTCAAAGTGCGACAGCACTGAAAATTGGCCTGGTCAGAAAGGGGGTATATGTGCCCAGTAAGCAAGTGGTTAAAAATGAACTTCAGCTTGATTTTTTTAAGTCAACAACTACAAATACTGTAGCTGTTGACTTTTACCAGTGTCTGGGGGCCATCGCTGTCTTCCTGCAGCGGGTCACTAGGGCCAATATCTTAGATACGGGAGCCGTCTGTGGCTTCCTGAGGAACCACACCCGGCTTTCCACTGCATGTGCATGAGCTTGCGCAGGGCTTTATGAATTGTCTTCCAACCTCCTGGGACATGTGACAGGCCCCAGGAGGCTGCGGGAGGGAAGGGGTGCCATCCTCACCCATTGCAAGGTTGTCCCCCCCCCCCCCCCACCAGATCTGGGATTTAAGCTGCAGTATAAATAAAAACCCTTGATGGCTGCGAGGATGGATAAAATTGGAAAACTTTCAAAGTCCTCTGTATAGAGCTGCAGAGCAGTACATAGCTGCCATACAAAAGAACAAAGGAAAACAGAAAAGATCCCTCTTTACAAACACTCCAACAACAACTGTCAAAAGAAACTTGGAGACGTGTCTGTCATGTACACAGCAAAACACCAAATGATGAATGGAGATAGAGCTGTACAATTGGACGTCCTTTATCTAGATTTCCTTTCCCGCTCCTCTTGCTGTATATTTTTATCTAGCAGGGAGTTCACGTCTACAGCAATCACTTCTCCCAGCCTGTAATTGGCTCCAGGAAGAAGCGGTGACAATAGGCGGAAGGTCAGTGCTTGGCGCAGAAGAAAAGATAAAATAACGATGAGATTATATAGAGATGTACACAACACAGAAGATAAAACTAGCGCCTTGCTATTGTTATGTCTCTTCTTTCCGTAAATAACCATTTCCGATGACAGATGGGAAAGATGGCTTTAAATCAAGGCGTACATAACCTCGAACAGAAGAATAGACGGAACAAGGACACCACTCTTCAAATAATGAAAAGAGAGGAATGTGATAACTCTTGTATTATCACTTTCTCTGTGTGTTCACATGGGTACACAGAAGACTCACGGAGTGCTGTTGGTGCCCTTAGCAGAATGGATGCCAAGCTAGAGGACCCCCACTCCATAAGTTATAATCCCTTCTGGGTAGACAGACTATCTATAGAGTACTATTGGTGCTCTTAGCAAAATGGATGCCAAGTTAGAGGACCCCCAAGCCAACCAGCATACCACCCGAGAGTTATAACCCCTTCTAAAGCCGACCACACCGTTCAGCTAGGGCCGGTTCCAGATTAAATTAGTGGATGGTCTTGTTGATCCCCCTCCTGCTTTACATCCTTAAATTGATAAAAGGAGCAGGATAGGAAATTATAGCTACACAGAAAACCCCTGGAGTGCTATTGGCGCCATTAGCAGGATGGGCATCAGGTTAGAGGACTCCAAACCCTCCACCACCCGACCCCTGAGAATTATAACCCTTTCTGTGAACACAGAAGACCCCTGGAGTGCTATTGGTGCCCTTAGCAGGATGGGCATCAGGTTAGAGGACTCCCAACCCTCTACCATCCGACCCCTGAGAATTATAACCCCTTCTGTGAACACAGAAGACCCCTGGAGTGCTATTGGTGCCCTTAGCAGGATAAACATCAAGTTTGAGGATCTCCAATCCCCCACCCCAGGAGTTCTAATCCCTTTAAACCCTTTTGGGTACACAGAAAATCTCTGGAATGTATTTAGCAGGATGGAGACCAAGGTAGAGGACACCTGACCCAAACACCACCACCACCCCAAAAGTTATAACCCCTTGTAAAGCTTGGCATACACTGTTGGAATCAGGGCCGGTTCCAGATGAATCATCCTCCAATTGATAAACTGAAGGAGCAGGGTAGAATATTGTTGGATGAAAATAAGCTGCATCCATTCAGATGCAGCCATTGTTAATGTATTCATCCATCCTCACTATACAGTAGGATGAAGGAATCCGTTCGATTTTTATTTTATTTTTTTTATTATACATCAAATAGACCAAATAAAAAAGAAAATCGAATAATGTCTGGCCAACTTTAGGAAGATGAAAACCCAGATGGAATTTTAGGAATGGCAGAGATAGAACCAAACCATGAAAATATGGAAGGAAGGAAGATGTCAACATGTAAACCTGGAAGATGTGACCCCCAATTAAAAAGCGTATGTAAACCCGAACAATAAATTAACTCTTTTTGTTCCCTTTTGGCTTAATAAATATGTAATTGAAAGTGTTTTGTCATATCTGTTTAACACATAGTAGTTTAGCAAAAGTCAACTGGGCAGGGCTGACATCACTCAATCCACAAAAATACTGTGTGTTGTCAGCCCACTTCTAAGGTGGATGCTAATGTTAGGGGAGCTCTGATGGGAACCCCGATATTAGGGAGGACTCCTAAGGTGGATGTTAATGTAGGAAGGGACCCGACTAGGACACTGATGTAAGAGGGTTCCGATGGGGATCCTGATGTAAGGGGGGGCTCTGACACAAACCCAGATAAAGGGGGTCCCCCAGAGAAGACTCTGATATAAGTGGGGCTTCAATAGGAACCCTGATGTAAGGAAGTTCTGATGGGGAACCTGATATAAGGGGGGGGATTTTGAGGTAATTAAGGATTTGACTTTACTGAAGTTTTCCTGTGTTATGAATTGTATCATGCAAATTCCCCCCAAAAAAAGTTAAAATAAAACTTGTTAATTTATTTATTATTCATGGATTTAAAAAAAAATACTTTTTTGTAGCCTGTGAATATTTGTAAAATATACTAGGTATCTACCGATATTGTTTTTTTCAGGGCCGATACCTATTTTCCAGCCACCCTTCAGGTCGATAGCTGATATCAGGTGCTGATATTCTGCACATTTAAAGTTTTTATTTTTACACTGTCCTTTTAAAAAATATTTTTTTTGATCACTTTTATTGCTGTCACAAGGAATAAAAACATCCCTTGTGACAGTAATAGGCAGTGACGGGTACTTTTTATGGAGGAATCTGGGGGTCTGAAAGATGGGGGGAAAAAGATGGGGGGAAAAAAGGTCAATCTATGCCCAGCTTTACGGTTGTATAGAATGTTCAGCTGAAGGGCATCTATGATCAGTAGTTATAAAAGAATAAAAAAAAAAAAAATGAAAACTGGATTCAACTAGAATATGAAAGAAATAGTCCAGAGACGACATACATAATTTTCAAGAAACAACATGATTGGTAACACTTTGAAAATATGGTGAAAAATTAATACTACTATTTCTTACACTGGGAGAATAAAACTCAGAAATATACTTACGCCATCATAGAACTTGACAGAGGTCATGTGACTCCTCGGTATACTAACACTGCCATAGTTGGGGTGAACAAATAGGACGCCATGTGAAAAGAAGAACAGTTTACCTGAGAAAAGACACAAGTATAGTATTAATGTTTAATAGTAGAAAATGAATACATGTTACTACATTCCCTTCTTATTTGTTTGTGTGTGGGTTGAGGACAGGCTGACCCTAAGGCTGGGTACACACGGGCCAAACATTGGCCAAAAATAGTCGGTTCGGCAGGAACTGGCTGACTTTCGGCCCGTGTGTACAGGCTTGGTGACTTGTCCTGCATTGTATGGGATGACGTTGGGCAGTGACAAGACCGGTCAGAGATCAGCATGAAAAGCAGATTGGGGGAATTGTTTGTAGAGGAGGTACGAGCAATGGACTTTATTGGCACTGACAACCAGACAGTTACGTCGTAAAAATAACAATATTTTATTGAAAAATCATTAAAAAACATATATGCGTATGTGTACCACCACAGGTGGTACACATCCTGGAGGTCCTGGAGGTTCTTTGAGGTCACGGCCGTTCCAGCCGGCGCTCCCCCCCGGATGCTTTTGGATCTATTTAATATCATTTACAGGAACTGGTGCCTTACCTACCAGTAAAAGTCTCCTTGCTATACAGCATAATATTTGCATACAAGTTACCTGGCTATCCGGGGTGGCTGCATCCTATTATATATTTTGAGGGATTGCTGAACTGCCTCTTTGGGGACTTGTTGATGATTGCATTTATGCACAACAATATCCAGCTACATATTTTGTGACCTTACCTATACTGTCTAGCCTGAATGGACCAAGGACCGTGTTCCTAATGGCACTTTTCCACTGCAAGTACCGGCTAGTACCGGCTCAGCTCTACTCGGCCCTGCTTGGCCCGGTTTGCTTTTCCACTGCTGGTACCGCATGGTATAGTGTCGCAACGGTTCGGTACGGTATAGGTTTGCTTTTCCACTAAAGTAGTACTAAAGTTAAGTGGGTGGGATAACAATGGGGTGGGTGTGATTCTCTGACCAATCAGTGGCTAGTAGTGACTGCATGCAAAGGATTGTGGGATATGGTACCAGTTTGGTACCTGTTGGAACCACAATCGAGTAGGTACTGTTTTTTCAGAGCCGTAACGTACCGTAGCGTTCGGTTCCATGCAGTGGAAAAGCAAACCTATACCGTACCGAACCGTTCCGACCCTATACCATGCGGTACCAGCAGTGGAAAAGCACAAAAGCGAGCCGAACCCGTACGGTTCCATGCAGTGGAAAAGCGCCATAAATATCCCCCCGCCTCCTTTATACACACCCCTCTCCCTTGTGTTCGGGGTGTGTTTCTTTGTTGGCATTTGTCGGACAGCTGCTCCTTTTTTGTCTGCTTCGCGGACTCAGGCATCGGCACCTTTTTAATACAAAACAGTGCCTTTGTGCACTATGCTACCAACATTCCTATATTGAATTGCTCAGCTAATATTTAAACTCCTGAAGAAGCGCTAACCGCGCGAAACATGTAGAGTTTGTTTCTGACCGAATTCAATGTACAATTACCAAGCCTCCCTATCTCTACCGTCGATGGACTTACTCACAAGCTCTATACCATTCTATCAGAAATAGCCTCAGGGCTGTTCCACAACCTTCAGTTTGTATAGATCCATCACGGTATATTTGGTCCATGTAGATGGTTTTAGAGGCCATGGTTATTGAGGTTATATATGCCTTTTTAAAATGTATGTCTTTTGAATTGAATGTGATTGTCTTTTGATCTGTTTTTCATTTTTGCACCTGTGGTGGTACACATACGCATATATGTTTTTTAATGATTTTTCAATAAAATATTGTTATTTTTACGACGTAACTGTCTGGTTGTCAGTGCCAATAAAGTCCATTGCTCGTACCTCCTCTACAAGCATTTTGACTAGGACGTGGCACGTATTAATCTAAGTGTCCACAGTGTCATCCTGTGTTGACACTATTTCCCTCCTAATGCTATTCAAACAGATTGGGGGAATTGTTTGCCACAACCGGAACCATCAAGTGGAAGACCGTGTGGTCATGAATTAAATAAATATAACTCCTGCCCCCTAAAAACAAAAAAATTAGCACTAGGATCCTTTATCATTCAAGAAAGGGACAGGGGACACATATATTCATTTTGCGACTAACCAGAGTTGGCTTTAAATATTAAAGTGATATTAAAGCAGGGCTTGACAAATTTGCCTGAAATATAGGAGCCAGCTAAAAAAGTTAGGAGCCAGTTTTTTTTTTTTTTAAACAAACTAAGTTTTATTTCCAAAAAAATAACATACTAAATTTACACATAAAAACGACTAGAACCCCGCTCTCCTCTATAGGGCAATCGGATGGAAACAGACTGTTTCCATCCGATGCCATCTGATCCGATTCAAGGGATGGATAGAAAATAGAACCACCATCCGTCTGTTTTTGGCGGACAGGATCAGATGGCGGCAGATTACTGCTCCATAGAGGAGACTAAAGGGTCCCATCAGGTCTGCCTGAGAAACTGACAGGCGGACCTGATCAGACAGCACGTGTGAAAGGGGCCTTCGGCTGTGGCATGGCAATGAGGAAAAAAAAAATATATATTTTTTTTCAATAATAATAATTGAAAAAAAAATTGAAAATAATTGGAAAGTAATTTTTTTTTTCTTTTTAATAATCTAAAAAATAAATAAATAATAATACCCACACTCCATGTCCACTTACCTTTAAGCAAAGGTAAATGGACAGGGAGATGAAGCCTGTAACAACTTCCGTCTCCTCTCCTCTTAGGAAGGAGATGGGCAGGCATTGAGGACAGGCAGGGGAAACAGCCATTAGTGACTGCTTGTCAAACTCCCGGCCACCACAAGAGGGCGCCAGTTCCCTGTTCTCTCACTGAAGAAGGCCGAAAAGCCGCGGCCTCAATTATCGGATGGCGCGGTAGTCCGTGCCCCCAAGGGGGGGAGGGGGCGCAAAAGGGACAGTACACCTTCTGCAGTGCACCCCAGGCGCCAGGTCTCCAATTCTAGTCGCCAATGCAATCTGGCGCCCGGGGTTTGTCGAGCCCTGTATTAAAGCCTTGTTTAAAAAAACAAAAAAAAACAAACATGGTATACTTACCTGCTCTGTGTAATAGTTTTGCACAGAGCAGCCCGGATCCTCCTCTTCTCGGGTCCCACGCTGGCACTCTTTTCTATCTCATCCCTCCTGCCCCCATAGCAAGCTGTGGCTCGGACCCGCCCCCTCCGCCAATGGCTCCCGCTGCTGCCAAAAGCCAATGAGGAGTGTGAGTCCCCGGAGAGCAAAGGCTCTGGTGGACATCGCTGGATCGAGAGGGGGCTCAGGTAAGGATTGAGGAAGGGTGGGGGGGGGCTGCAGCACACAGAAGGTTTTTGCATGCAGGAAAAAAAAATGGGATTTTTGACTTACCATAAAATCCATTTCTCTGATGTTCATTGACAGACACAGGACACAGCTCCTGATCTTCATGAACACTGGGTTATACTGCCCCCTACAGGAGTAGGACGCTGGGCAGAAAAAGATTCTGGTTATGTCTATGGGCAGTCCCAGGGGGTATACTCCCTCTCTCTACTATAGTTACTCAGTTTTGTTACAAGCAGTGTCAAAAGAATTACAATTCCACAGAGGGGTGGGTGCTGTGTCTGTCAATGAACATCAGAGAAATGGATTTCACATCAAGTCAAAAATCCCATTTTCTCTTTCGTTTATTGAAGGACACAGCTCCTGATCTTCATGACCATTGGGACATCCCAAAGCAGTGTTAAATATGAGGGGTGGGAACAGCAAAAAAAAATCCCAAGGTTACACAGTACCAAACCAGGCAACAGGAGCTCAATCAAAAACAACTGGAGCTCACCTGAAAAAAACAATACACTCTCAGAGGATCAGGTCTCTTAAACAGCAGCCTGCAAAACCTTGCGGCCAAAAGAAGCATCCGCAGATGCCAACACAACCACTTTACAGAACTTTGTGAACGTGTGCACCGACGACCAGGTGGCCGCCTTGCAAACCTGTGTCACTGACGCCTGATGACGGAAGGCCGAGGAGGCATAAGTGCCCGAGTAGAGTGTGCCTTGACAGGGAAAGGAGGAACCCGATCACCGACTCAGATAAACCTCTATCCATAAGCACCTGGCGTTAAACAGCTAAGCCATCAAAGCTAGCGACTGTAGAGCAGGATAGAAGATTGGTCCTTGGGACAGCAGATCCTCCCTGAGAGGAAGATTCCAAGAAACTTCGGCCACCAGATTGGCGTACCAAGCCTTGCAAGGCCAGTCTGGATTCACTAAGATGACCGAAATGCCTTCTGCCTCGATCCTGCGCAGAAGTCTTGGCAGAAGCTTGAGAGGAGGGAAGGCGTAAATCAGACGATACTGACCCTACGGTCACCACCATATAGAAGGGCGGGTGCTGCATCTGTCAATGAACTTCAGAGAAAAGGATTTTACGGTAAGTCAAAAATCCAGTTTTCTCGCTCGTTCATTGACAGATGCAGCTCCATATTCTTCTTAACCATTGGGACGTCCCAAAGCAGTATTAACATGAGGGGTGGGACAACAACGCAGAAAGGAACATAATTCCCAAAGGCTAAACTTAGCCAACCAGGTAACATGGAGCTCAACCAGGAACAACTGGAGCTCATCTAGAAACAACATACACCCTCAAAGACACTAAATTCTCTCTTAAACCAATGGTTAAGAAGAATATGGAGCTGCGTCTGTCAATGAACGATAGAGAAAAGGTGAAACCAAATCTCAGTATTAAAGTGAAAAGTAAATCAGATTAGGCATGAAGGAGGGTATTTGTTCAATTAAAATGTGACCCTGTCACCAATGTAAAAAACTGCATGTAACAGCAGAGAAAAATCAAGTGTTTTACATAGCAGAGTTTTTTTTTTCTCAAATAAATGATTTTTTATTAGCTTGCAATGTTCCCCTGCACTTGCTATCAAATTTGACTTCTCTAGAAGAGGTGATTACCAAGCACAGCCCTTTCCCTCTTTCCATGTAAAAGCCATCTTCTCTTCTTGGAGGGTCTAATTACCTTGTGCTGGCCCAGCTCCTCTGCCCCTCACTACATAAGCTTTTATGTAGCAGTAAGGGGAGGAACAAAGGGGAATAATATAGTGTAACTTGAGTGACAGTTCTAAGTTTGCTGACATATCCAAGATGGTGGCACCCAGCAGCAATCTCAGAGACCTCAGAGTTTTCGTTTGTACACAAGGGAGGCTTTTTACCCTTAAATAACATGTCTAAAATAGGTTAAAATCACATACAGTATGTACTTATGGAGAGATTTTTGTTGAAATTAATGATCTGACGAGGCTCTCAGTGGGTATCATGTGGAGCCTACCCTTGAGAAGGACTTTAACTTTTAAAAGTTTACACTACACTATAATATAAGGCAGCTTATAGCACAGCTTCTAAACGAGAAGTATGGCCAAAGCACTTTGTTTTGCATTCCTGTAACCCAGATTCATCTTCCAGCGGGCTAAAGTCTGCTGTCAGCTGACGTGACAGAACCCGGTTCAGGCTTTGCAGGGATTTCCGACAATATTGCTGGGATCTGCCCAGATGCCTGGCCGGAAGCTGGCTCAGTGGAGCGCCAAGATCCTGAGCCAGGTGCTCTTGCCTGCCCCCCCCCCCCCCCCACACAGCCCAGTGCTCCAGTAAGCAGAAGTGGTAGAGCAGACGAAGGGGCTCATTAGATACCAAGAACTGAGCGATCAACTGTCTTTGATGGCTCAGTTCTCGTTGTAGAGCTGGCGAGGGACATATGCAACATGGGATCCATGATGCAGCCTTCTAGGGGAGTATGTAGGTTTGATTTTTAGATTACTGCACTTCTGTTTAACCACTTTACCACCGGAGGATTTTGCTGTCTTACGTCTGGGCCACTTTTTGCGATTCTGCACTGTGCGACTTTAACTGACAATTGCGCGGTCGTGCGACGCCGTACCCAAACAAAATTTATATCCTTTTTTTCCCACAAACAGAGCTTTCTTTTGGTGGTATTTGATCACCTGTGCAATTTTTACTTTTTGCGCTATAAACAAAAAAATAGCGTAAATTTTGAAAAAATAACAATATTTTTCACATTTTTTTATATGAAATTCCCCCCCAAAAAAATGTAAAAATCTAAATTTTTTTAAATTTTTGGCCAATTTGTTTTCTGCTACCTATGTTTGGTAAAAAAAATCACAATAAGCGTATTTTGATTGGTTTGCGCAAAAGTTATTGCGTTTACTAACTAAGGGAAAGATTTCTGTCTTTTTTGGTGTTTTTTTTTTGGCGGCAATCTGTGATTTTGTTTTGCGGGACTGCGACATTGCGGCGGACAGATCGGACCCTTGACTGACATTTTTGACACTTTTGGGGGTACCAGTGACATTACTACAATAATCAGTGCTATAAATATGCACTGGTACTGTAAAAATGACACTGGCTGGGAAGGGGTTCATTTTATTGGAGAGGGAGGGGTTAATGTATGCCTGGTGCTTACTGACGTGTGTGGGGGGAGGTGACTGAGTGACTGAACTATGCTGAACCCTGCAATCTGACCCTGCCTGTCACTTAGGAGATCCGCCCGCTTGTGTTTACACAAGCAGGTGGATCTCCACACTCGATTCCCCGACGATCCCTGGCCCTGTGACTGAATACAGCAGGAGCGAGCCTCCGGCGGCGCCACCGAGAAGCGGGAGTGTCTGGCGACGTAGGTCTACGTCGTCAGACCTACAAGAGCCACTTTGCCGCAGTAGAGCTCTAGTGAGCAGACGGCAAGTGGTTAAAGTAGGAACGAGCATGCTCATCCTCTAAACTCATCCCCAACCGAACTCTGATTTTGCACTCTTTTTTTTACTCCAGTGAGCTCTGGGACTCTTTGTTCTTGTGAGCAGCTAGGCCAAGAAGACCCAAAACACCGAACATCGGAGTAAAAAAATGAATGCAAGGTTCAGCTTAAGATCAGTTTGGAAGACGCGTGAGCTGCTCTTTCCTCTTAAGCATTTGACGTTGCATCACCCTATCAGTTCAAAATAGCTGAATACCGTTAATACCATGCATTAATGAGCCTGTGATGGCATGTACCTTCCTCGGGTGAAATGTGCCGACTGCTGGAACACATGTAGGTCTCATCCCCACCGGACAGGAAACTCCCCAGGAATGATTCGTGTTCCTGGAAAAAAACACCAGTTAGTTACATGGGAGCCATCTCCAGCTGGCACAACATACAGATCTGTCTTTAAATTATCTCACCTTCACCGAACTCAGTGCTTTCTCAGAAAGTTTTACTTCATTCTCCTCAACCTGGAAAAACACACAAGACTTTACAATCACTTTAAAGTGGATGTAAACCCTCATATACACCCAGTGAAGTGAACAGCCTCAGATGATACACACAGATAAAACAAAATCTCCCTACGTTAATATTTTTATTTTTTAGATCTGCTGTCTTTAGCTTTTTAAACTGTTTGGAAAATGAACATTGTGTTAGAATTTTTTCTTCCTGTTCCAGCACTAGGTGTGGAGTCTTGGCATACACTGTGTAACAGTTGATTGGAGGAAAGGCACACGCCACACCTCCACATAGGCAGAGGAATGAAGAAATCTGCAAAGCTGTGCTGCAAATAGACCAGCTTTCTGCTAATCTATCTCTATGCACCCATCCCAACACAAGATTCCAGCTGCTTTTATTATCTCCTGTGTCAGAGAACTTCTCAGAATTGATCATTCTGATAACATAAGAATGGAGCAGCAGAAAGACACGGACTTAGAGCTTTAGAGAGAGATAAGAAAACACTACAGATATATGTGCCCAGGTCTAGTTTCATGACTGGGATTTGCATCCACTTTAATAAAGTGTCACTATGTAACATTGCAATAAAAAGCTTGAAAAAAAAAAAAGTGAACAGGGCGATGCACCGTGATCAGCACATCTACACTTCATGTACTGCACACCAACCACTGCCCAGTAATGCATCAGCTAGTGTGAACGGGCCCTAAGGGCTCATTTACACAAATGTAGAGGGTTGTACACCAACAGAATTCAGCGTATTTCTGCACCTGGTGCTTGTTTACACCCATTACCAGCAGCCTGTACAGATTAATTTCGGATGCTATGGCAACATTGGTGCTCAACCTGTGGCCCTCCACTGTTACACAACTACAAGTTCCATCAAGCCTCTGAATTTGGCAGTCATGCTTGAAACTGTCAGCCTTGCAATGCCTCATGGGACTTGTAGTTCCGCAACAGCTGGAGGGCCACAGGTTGAGCACCCGTGCTATACACACTTCTGAGCAGTTACAAGCATTGGGTGAGCAGCCCTGAACATGCACTGTCTGCATCATAGGCTGCTGATATGTCCTCAAACACATGTAACCACTCAAGATTGTGCACAGCACTGGCGTCTGTCAGTGATTTTATACAAGTTGCTGGTAATGACTGCATCTAAACACTGGGTGCAAAAATACACTGAGTTCAGTGGGTGTATAATATGACCCTCTGCACCCATGTAAATGAACCCTTCCAGTAAAGGCTGGTATGAACTGTGCAGAGGTTAGCTCTGGTTTTGTCCTATACAAAACCTTTACCGCATGCGATTACACTATGTCAGACCGGAATCTCCTATATATAATGGAAAGATTTATCAAAACTGGAGTAATCAGAATCTGGTGCAGCTGTGCATGGTAACCAATCAGCTTCTAACTTCAGCTTGTTTAACCACCTCCCACCCGGGCCATTGTAGATATACGGCCGGGTGGGAGTCTCGTCCTTCTGAATGGACGTTCCGGAACGTCCTTCAGAAGGAGCGAGATCGCGCCGCCGCGTGCACGCGCAGCGGCGCGATCTCGATGTGCCTGTGTCCCTCAGACACAGCGCAACAAGATGCGTCAGGAGGGCCCTGTGATTGGCCCTCCTGATCACATGACGGCTGTGTCCAATCACAGCCGTCATGCAATGTAAATACAGCCGTTGTAACGGCTTCGATCTCTTCTCCTCCCTGACAGATCCTGTCAGGAGAGGAGAAGAAGAGGATCGATACTGGAGCTGGGGTGATCAGTGAGTATTTCTAAGTACTCACTGATAACAGGGGGGGTCTGTGCTGGTAATCAGAACATTGATTACCAGTGCAGCCCTGGGGGGGGTGGGGTGCCACTAGAGCCACCAGGGCCCACCCATGACCACCAGGGATGCCCACCATGGCCACCAGGGATGGCAAACAGCCTATCAGTGCTGCCCACCAATGCCATATATCAGTGCTGCCCACCAGTGCCCGTTATTGCCATCCACCAGTGCCGCCCACCAGTGCCCATTATTGCCCACCAGTGCTGCCCATCAGTGCCCACCAGTGCTGCCCATCAGTGCCCACCAGTGCCGTCCATCAGTGCCACCTATCAGTGCCCATCAGTGCCCATCAGTGCCGCCGATCAGTGCTGCCTATCAGTGCCCATCAGCGCTGCATATCAGTGCCCACCAATGCTTCATATCAGTGCTATCTATCAGTGCCACATATCAGTGCCCATCAGTGCTGCATATCAGCGCTACCTATCAGTGCCCATCAGTGCTGCATATCAGTGCCACCCCATCAGTGCCACCCCATCAGTGTCTCCTCATCAGTGCTCATCAGTGCAGGAAAAAACGTATCTATTCACAAAATTTTATAACCTAAACAAAAAAACTTTTTTTTTTTTCAAACTTTTCTGTATTTTTTTATTTGTGCACCAAAAAAGAAAAAACCTGGCAGTGATCAAATACCACCAAAAGAAAGCTCTATTTGTGGGGAAAAAAATGACATAAATTTGGTTTAGGTACAGCGTTGCATGACCGCGCAATTGTCATTCAAAATGCAACAGCGCTAAAAGCTGAAAATTGGTCTGGGAAGGAAGGGGGTTTAAGTGCCCAGTATTGAGGTAGTTAATTAAAGCAGAGTTCCACCCAAAAGTGGAACTTCCGCTCATTTGCTTCCTCCCCCCCCCCCCCCCTCTGTTGCCACATTTGGCACCTTTCAGGGGGGAGGGGGGAACGGCTAGGCCTGCACGATATTGGGAAAAAAATATATTGCGATATTTTTTTTCCAACGATATATATTGCAATATTGAGAATGGATGGAAATCAAGAAGTATTGCAGCAGGGCATGCAGGCAGCAGCACAGCCTTCTGCGCCGTGCTTCCAGTGGGATGACAGTATGAATGGAGGAGAGAATGAAAGGAAGGCAGTAGTTGCCCCCATTGTGTCCAGTGAGACCAGTGACTGCAGATCAATGGGAGGCTCCAGCCACCCAGCAAGCTGCTCTTCTCAACGGAACACCCTCCATGCACCCCGCACCGAGTATTAGCAGTCTCCCCACATAGCTGTCACGCCCATAAGCATTGTGTACTGTCCGTGTTCTCCAGCACAGCCATTCCTAGCATAGGGAGGGTCTCTCTCACCTGAGCATGCCGGTGTTCCGTGAGAATTACCTACCCGTGAGAAAAACCTACCCTCGTCACTTCCGGTTCACGGCAGTGTGTGTAACGCGAGCAGTTACAGTAAAACAGCTGTGCTGCACCATGAGTCATCTCCGCTCCTGTCCCGGTCACTTCCCTGCTCTCGGCTACTAAATATAAAAGCGGCGGCGGCTGTAAAACCGCCGCGTCGGTAGGTTTTTTTAACGGACACCGAGATCGTTTCAGACTAGTGCGCATGCGTACTAGTCTGATCCTCAGCTCTTCCATTAGGTATCCGGGGCTGTGAGCATGCGCACTGCTGCGCTGCTCAGCTGTTCCTGGCCGGAAGTGACGAGGGGTAGGTTTTTCTCACGGGGTAGGTAATTCTCACGTTACACCGGGTCCCTCATGAATCCTGCCCAGGCTCCTCATACGCGGCGATCTATTTGAATTGTCTCTGCGTGCAGGTGACATCATCCTCCGGTGTGATAGGACACCGCTGGAGCTGTCTGTCTGTGTGCAGGGGCAGCTGATAAGGCGCAAGGGATGCCGGGAGATGTAGTCTTTGTAGGCGCCAACCAGTGGAGGAACAGGGGAGCGAAGAACTACATTCCCCACACTGCCCCCCTACGGTCTATGTGTATGGCTCTGATCCTTCCCGCCACCAACCATGCTGACATTACACCCAGTACTTACCAGCCAGGAGATAAAACGGGGAATAGCAGCAGTAAGGATGATATATCTATTGTCTGATGTGATCTCTCCATCTGAAAACAAAAAACCGGGCAGAAAGTTATTGAGAATGAAGAAATGCAAAAAATCTCGTCACTTTTTTAGAAACCTTAAAGCGGAGTTCCACCCATTTTAATAAGTTTGGATGTACGTAATCCCCTTGAAAAATACTTTTACCAATGGAAACAATTTTTTTTTTTTTTGCAAGGAAATACCTTTTTTTCTTCTTTATCCATCCGCACTTCCGGGTCCGGCCGCCTATAGGCGATTACGTCACTCGGCGATTCACAAGGGTTGCTGAGATGTATCCCATTATTACACCAGCACCAGCTGTACTCGGATGTACTGCATTGAGTCCGTGCTCCGCCCCGCCTCCTCTTAGTGAGCTCTACGGGATGTATTGCTTTGAGTCTGCGCTCCGCCTCTGCCCCGCCTCCTCTCAGTGAACGAGGACTGAAAGCATTACATCAGGTAGAGCTCACTGAGAGGAGGCGATGCGGAAGCGGGCGGAGCACGGACTCAATCCAATACATCCGAGTACAGCTGGTGCCGGTGTAATAATGCGAGATTTCGTCACTAGGCAATTCGCAAGGGCTGCTGGGATACATCCGGCCGGACCCGGAAGTGCAGATGAATAAAGAAGAAAAAAAGGTATTTCCTTGCAAAAAAAAAAAAAAAATTGTTTCCATTGGTAAAAGTATTTTTAAAGGCGATTACATACATCTAAACATATTAAAATGGGTGGAACTCCACTTTAAGGGTCCTTTCACACGGGCTTTCCGATCAGGTTCCTGTCAGTTTTTCAGGCGGTCCTCATTGGATGCTCCAAATATCCCTATGGAGCAGCGGATGTCAGTGATGACATGTCCGCTGACACCCGCTGCTATCCGATCCAATCCTGTCCATGAAATCCAGACGGATGGAAACCCTATTTTTCATCCGTCTGGAAGATCGGATCAGATAGGATCGGATAAAAACGAACATGTGGTCCCGTTTTCAGCCAATCTCTGATAGAGGAGAGCGGGGATCTGACCGCTTCGTCTCTGCACAGGGAGCTGAGACAGACCTGTCATCCGCCTGCTCAGCGGGGATTGGCGGATCGATCCCCGTTGAGCAAAACGGAGTCTGCCGGGCGGAAAGCCCGTGTGAAATGACCCCAATGCTAAATTCTAAGCAGATAAAAAGACATCGATTATTGAGTTTTTGCAATCATTAAGACATCATTAAACAGTATGTACACATTGTAAAAGTACCTGAATATAACCTGGCATCTGCCTCTTACAGTCCCTGTATAGTAGGGCTAGAGCGTGAGAGAAAGAAGCAGCACAAAGGGTTTATGTGCTGACGAAGCATGCTAACAGGAGGAGAGAGCAGAGTGCCCCCAGATGAGCTCAGCCATCAGTCTTAGGACATCTAGCAGCAAAAAAAGGACTGCAGGGGTAATCTCTGGATTTAAGCTAAGTATTGCCACCCAAAGTTGTTTTTGTTATTGTATCTTTTAATCTTGGTATATTTGGCTGAAGTTTTGCTTCACATGTACTGTATATTATGTAATTCTATTTGTACATAGGGCAGGCATATTTATTCATTACATATACAGGTTCTGCTTCTTGCTTTGCAGTGTTACATAGCGGTTGCGCAACATGGGTGGACCTGAAAAAGAAGCCAAGCAGTAACTGCTCCTGTTCGGGTATTCAGGCAGCCACAGGTATTATTTTTATGGGTCAGCCCACTCACTAAAAACAATTAATCCCTTTGTGATGGAGTTGGGTTTTTAAGGGAAGAAGCTGATGCATGGAGATTCTCCCCATCTAGAAAACGCATACGGAATGCCCAGAAATGGGACAATCCATCAGACGGGTCCAATGGGTGAGGGGCCCCAACAGATCACCTTACTTCCTACACCACATACGCTATATTGTCAAAAGTATTGGGACGCCTGCCTTTACACGCACATGAACTTTAATGGCTTCCCAGTCTTAGTCCGTAGGGTTCAATGTTGAGTTGGCCCACTCTTTGCAGCTATAACAGCTTCAACTCTTCTGGGAAGGCTGTCCACAAGGTTTAGGAGTGTGTCTATGGGAATGTTTGACCATTCTTCCAGAAGCGCATTTGTGAGGTCAGGCACTGATGTTGGATGAGAAGGCCTGGCTCGCAGTCTGCGCTTTAATGCATCCCAAAGGGGTTTCTTTCGGGTTCAGGGCAGGCCACTCAAGTTCCTCCACCCGAAACTCGCTCATCCATGTCTTTATGGACCTTGCTTTGTGCACTGGTGCACAGTGATGTTGGAACAGGAAGGGGCCATCCCCAAACTGTTCCCACAAAGTTGGGAGCATAATATTGTCCAACATTTCTTGGTATGCTGAGGCCTTAAGAGTTCCCTTCACTGGAACTAAGGGGCCAAGCCCAACCCCTGAAAAACAACCTCACACCATAATCCCCCCTCCACCAAATGGTTTGGACCAGTGCACAAAGCAAGGCCCATAAAGATGTGAGTGAGTGAGTTTGGGGTGGAGGAACTTGACTGGCCTGCAGAGTCCTGACCTCAATCTGATATAACACCTTTGGGATGATTTAAAGCGCAGACTGCGAGCCAGGCCTTCTCTCCAACATCAGCGCCTGACCTCACAATTGCGCTTTTGGAAGAATGGTCAAACATTCCCATAGACACACTCCTAAACCTTGTGGACAGCCTTCCCAGAAGAGTTGAAGCTGTTATAGCTGCAAAGGGTGGGCCAACTCAATATTGAACCCTACAGACTAAAGTGGGGTACACAGTAGTAGAAAATCTGCCAAAAATTCCCGTCCGAGGTAAAATTGTCAGATTTTCGGCTAGTGTGTACACAACTTTCAGCAGCCGATGCCGACATTTTCAACGAAAAAAAACAGAGGGACAAACACCAAAATTTTTATCATCTGTCCCCAGCACGACCAATTTTCATTTAATGTGTATGCAGTACATCCGTGAAAAATCGGATACGAAAGACCGCGCATGATCTGAAGTTGCTGACAACCCGGAAGTCTGGGAACAAATGTGCCAAAAAAAAAAAAAAAAAATCGGACGAGAAATTTTGTGAACATTTATGCACTGTCAACTAAAAAGGGTAATGAACGCTGAGGAAGAGAGAGAAAAATCGGAGGATATTTCGTCTGATTTCCATCAAGTGTGTACGGGCCTGAAGACCGGGATGCCATTAAAGTTCATGTGCGTGTAAAGGCAGGCGTCCCAATACTTTTGACAATATAGTGTACACCTATCCTACTTCCAATGACATGAGGTGACATGTTCAAGCTATAGTACATGACACCGAGGATTTATTACCATGGACGATGTTTCTACAATGACTTGTGTTCATTCATCACATTTCCCACAGATCTAAGCTTTCCTTTATCATCTGATGCAACCGAAAGGAAAAACAATCAATCAGTGTATAATTATTTCATAACCAGCCGTCCTTTTATTTGGATTCCTACATCCATGTTTATTTGTCTGTGTAAACCACTGGAAATAAGCCGGGGCGGTGAGCAGCTTCACAAGGGAGCACCAGAATAAACATTCACACCCTGCAGATATAAATAAGGGCTCCTCCACGCGCTCAGCACAGGAAAAAGTCCTCGGAGATTACAGTTCACAGAGTTTAGCATCATCATGAATGAAAACTCCTACACTCCGCACACTATTTCCTGTAAAACTCAATAGACAGTTCCAGAAAAAGTTCCTAATTTAAAGCAGAACTCCAGCCACACACAACTACCGGCTCCGGATCATCAACAGAGAGCGGTCGATGACAGAGGGGTTGTATTGGTGGGGTGGAGGGGTGGGGGGTGCATTTATGCAGCAGTTGGTGTTCAAGCTCACTGACATGCTACCATATAAATTTGTATGGCTAGCGGGAAGGTGCTAATTAATGGTGTTGTAAAGAATTGCTTCCTATACTGATAGTAGAATTGTCCTTCATCTATACACAGGGACTCCTTGTCCTTTGTACAGTCCTTGGAAGGAAAACATGCCTCATTCTTCTACCTACCTTATATCAGTCTATACCAGGGTTGTCCAACTGGAGGCCCATGGGGCTTTATTGTGGAGGCTGTGAGGTCCCGGTTACAGTCTATGGATAGTGGCAGGCTGCACAGAGAGCATGCCAACATCCACCATTCCAACACCCATCATTCCAACACCCACCATTCCAACACCCACCATTCCAACACCCACCATCCCAACACCCACCATTCCAACATCCACCATTCCAACATCCACCATTCCAACACCCACCATTCCAACATTCCAACATCCAACATTCCAACACCCACCATTCCACCATCCAACACCCACCATTCCAACACCCACCATCCCAACACCCACCATTCCAACATCCACCATTCCAACACCCACCATTCCAACACCCACCATTCCAACATCCAACATTCCAACACCCACCATTCCACCATCCAACACCCACCATTCCAACACCCACCATTCCAACACCCACCATTCCAACACCCACCATCCCAACACCCACCATTCCAACACCCACCATTCCAACACCCACCATTCCAACACCCACCATCCCAACACCCACCATTCCAACACCCACCATTCCAACACCCACCATCCCAACACCCACCATTCCAACATCCACCATTCCAACACCCACCATTCCAACACCCACCATCCCAACACCCACCATTCCAACACCCACCATTCCAACACCCACCATTCCAACACCCACCATTCCAACATCCACCATTCCAACACCCACCATTCCAACACCCACCATCCCAACACCCACCATCCCAACACCCACCATTCCAACATCCAACATTCCAACATCCACCATTACAACACCCACCATTCCAACATCCAACATTCCAACATCCAACATTCCAACACCCACCATTCCACCATCCAACACCCACCATTCCAACATCCACCATTCCAACACCCACCATTCCAACACCCACCATCCCAACACCCACCATTCCAACACCCACCATTCCAACACCCACCATTCCAACACCCACCATTCCAACACCCACCATTCCAACACCCACCATTCCAACACCCACCATTCCAACATCCACCATTCCAACATCCACCATTCCAACATCCACCATTCCAACATCCACCATTCCAACATCCACCATTCCAACATCCACCATTCCAACATCCACCATTCCAACACCCACCATTCCAACATCCACCATTCCAACATCCACCATTCCAACATCCACCATTCCAACATCCAACACCCACCATCCACCATTCCAACACCCACCATTCCAACATCCACCATTCCAATAGGGTCCACACTGTGTGTTGGCTGGAGAGATCTCCTTCTGACAGGCATGGTGTCCTTCCAACCTCACAGAAGAGGGAGTGGGGAGCAGCACAGGACAGTGTGTTCAGGTAAGTTACCACTGAACGTCAATGCTGCCACTAACACCAAGGGGGGGGGATTATTAATACTACCACTAACACCAATGAAGGGGGGGGCTATATTTACCACTGACACCAACGAAGAGGGGGATTAATATTGCTGCCACTGGCACATATGAAGGGGGGGGTTGTTAATATTATTACCAATGACACCAATGAAGGGGGGGGATTAATATTGAATGCTGCCACTTGCACATATGAAGGGGGGTTGTTATTATTATTACCACTAACACCAATGAACAGGGGGATTAGTATTGCTGTCACTGGCACCTATGAGAGTGGGGGGGGGGGGTTGTTTTTATTACCACTGACACCAATGAAGGGGAAGATTATTATTGCCACCAGTGAAACAAATAACGGGGTGATTATTATTGCTGCCACTGGCACCAATTAAGTGGGGGATTATTAATATTAACATTTACACCAATGAACAGGTGAATTATTATTACCACTACGACTAACACCAATGAAGGGGGGATTATTATTATTATTACCACCACTGACACCAATGAAGGGGAGAATTATTATTGCCACATACCAATGCTGGGGGGAGGGGGGTCTATTATTGCTCTCAATGACACCTATGAAGGCAGATTACTATTGCTGCCACTGGCACCATGAAGGGGGGATTATTACTATTACCACTGACACCAATGAATGGGGGATTATTACTATTACCACTGACACCAATGAAGGGGAGAATTAATATTATAATTATGAGTAACGCCAGTTAAGGGGGATTATTATTATTACCACTGACACCAATGAAAGGGTGATTATTAATATTACCACTGACAACAATGCAGGGGAGAATTATTATTATAACTATGAGTAACCCCAATAAAGGTGGGAACTATTATTACCACTGACACCAATAAAAGGGGGATTATTATTACCACTGACACCAATAAAATGGGGATTATTATTATCACCACTGACAGCAATGAAGGAGAGAATTAATATTATAACTATGAGTATCGCAAATTAAGGGGGGGGGGGGGACTATTATTGCCACTGACATCAATGAATGGGGGATTATTATTATTACTACTGACACCAATAAAGGGGGATTATTATTACCACTGACACCAATGAAAGGGGAATTATTATTATTACCACTGACGCCAATGAATGCGGGATTATTATTGCTGTCTATGCTCTGATCTGGTAGTAACTTAGGAGAACCCCTAAGCTGCACAAGGGTTTCTGGAAAGTGGCGCTCAGAGCAAAATGAGATGGTGATAGAGTGGCTGTACACAGGAGTGTAGAAGGGTCACCTGACATGGATCTTCCTGGAAGAGAGTCAACTGCTCGAAACATATTTTTTCATGGTTCTATTATAACATATGGTCATCACCTGATCTTACTGATATTAAAATGAAAAGAATGGCAATGTAGATGCAGACCTTTATTCTACTAGTGGATACAATAGGGCCCCTTTTAATTTGGGCACCCCCGGTCTATATATTTGTTCATTAAATCACCTCCCAGTTATTTTTATTTTCAACCCAAAACCCAGGATTTCACCTTTCTTTAAAGCTAGACCTCTTGTTTATTTTGTGATGTTCCCTTAATACCCATCTAACGTCTTCTAGTGTGATACCCAACACTGAGATTTATTTTATGGAAACATTTAATAAAGCAATCATGGCGCTAAGAAAAAAAAAAAAAATCAAAAATCCAACATGAGACAAGATGACATACCTTTGTCTCTAACATGTATCTCAGACTTAAGGAAAGATTCAGAAAAGACCACGGACCCCAGATTTCCTCTTCCCCCTTGCAGGTCGGGAATGTCATACACCGCCATGGAGGCCTGAAAAGATAACCATGTGACAGGTCAGGGGGGATGCATCACTTGTTATAGTGCACAATGAGCTTCACCCATCATTCAGCAATATATTTAAGGGAAAGCTTTTGTGTTATATTTAAAAATAGGAATTCTCAGCCCTTTTATGAATTCAGACCCCTAATGCCCCCACATCAGGCTCAGGTGTAAGGGAGGTGCTGCACTCAGGTTTTTTACACCTTAATGCAGAGAATGTACTAGGGTGAAAAAATTCAGCCTTTAGAACCAGTTTTATGTGGCATGCCACAAAAGCAAGTTTACTACACCATTATAATGGCCCAGAAACCATTCTTATTTCCCATCATGGAGTATATTTCTCCACTTTGATTTCAAGTTCAATAATGCAGACAATTTTATTTTTATTTTTTTATCCAAACAATAACGGAATTGTAAAGTCAGAAGTTTTTTTAAATCTTAATGCATTCTACGCATTAAGAAAAAAAGCCTTCTGTGTGCAGCAGCCCCCCTATTACTTACCTGAGCCCATCTTTTTCAAGTGACGTTGTTGGAGTTTCTCAGCTGCCCGGGACTCCCCTCCTCATTGGCTGAAACAGTGTGATTGGCTCCCACTGCTCTCCATCATAGTCAGTCAGCCAATCAGGAGAGAGAGGGGGCGGGGCTGGGTTGCGGGTCCATTTTGGACTGGACACAGGGAGCTGTGATTCGGCTCAGGTGCCCCCATAGCAAGCTGCTTGCTGTGGGGGCACTCAACAGGAGGGAGGGGTCAGGAGCACAGAAGAGAGACCCGGGAAGAGGAGGATCCTGGCCACTCTGTGCAAAACCAACTGCACAGAGGAGGTAAGCATAACATGTTTTTTGTTGTTTTTTTTTTT
Organism: Pelophylax lessonae; assembly: GCF_965119305.1. NCBI lineage: Eukaryota > Metazoa > Chordata > Amphibia > Anura > Ranidae > Pelophylax > Pelophylax lessonae. The sequence continues at coordinate 841,984,068 of NC_138768.1, read as the reverse complement.
TTTTTTTTAAAAAAGAGACTTTACAATCCCTTTAAGTCCCATACCCCCATCATTCGGCCCCCAATATCCCCAAGGTGTACGGCTACCCTCATTTAAGAAAAGAATAGAATATAGAATAGAATGGAAAAGAATAGAATAAAATAGAAAAGAATAGAATAAAATAGAAAAGAATAGAATAAAATAGAAAAGGACTAAACAAGGACTTCTAAATACAAATAGTGTAATGACAGGACCCTTGGGTACTTACAGTCTTAATTAAATGTGTGCTATCTTCATGGTCTAAAGGCACCGTTCTGAAAGATAGAAAGAATATAACGCCATTAAGTCCAGGCGTCCCGGTGTATCTGTTTGCAGGACAAGACTGGAGAGAACTGATAGCAATACATTACCTGCCCAGACTATTCACAGCTTCAATCTGAAATGATACTTTGGACCTGGAAGAAAACCATCAAGGACACCACTTAGAAATCACTGATCTTTGTCTACCATTCACAGCGCTCATCTCATCATGTACATCGACAACAGAACCTTAATTGCAAAAGAAAAAACTGTGCCCAACTTAAAGTGTAACCCTATCCAAACGCTTCATTTTCAGATTTGGATGGAGTGAGGAAGGGCTAGACACACGGTCAGATTTTTACCAAAAGTGTTACTAAACCCAGGAGCCTGCATTCACTATATCTGGTCTCCCACAGTACACAGAACATGGAAATGCAATTATTTTACCAATTCAGCCCCAGAAGTATTACCCCCCTTCTTCATGACCAGGCCATTTTTAGCGATGCAGCACTGTTTTATTTTAACTGACAATTATGCGGTCGTGCGACGCTGTAACCAATTAAAATTGATGCAGTTTTCTTCCCAAAAAGAGCTTTCTTTTGGTGGTATTTGATCTCCTGTGCGGTTTTTACTTTTTGCGCTATAAACAAAAAAAGACCGAAATTTTGGAAAAATAAAAACATTTTTTACTTTCTGCTATAAAACACATCCAATGATAAAAATGCAAAGAATCTAATTTCCTCATCAGTTTAGGCCAATATATATTCTGCTACATGTCTTTGTTTAAAAAAAATCCCAATAAGCGTAAACTGATTGGTTTGCGCAAAAGTTATAGCGCCTACAAACTATGGGATATATTTATGGAATTTTTTTTTTACTAGTAATGGTGGCGATCAGCGATTTTTAGCGGGACTGTGACATTGCGGTGGAAAAATTAGACACTAAGAGACACTTTTCGGGGACCAGTGACACCAATACAGTGATCAGTGCTAAAAAAGTGCACTTTCACTGTACTGACCCTGGCAGGGAAGGGGTTAACATCAGGGGCAATCAAATAGTTAAAATGTGCTCCTAGGCCACCATTCTGCCTCTCTTTGGAATAGGGCTGAACGATAGTCTATGTGATATCGACTATCGTTCTGCAGGCACGGGCGATATTCATATCGCCGAAGCCACGATATTCAGGCATTAGGCAGGGAGAAGTCGGGACTCGGGGGGAGGAGTCCCACACTTCCCTCCCGGCTCTGCCTCTAGTATCCAGCCGACCATTACTCCGCCCTGCTCCGCCCATTGTCTCTCCTGGCTGCATCAGGGGCGGGATCAGGCTGTAATGTTTTTCAATGGAGAGACAATGGGCGGAGCAGGGCGGAGTAATGGTCGTCTGTTGACTAAGAGACAGAGCTGGGAGGGCTGGAGTGGGGGGCGGATTGCATGGCGGTGGAGAGGCTACAGTGTTTGCAGCAGGAGAGGGGGGAAGAGACGTCCGGAGCATGGCGGAGGAGCACTGGGGGACAAAGGCTGCTACCCGACAGCCCGCTTCCTCTACACTCCAGCTCCGACACAAGGCTCGGGCGGGAGAAGTTCTACGAGTGTGGCGGATCCCCTGGCAGAAAGCTGCGCTCTGCTAACTGATCCCTCCCCCGGAGACTGTCTGGGAGAAATATCGCGATATATATCGTTAAAAACGAAATATCGCAATATACTTTTTTCCCCAATGTCGTGCAGCCCTACTTTGGAATGATTGGCGGGTCCCGGCAGACATTGGCTCCTGCTGTGTCCAACCAAAAATCCGGAAGAGGTGATGACGTACAGGTACGCAATTTCGCCTGTAGGACCCGCAGACCCGGAAGAGTGAAATCACGTACCTGTATGTGATTTCGCACAGGAGAGCCGCTGTCCCGCAGTATATATACGTGGGGCAGTCGGCAAGTGGTTAGTAAATGTAAACTGTTAAATACCTTTTCTCAACAGCAGTTACAGCAGTCTTGTGACTTCTATCAGTGTCCAGCCAAGCACTGGGTAAAGCTTGCAGGAGAAGTTTTTTGACTGTCCTATGAGACTGCATGACCCCTGACCCTCTGTCTGGAAAGTGCTGATTGGCCCTGTGCTGATCACATACATCCTCCCAAGAAAAAAAAAAAAAACCCTCTCTAGCACTACACACCAAACCATGTGCAGCCTGACTCCATAGACTCTGTGTTATCAGGAAATTATAAGGGGACAGTAGAAAAAGGATCAGAGAAGATGAGCTCAAACAGCCTTTTTACACACTGCAGAGGAATAACCCCTTAGGTTCCACAGTGAGTATGACAAGCATGCTTTACTGCATATACAGACAGATTTAACTGTTGTAAGTTTAGTAACACTTTAATGTCTGTTCCCTCATGAGAGAGACTGTCACAGGTCACAGAACTCCTGTCCTGGTGACACAGTAGAGAAGTGAAGGAAATCTAACCAAAGAGGACACAGAACGCGATATAAACCTGGCAAAAGTCCTCATTCCACTCCTGCAACGTTACTTTCAGTATTGCACAGCTGTACTGCTCCTCTCCTATACTGACATTGCTTACCCTCATTTCACTGCACACTGTGAGCTCACAGTGTGTATTAGAAGCTGCAGTAATTTAGAAAGAGCCTGCCATTCCCTCCCCAGCCTGACCGTCTCAGGGCTGCTCCTTTTCAAAAATTGGATTTCAGTTCTTTCAAACACGGAGGCTCAGCATCACATATGGCCGATAGCTAGGGTGACCTGCTTATAAATACAGCCTGCCTAGGAACTCCTACTCCTCAAGGCTATTTAAAATTTGCATACCTCCTCCCAGGGAGCAATCCACTGCTTGTATCAGGACTGAATGGAATACTGATACAAGGTGTTGTGATATTTTCTAACGTCCTCAAGAAGCTTTGTACAGCACCCTGCCAGCTCTTCCCATCAGCAATGGACATCGCCGCGCAGAGACCCAGCGAGGACATCGCCGCGCAGAGACCCAGCGAGGACATCACGACATTGCCGCGCAGAGACCCAGCGAGGACGTCACCGCGCAGAGACCCAGCGAGGACGTCACTGCACAGAGACCCAGTGATGACATCACAGCACAGAAACCCAGTGAGGACGTCACTGCACAGAAACCCAGTGAGGACGTCACTGCACAGAGACCCAGTGAGGACGTCACTGCACAGAGACCCAGTGAGGACGTCACTGCACAGAGACCCAGTGAGGACGTCACTAGGACTAAAAAAGGGAATGTAATGAAAATGGAAAGATTTTATATAAAAAAGTCATTAGTAATTGGGGGGGGGGGGTAAGCCAAGCCAGGGAAAAAATGTAAGCAAATACATTTCAGGTATAAATTTCAGTTTTAAAGTAGGTTGGGGTGTAAGGAGCTGTTCAGTGTCACTGAAAGGCTCATTTTTTCAGCTGCACGGAGTTGGGCTTTAAAAGACGGACTCCTTTCATCTCGGTGTCAGAAGGTCACAGTATTCATTCCCCCTAAAGAGTTCACTTCACAGTATGACAATGTGCCATATTTATTGTGTACTCCCCTCCTCACTTGATTACAGGCACCAGCCAGCTAACACGGCATCATTTCACCGCCTTTTCCCTCTGATGTGTATTCCCAGGAAAGCGTTCTACTAACAACAAAGTGAAAATGTCATTCTAACCTCAAAGCTGCTCTCAATTGAACAAGATTAAAGGAGTCCAGCGACATCCCGAAATTGTGTTCTGCTACTTCCTTTGCCTGCAAGAAAGAAAAAAAAAAAAAAGTCAGCGACTTCATACACAGAGAACACACTTAAAGGGGAACTACACTGCATCTGAGCACCACAAACCAAAAACTATCTTTTATTCATTTTTTAATATTTAGGCTGGGTTCACACTACTGCATTGCGGGAACCAGCACGCTTCCAGTGCGGGTTCCCGCATCGCATGTCTCTTGCAGGCAGTTTACACTGCCCTATGCGAACCGCTGTGGGTTTCAATACAAAGTTAATGACTACCCCAGATTGGTTCGTAGATTGCAGTGCCAGCTGCCAAATGGTGCAGGAATCAGATCTCAGTGTCAAAACCTTTGCAATCCGACTGCAGTGCGGACTAAAAAAAATAGGGTCCTGCGCCATTTTGGTGCGAATGCGATGCAAATTCAGGCATACAATCTGTATGGCTGAATTCGCACCGCACAGACATCCCATGTGATCTGCACAGCAGTGCTGTAAAAATCACATGCAATGTCTAACATTGCACCAGTGTGAACCTAGCCTCAACGTAAACTCCTCCATCCATCCATGTCCCCATTTATTTTGTTGAGAAATCACTTTGAAAAAACACCCTCCTAGTATTTCTGCCTGGGGCCATCTTGAGTAAGGGTAGATGATTCATGTATCATTTCCTGGAATCCACCTGCACTTAGCTCAAGCAGGCAAGCAGGAGGGTGTGCTTAGCTGAGAAAACCTCTCCTCCCCTACTGAAGACTGCTGGGATGTATGACATCATTTGCCTAGGCTTGGAAACCAGAAAGTAACTGAAGAATGGTAAAAAAAGAAAAGGATAAAACAGGTAAATATAATGAACCTTCTTATGTATTTATTATGCTAGCAGCATAAAAATTAGGAATAGCTAAAACTTATTGAGGGAGTGAAGTTCCACTTTAAGCCTAGTATACACTACTGTCAGGGCTGGGCTCCTGCTTTTTACAAACAGCTCTTTTCTTTCAGTGCACAGAGGCTGCTCAGCTGTCGGTTATTACCAGCCATGCCACAATGGTTACCATTACCTGCCTCATTAGTCCAGCCTACAGCCAGCCCCCTTTGGCTATTTAAACAGCTTTGCTCATTTCCTCCATGCCCTTAGGTGGTCTATGATCTCCAGTGTGTTCCTGTGTATGACTTAGCTTGGCTGACTTCTCTTCCGATACCTGTTCCGGTTTTTGCTTTTTACTATGCTTACTTCTGGCTTCCTGAACCCGGCTCCTCTCATTACCTGCCCTGGCATCCACACCCTGGCTTCAGTTTTTGACAATGTTCCGGTTATTTTTTCCTATTATATTAAAGGTGCGATTTTAAACTGCATTTTCTGTCTCCGTCTGGTTTATAGTTTCTGACAGCTACAGACTTGCATGTCTAAAGGGATGTTGGGGACGTGTTTTTCCAAAAACAGTAAAACCTTGGATTGAGAGTAACTTGATTTGAGAGCGTTTTGCAAGACCAGCAACTTTTTATTTTATAAATTTTCACTTGATAAACAAGCCATATCTTGATATACAAGTAACATCATATTACAACAGAGTAAAAAAGAGAAGAGAGTCACATCTAAGTGTAGCGAAATGGTTACATTTAATGAAGGCACAATTTTTAGCAACTCACATGGTTGATGATTGAAACTGGCACATCTAAGTGTGTAGACATCGGGGGTAAAGCTGTCCACATAGACCATCCTTTGCACCGCCGTCGACATCATCCCTTCCATACTGTGCTCCACGAACGCTTCAAGCCTCGCTTTCAGATCGCTCTGCTGCAGGGTAGTCTTTAAGGTAACAACTGCAGACTGACAGCGGTCAGAGCCGACGGTGTGAAGGACGATCTATGTGGACAGCTTTACCCCGGATGCCTGCATACTTAGATTTGCCTCTTTTAATCATCAACCATGTGAGTTGCTAAATGTTGAACCTTCATTAAATATAACCATATTGCTACACTTAAGAGGCGCCTCTCTTCTCTTTTATACTCTGTAGCTCTTGCTGGATTTTGCTTCCAATCCCCTTGTGGTGGCGCCATTTGTGAATGGACATTTTATGGTTACACAACCTATCACATTGCTATAATCTTTTTATATGGACTATAAACTGAAGGACCTATGAATAAATGGTTGTGGAACGAATCATCTGAGTTTCCATTATTTCTTATAGGGAGATTCGCTTTGATATACGAGTCCTTTGGATTACAAGCATGTTTCCGGAACGAATTAGGCTCGCAATCCAAAGTTTAACTGTAATTCCCTGGAACCAAATCACTGATGGCAGAGAAAGCTAAAGGATGTGAGAGCAGGACCAAAACAATGCAGGCCAGGGGGAGAAGATATCAATGATGATTGAAGTCAGACATGAAATGAAGATAAGGTCTAGAAAGCTGCTGCAGCTTTAAAGGATTATCCTGTGGAGATGCAAATTTACAGAGAATTTGAAGAAATCAGTTTCAACACAAGAAAGGACTTTAAGGCTGGGGGTCAGCCTTAAAGGGAAAATATAATAGCTGGGGTCAGTTGTATTTATCTATTATATTGTATATCTCTTTTATAGTTTATATAAAATCTTTATTTAAAAAAAATAAATAAATAAAATAAGGCTGTCCTTCAAGTCCTGAACTATAAAAAGCCCTCTAGGAAGCACAGCCAGGGTGGCAACCTGATCCTTCTCCACTGCAATCATACAATACAGCCTGGTCACCTTTCCGCCTTCAGCTGGTCATTGTACAATTAGGCCCCTTTCACACAGACGGACTGTTCAGATCCGCCTGTCAGTTTTTTTGGCGGATCTGAACGGATGCCCCATGCATCTTTATGGGGCATCGGATGTCAGCGGAGACATGGCCGCTGATATCCGATCCGTCAAATCTGGATGGATGGAAACCCTATTTTCCATCTTTCCAGCGGATCAGATCGGATGAGAACGGACCGACGGTCCTGATCACATCCGATTCCCCCATAGAGATGCATGGGGACCTGACAGCTGTGTCTCCGCACACAGAGCAAAGACACATCCTCTTGCTCAGCGGGGGATCGCCGGATCGATACCCCGCTGAGAAAAACAGAGTCCGCCTGGCGGACTCTGTGTGTGAAAGAGCCCTAAAGGTGCAGTAGAAAACCAAAAGGATAATTACTCTGCTCTCTCCACCTGTCAGCACATTCTTTGAGAGCAAGTCCCTGCAGACTCCATTTGTATGTGTATACCCCAGCTTAAGCTACTTAACTCTAAAAAGAACAGTAAGACCCCTCTCACACAGACAGACCGATCGGGTCCGTCTGTCAGCTTTTTAGGCAGACCCGATCGGACCATCTGTTGCTCTCTATGGAGCGGCGGATGTCAACAGACATGTGTCTGCTGACTCCCGCCAACATCCGATCTGATCCTGTCCACTAAGAACAAACGGATGGGGATCCATTCCCCATCCATCTAGCAGATCAGATTGGATGACAGTTGCATGGAAACGGAGAGGCGGTCCGTTTCCATCCAAAAGCCCATAAAGGAGAGCGGGCTGTGTTCGTGTCTGCTCTGCATCAGTGGAGTGGACATGGACCTGTCATTTGCCTGCTCAGCGGGGATCAGCGGAGAGATCCCCTGCTTAGCTGGTGGACTCTGCCAGCGTGAAAGGGGGCTTTATTCCCAGCAAACCAGACAGATTAGAAAACATGAACAACTGATACTTGAGCACCACCTGCTGGTTGAGAATGAGAACACAAAACTTATACAACATTTCATAACTACTTGACAAAAACTTTACTTTTTTAGTTCTGACCTTCACATATATCCTTTAAAGTAAACCTGTCATAAGAAAACAAAAGGGCAACCGTTGTTGTCCTTCTGGGAATGCCAATTGTCTGGCTGTTATAATGGTCTGATGCTATACTTGAAGTTACTGACTTGGAGCAAATATGCAGACCAGGAAACTCCATAGTCCTTTTCTTTACACATATTCTGGGTGAGGTTTAGCATTACAGCCAGGTAAACCAGTATTTTCAGGATGAGAGAGCAGGTAATGGTGGCCTATAGGTTTTCTCTGGACAGGATTATTATAAAATGTTTTCATCTTCTCCCCTACCACTGGGGCTATAAACAACTGATATGAGCTCTCTGCACCAAGCATGGGCTATCTACTTTCCTAACCCAGGCATGAACTGCTAGCCGGGGGGTAGCTAGCAGTACATGCCTGTGGTAGAACCTAGGTATGGATGGGGGTGAATGTAGAACCAATGGCCCTGGTGCACCCTCTACTTAGACATTACCTTGGTTAGACTTGAACACTTCACATAGCTTGAAATCCCGGCAAGGACGGCTTCAACTACAGCAGCATAGACATGAGACAGCACAACACTGAAAAAGAGAAAAACATACACAGTATAGGGGTTAGTTGTGATTGATTTCATCTATTTGTAAGTGACCTAACATGAAAATGGCCAAGGCACATACATGACGGTTTTGGGGTGAACGGACAATCTCAACTGAATTTTACAAACAAAGCTTAAAGTGTAACTCCACTTTTGTTGAGAAAAAAAAAACATTGCCCTCTGGGTGATCTCTGTACATTGCAGGGATTGTAACAAACTTTGTTGCAGATTCCTACCTTTTTTTATTCTTTAGAAATCCTTGTTTGTTCCTCTGTGCTGAGTGGGTCTAATGGGAGTGGTTTTTATAACTATCTATCAGCTGTGGCAGCTGCAGGGCTCTAATGAGGAAAGCTGCTGGGCCTGCATCCCTTTAGATGTGTTCCTATTGGGAGTATCTCACCAAAAATGACATTTTTGTTGCAGGGGATGCCAGAAATCTGACTTGTATCTTAGTGCAGACTTCTGGGAAAATTGGTGAGCCAATCACACAAGCAGGAAATGTTTCTGGGGTGTGGTCAGTATACATTCTGTGTACAGAACAGCTCCAGGCGGCCATATTGCATTGCATTTTCAGAAAATTACAACAGCTGCAGATTGAAAAGGAAAGGTCATTTTTAATAATATTCAATAACAATATGATTTGTGTCGCAATTACATAGTTACATAGTAGGTGAGGTTGAATAAAGACAATAGTCCATCTAGTTCAACCTGTGTAGGTGTGTGTGGCTGTAATCATCTCACATACCCCTGAATGTTCTGATCCTTGAGATGTAAGTCTAAGAGTCTTTTGAAAGCCACCATACTACCCGCAGAAACCACCTCTTGTGGTAGAGAATTCCACAATCTTGTTGCCCTAACAGTAAAGAACCCCCCGCGTTGCCTGAGGTTAAAACGCTTCTCCTCTAATCGCATTGTATGCCCTCGAGTCCTCATGCAATCCCTTCGAATGAATAGCTTTTTTTCTAAGCTGGAATCCCCATTAAGATATTTATAAATTGCTATCATGTCCCCCCTCAGACGTCTCTTCTCCAGGGAGAATAAATCGAGCGATTGTAGACGCTCTTCATAGTCAAGGTCCTCCAATCAAATTGTATACGCTATATTGTTTTTTCTTTATTTGCTGATTCCTTTCCCCATGAAAGTGGAGTTACACTTTAACAATCATTATAATAGAACCTTTACATACTACTGGTTTCATAATCTTAAAGTTACTGATTATTGGGTAATACAGTGCCTTGAAAAAGTATTCATACCCTTTGAAATTTTCCACATTTTGTCATGTTACAACCAAAAACGTATATGTATGTTATTGGGATTTTATGTGATAGACCAACACAAAGTGGCACATAATTGTGAAGTGGAAGGAAAATGATAAATGGTTTTCAAATTTTTTTTTTACAAATAAATATCTGAAAAGTGTGGCCTACGTTTGTTTTCAGCCCCTTTTACTCTGATACCCCTAACTGGTGTGTGGCAGCATCATGTTTTGGGGATGGTTTTCTTCAGCCAGAGCTACAATGGAATGGTTTAGATCAGGGATCCTCAAACTACGGCCCTCCAGCTGTTGTGGAACTACACATCCTATGAGGGATTGTAAAGCTCTGACATTCACAGACATGACTAGGCATGATGGGAATTGTAGTTCCTGAACAACTGGAGGGCCGTAGTTTGGAGACCCCTGGTTTAGATCAAAGCATATTCACGTGTTAGAATTGCCCAGTCAAAGTCCAGACCTAAATCCAATTGAGAATATGTGGCAAGACTTGAAAATTGCTGTTCACAGACACTCTCCATCCAATCTGACAGAGCTTGAGCTATCTTGCAAAGAAGAATGGGCAAACATTTTACTCTCTAGATGTGCAAAGCTGGTAGAGACACCCCGAAAAAGACTTGCAGCTGTAATTGCAGGGAAAGGGGGGTTCTACATAGTATTGTCTCAGGGGGGTGAATACAAATGCACGCCACACTTTTCACATATTTATTTGTAAAACATTTTGAAAACCATTTATCATTTTCCTTCCCCGTCACAATTATGTGCCACTTTGTGTTGGTCTATCACATAAAATCCCAATAAAATACATTTACGTTTTTTCGTTGTAACATGACAAAATGTGGAAAATTTCAAGGGTTGTGAATACTTTTTCAAGGCACTGTATCTGCGAAAATTTTGGGTCACCACGGGACACAAAAGATTTTCAAGCATGTAAAAGAGTATGGCCATACTTCTGTTGTAGGTCACAGAGGCGCACTTACTTTTGTTCTCCTGTGACCCAGATTAAGCTGATAATGGACTATTGCCAGCTATCAGCTGACAAAGGAGAGTTGCTCCAGGTCCTGGAAAGATCTCAGCAATATTGCCTGAACTCCCCCGGCTGTCTAAATGACAGCTAGCTCTATCTTTCAGTGCAGCTGAGACCAAGCTGGAAGCAATATAACTATGCAATAAACCTTGGGAATAAAAGGTGACCATTATAAGCACCCTAGCAGTGTTATACTGTGTGCCAATGAGCTATTTGTCTCAAGTGGTCAAAGCATGGAAGAAATTACTTACATTTGCTCATTTTTCTTGAGTGCCTCGTTGTCCTTTCCTTCAAACAGGAAAAAAAAAAAAGATATCAATAATTCGCCAAGAATACTAAGGGTTAATGCACACTGCAGTTTAAAGGAACTCAAAGAATCGGCTTCTACAGGCTATTGAGATCTCATTAGTTCTGCCTAGAAACTCCCCCCCCCCCCCATGTTAGCCAATGTGTCCATGCACACTTTGGCTTTTTCAAGCATTTTCAGACTTCTACTCCTACAGGCAAGAAAAAAAAAACACCAAACACGTGTTTTTGACAGAAGCTGGTGCCCCAAAGAGCTCAAAGAAGCTCAAAAACGCATGAAAAATGTTTGTTGCAGCTTTTTGTTTAGTTTATACAGTGGTTAAGAAAATACTGTCAGAGTCAGGGGGCCTCCAAATTAATGGAAAAGCCTACAGAGTTTTAATCAGGTAAGTGTCCACGGTATAAGGAAACATCAGTAGTATTCATTCAGGCGGATATCTAGGCAATATAGGATTTTCAGTGTACATAAATAAAACAAGGGATTATAGAGTAATTTAATAAAAACAACTGATATCAAACATATGACGAAACGCATTGGGTGGGACCAGACGTGACATCACCACGCTCTTTGGCTGGCTTGTTTTGCATTGGGAATGCTGCAGCCCATTTTTTTCTGGATCATTTACATGCTGTCATGCATACTATGTTTGTGAGTGCATTCTTTTATCAATAAATGTACAATTATGTTTATTGGATTACGCTATGATCCCTTGTTTTATTTATGTACACCGTAAAATCATAGATTGCCTGGATATCCACCTGAATGAATACTACTGATGTTTCACATACTGCTGGTATGTGAAGAGGGGGACAAAGATGGGGACACAGATGCTGGTATGTGAAGAGGGGGACAAAGATGGGGACACAGATGCTGGTATGTGAAGAGGGGGACAAATATGGGGAAAGAGATGCTGGTATGTGAAGAGGGGGACAAAGATGGGGACAAAGATAGGGACACAGATGCTGGTATGTGAAGTGGGGGACACACATGGGGACAGAGATGCTGGTCTGTGAAGAGGGGGACAAAGATGGGGACACAGATGCTGGTATGTGAAGAGGGGGACAAAGATGGGGACACAGATGCTGGTATGTGAAGAGGGGGACAAAGATGGGGACACAGATGCTGGTATGTGAAGAGGGGGACAAAGATGGGGACACAGATGCTGGTATGTGAAGAGGGGGACAAAGATGGTATGTGAAGAGGGGGACAAAGATGGGGACACAGATGCTGGTATGTGAGGAGGGGGACAAAGATGGAGACACAGATGCTGGTATGTGAAGAGGGGGACAAAGATGGGGACACAGATGCTGGTATGTGAAGAGGGGGAAAAAGATGGGGATACAGATGCTGGTATGTGAAGAGGGGGACAAAGATGGGGACACAGATGCTGGAATGTGAAGAGGGGGACAAAGATGCTGGTATGTGAAGAGGGGGACAGAGATGGGGACACAGATGCTGGTCTGTGAAGAGGGGGAAAAAGATAGGGACGCAGATGCTGGAATGTGAAGAGGGGGACAAAGATGGGGACACAGATGCTGGTATGTGAAGAGGTGGACAAAGATGGGGGACACAGATGCTGGTATGTGAAGAGGGGGACAAAGATGGGGACACAGATGCTGGTATGTGAAGAGGGGGACAAAGATGGGGACACAGATGCTGGTATGTGAAGAGGGGGACAAAGATGGGGACACAGATGCTGGTATGTGAAGAGGGGGACAAAGATGGGGACACAGATGCTGGTATGTGAAGAGGGGGAAAAAGATAGGGATACAGATGCTGGTATGCAAAGAGGGGGACAAAGATGGGGACACAGATGCTGGTATGTGAAGAGGGGGACAAAGATGGGGACACAGATGCTGGTATGTGAAGAGGGGGACAAAGATGGGGACACAGATGCTGGTATGTGAAGAGGGGGAAAAAGATGGGGATACAGATGCTGGTATGTGAAGAGGGGGACAAAGATGGGGACACAGATGCTGGAATGTGAAGAGGGGGACAAAGATGGGGACACAGATGCTGGAATGTGAAGAGGGGGACAAAGATGGGGGGACACAGATGCTGGTATGTGAAGAGGGGGACAGAGATGGGGACACAGATGCTGGTCTGTGAAGAGGGGGAAAAAGATAGGGACGCAGATGCTGGAATGTGAAGAGGGGGGACAAAGATGGGGACACAGATGCTGGTATGTGAAGAGGTGGACAAAGATGGGGGACACAGATGCTGGTATGTGAAGAGGGGGACAAAGATGGGGACACAGATGCTGGTATGTGAAGAGGGGGACAAAGATGGGGACACAGATGCTGGTATGTGAAGAGGGGGACAAAGATGGGGACACAGATGCTGGAATGTGAAGAGGGGGACAAAGATGGGGACACAGATGCTGGTATGTGAAGAGGGGGACAAAGATGGGGACACAGATGCTGGTATATGAGGAGGGGGACAAAGATGGGGACACAGATGCTGGTATGTGAGGAGGGGGACAAAGATGGGGACACAGATGCTGGTATGTGAAGAGGGGGACAAAGATGGGGACACAGATGCTGGTATGTGAAGAGGGGGAAAAAGATGGGGATACAGATGCTGGTATGTGAAGAGGGGGACAAAGATGGGGGGACACAGATGCTGGTATGTGAAGAGGGGGACAGAGATGGGGACACAGATGCTGGTCTGTGAAGAGGGGGAAAAAGATAGGGACTCAGATGCTGGAATGTGAAGAGGGGGACAAAGATGGGGACACAGATGCTGGTATGTGAAGAGGTGGACAAAGATGAGGGACACAGATGCTGGTATGTGAAGAGGGGGACAAATATGGGGAAAGAGATGCTGGTATGTGAAGAGGTGGACAAAGATGGGGACACAGATGCTGGTATGTGAAGAGGGGGACAAAGATGGGGACAAAGATAGGGACACAGATGCTGGTATGTGAAGTGGGGGACACACATGGGGACAGAGATGCTGGTCTGTGAAGAGGGGGACAAAGATGGGGACACAGATGCTGGTATGTGAAGAGGGGGACAAAGATGGGGACACAGATGCTGGTATGTGAAGAGGGGGACAAAGATGGGGACACAGATGCTGGTATGTGAAGAGGGGGACAAAGATGGGGACACAGATGCTGGTATGTGAAGAGGGGGACAAAGATGGTATGTGAAGAGGGGGACAAAGATGGGGACACAGATGCTGGTATGTGAGGAGGGGGACAAAGATGGAGACACAGATGCTGGTATGTGAAGAGGGGGACAAAGATGGGGACACAGATGCTGGTATGTGAAGAGGGGGAAAAAGATGGGGATACAGATGCTGGTATGTGAAGAGGGGGACAAAGATGGGGACACAGATGCTGGAATGTGAAGAGGGGGACAAAGATGCTGGTATGTGAAAAGGGGGACAGAGATGGGGACACAGATGCTGGTCTGTGAAGAGGGGGAAAAAGATAGGGACGCAGATGCTGGAATGTGAAGAGGGGAACAAAGATGCTGGTATGTGAAGAGGGGGACAGAGATGGGGACACAGATGCTGGTCTGTGAAGAGGGGGAAAAAGATAGGGACGCAGATGCTGGAATGTGAAGAGGGGGACAAAGATGGGGACACAGATGCTGGTATGTGAAGAGGTGGACAAAGATGGGGGACACAGATGCTGGTATGTGAAGAGGGGGACAAAGATGGGGACACAGATGCTGGTATGTGAAGAGGGGGAAAAAGATGGGGATACAGATGCTGGTATGCGAAGAGGGGGACAAAGATGGGGACACAGATGCTGGTATGTGAAGAGGGGGACAAAGATGGGGACACAGATGCTGGTATGTGAAGAGGGGGACAAAGATGGGGACACAGATGCTGGAATGTGAAGAGGGGGACAAAGATGGGGACACAGATGCTGGAATGTGAAGAGGGGGACAAAGATGGGGGGACACAGATGCTGGTATGTGAAGAGGGGGACAGAGATGGGGACACAGATGCTGGTCTGTGAAGAGGGGGACAAAGATGGGGGGACACAGATGCTGGTATGTGAAGAGGGGGACAGAGATGGGGACACAGATGCTGGTATGTGAAGAGGGGGAAAAAGATAGGGACGCAGATGCTGGAATGTGAAGAGGGGGACAAAGATGGGGACACAGATGCTGGTATGTGAAGAGGTGGACAAAGATGGGGGACACAGATGCTGGTATGTGAAGAGGGGGACAAAGATGGGGACACAGATGCTGGTATGTGAAGAGGGGGACAAAGATGGGGACACAGATGCTGGTATGTGAAGAGGGGGACAAAGATGGGGACACAGATGCTGGTATGTGAAGAGGGGGACAAAGATGGGGACACAGATGCTGGTATGTGAAGAGGGGGACAAAGATGGGGACACAGATGCTGGTATATGAGGAGGGGGACAAAGATGGGGACACAGATGCTGGTATGTGAGGAGGGGGACAAAGATGGGGACACAGATGCTGGTATGTGAAGAGGGGGACAAAGATGGGGACACAGATTCTGGTATGTGAAGAGGGGGAAAAAGATGGGGATACAGATGCTAGTATGTGAAGAGGGGGACAAAGATGGGGACACAGATGCTGGAATGTGAAGAGGGGGACAAAGATGGGGGGACACAGATGCTGGTATGTGAAGAGGGGGGACAAACATGGGGACAGAGATGCTGGTATGTGAAGAGGGGGACAAATATATAGGTCACAGGTGCTGGTATGTGAAGAGGGGGACAAACATGGGGACACAGATGCTGGTATGTGAAGAGGTGGACAAACATGGGGACACAGATGCTGGTATGTGAAGAGGTGGACAAACATGGGGACACAGATGCTGGTATGTGAAGAGGTGGACAAACATGGGGACAGAGATGCTGGTATGTGAAGAGGGGGACAAACATGGGGACACAGATGATGGTGGTATAGTGACATGAGGATGTGATGTCAGCTGCACATGAAAACTGATGTCTCTACAAGTGAAATCTGTGCAGTTGTCCAATCAGTTTTCATGCACGTATGGTATGAAGGAGCCCTAAGAAATTACAATTGACCAACATGTGCATGGTTCTTTATTTGGATGGAATTGGTGTTTTAGAAGGTCCAGACAATTATTTATTAGAAAACTCCTGTCTCCCAGGTTTTGGCCCCGCCCCCTGAGCTCATACAGAACAATACACACACCCCAAAGACAACAGAGCAAAACAGACTTCACTAAAGTAGAAAGGAATGAAGGGCATAAAGCGTAAAGAAAAGTGCAAACAATGGCAATTCTTTACTAAATGGACTTACCCAGGTAAGGACTGTGAGTGCTCCCAAAAAAGTAAGTCCTGGAACAGGCCAGGGGGCCCTTAGGAGAGACACACTGAGCCACCTGTGAACCCAAACGTCTTCTAATTAACACATATCACACCACGTCCTACACAGCTTGTTACACAATTATTCAGAGAAATATAGAAAGGTAACGGGAAAAAAAAAAAAAACAACTAATGATCGATCAGAAATGCCCCTTTAAAATTCTTTTTTGCTTTATTTTAGAAATGTTAAACTCCAATTTCCACAACAATATTCCTGCAATGCTAAATCATGTTCCATGTTGCAGACATCTCCGGGGATACCAGCCCTATTGCACAATGCGGTGCCATTATCAAAAACACATACCTTGCCATGGTGATGCCCTTGGAGGTGCTATAGAAAGACTTTTGTGTTTGGGTTACGGTGTTTATTATGATTATTATTATTATTACTAATATTAATACAGATCATAGTTTTGTCTATTGACTAAAAAAAATAAAAAATAAACACCAAACCTAAAGAATGCTGTACAAAAATGTGCAAAAAAGCATGCCAAAATCATGCATTAAAACACGCTGAAAAAACGATCAGACACTACGCTCAGGTGTGAATGCAGCCTTAAGGTATTAGAAAGGAGATGGGTATTTGTGTATACGGTGTTTTATGGTCGGGATGTTTAGGAAAATACGGGACTCAAAATATGGGGAAATAATGCATTTTATAGAGAGTTCAATAGTAATGCATGTAAGGCCTCGTTCACATGGACGTACCTAAAGTGAATCTTCCTCCTCAAAACAAACTTCCTTCATCCTCCCACTATACAAATAGCAATTTCTTTTTTTTTTTTTTCTTGAAATGTACAGCGCTCAGCTCCTCCCCCCATGCATGTCACTTGCCTAGGCCCGTGGTCTCCAAACTTTGTTTGCCTTTATCCGGCCCTTGGGGCACTATTCCTTTTACGGATTTCAAAAATGGGGCACTATTGCTCCCAGAGACGCCAAAGATATGACAATATACCTTCCACTGACACCAACAATAGGGCACTATTATTCCCACGGTCACCAGTGATGGGGCACTATTCCTCCCACTGACACCAATGCTGGGGCACTATTCCTCCCACTGACACCAATGCTGGGGCACTATTCCTCTCACTGACACCAATGCTGGGGCACTATTCCTCCTACTGACAACAATGCTGGGGCACTATTCCTCCTACTGACACCAATGCTGGGGCACTATTCCTCCTACTGACACCAATGCTGGGGCACTATTCATCCTACTGACACCAATGCTGGGGCACTATTCCTCCTACTGACACCAATGCTGGGGCACTATTCCTCCTACTGACACCAATGCTGGGGCACTATTCCTCCTACTGACACCAATGCTGGGGCACTATTCATCCTACTGACACCAATGCTGGGGCACTATTCCTCCCACTGACACCAATGCTGGGGCACTATTCCTCCCACTGACACCAATGCTGGGGCACTATTCCTCTCACTGACACCAATGCTGGGGCACTATTCCTCCTACTGACACCAATGCTGGGGCACTATTCCTCCTACTGACACCAATGCTGGGGCACTATTCCTCCCACTGACACCAATGCTGGGGCACTATTCCTCTCACTCACACCAATGATGGGGCACTATTCCTCCTACTGACACCAATGCTGGGGCACTATTCCTCTCAATGACACCAATGCTGGGGCACTATTCCTCTCACTCACACCAATGCTGGGGCACTATTCCTCCCACTGACACCAATGCTGGGGCACTATTCCTCTCACTCACACCAATGATGGGGCACTATTCCTCCTACTGACACCAATGCTGGGGCACTATTCCTCTCAATGACACCAATGCTGGGGCACTATTCCTCTCACTCACACCAATGCTGGGGCACTATTCCTCCTACTGACACCAATGCTGGGGCACTATTCCTCTCAATGACACCAATGCTGGGGCACTATTCCTCCCACTGACACCAATGCTGGGGCACTATTCCTCCCACTGACACCAATGCTGGGGCACTATTCCTCCCACTGACACCAATGCTGGGGCACTATTCCTCCCACTGACACCAATGCTGGGGCACTATTCCTTTCACTGACACCAACAATGGGGCACTACTCCTCTCCCTTATACCACAGATGGCATTGGTTTCTCCCACTGATGAAGGGACATTTTCTACTCCCAGCAGTCCGGCCCCCCTAAAGTATGAAGGCCTGGAGGTATAGTCTTCCATTCACAATAAAGGGGGGGGGAGCAGTGTGTCATCAGAAGGCCCACTGGCTGAGCCCAGAAGAGCCGTTATCCTCTTAATGATGTCATAAAAAACATAGCAGTGTGGGACCCGATCGGTGGCAGAAGAGAAGAGGATTCTGCAGTAGAACACTGGATCCACTTTGCAGAACCCACAACCCAGGTGAGCAGGGGAAGAAAAAAAAAAAAAAGAAAAGGGAGGGGGGTGAAGATCATCTTTAGGTGTACATCCATGTGAGGCCTGTGCTTTGCCAATCCTGTATGAACCTAGGCTGGAGTCACTATGACAAGCCTGGGTTCACATAGGGGGGTGTGGAAATCGCATGCAATTTGGACAGGAATCGCATCACATTCCTGTTCAAATCGCATGCGATTCTTTGAAGTGCAATTGGAACCCATTAATTTTGTACTGGCTCAAACCGCACCGCAAAAGTTATCGGAACTCAGTATTGGCAAATACTTGAGCTCAAATATCAGTACTCGCTGATACCTTTTTTTCTTTTGTATCAGTGCAACCCTAGGATCTTTCTTTAGAATTTGTGTAGTAAACAGACCCCCTCACAGCATGGGCTCAAATCACACCGCAAAGATATCAGTTTTAGGTATCAGGGCATTTGCACAGTACTCGTGTAAATGCTTAGTATCGGCACTGATACTGGTGCAACCCTTGAAGATCCCCTTCTGGATTAGTTAGCAGACCTGAAAGGTTTCAAGTAGTTCATTTGTTTTTTTGAATTAATGTTAGTTTTATGATATTCTTCACATAAAGTGCAACTCCGCCTTTCTGCTTTCCTATATTCTTCTCTGTAAAGTATGTACCCTGGTATTTGGTATTATTTTAGACATTTGACTCCTAAACCTTATCTCTGTAATCCCAACCAAGTCCGAGTTACCCCTAGACATAAGAACTGTCAGCTATTGTTACCTACGGTACCTCCCAGCATTGGTGCACATGACATGACATGACAATCACTGTTAAAGATTTAGTATCAGAATCTTTGCACACACCACCACCTCATCGACACGACCAAACCCCACCATTACCATGTGTTTGGCGGTGCTCCCTCCAGGTCCGGTGTTCCTGACCAGGTGACCTTCAGATGGAAATATGAAGCTGCCCGGTTTCAGGTTCTCTCTGGTGGAGTGGCTGCCGAACAGGACAAAGGGCTGCCTGCAGGGACTAGACAAAGGAAAAAAACATCACATGAGACTACACAGATACAGGTCCTCTTCATGAGTCTTCCGAACTCCTATGGCAGAACACAACAACTTGCAATGATCCGATCATACGGGCAGAAGGATACGACCTCTGGAAAAAATAATCACCTCTAGATGAACAACACATATAAACAATTATATAAGATCAATTTTAGAATTATGATTAAGCCCCCGTTCACACTGGGGCGACCTGGTCGCCTCACAGGTCGCCGCAGGTCGCCTCCCATAGGGAAGCTGCGGACCCGTTCTGATAGGAGCGACACAAGTCGCTCCGACTCAGAAAAAGGGTCCGGAGCTTCTTTGGGGCGACCAGGAGGCGACCGCCATAGACTTCAATGTTACGAAGTCCGTGGCAGCCGCTCCGAGGTCGCGTCGCGGTGCAAAGTAGCGTCGCCCCAGTGTGAATGGGGGCTTAACCGGTTGCCGACCGCCGCACGACTATATACTGCGGCGGTCAGCCCCGGCCAGGCAGAGTGACGTATCGGTACGTCACTCGCCTGTCACTGACTTGCGAGCCTATCGCGGGCGGGCGCGCGCCGAGGCGCGCGCCCGCCGCGGCTCGTTCACAGGCAAGTCAGTGCGTGTGACCGGCGGACTCGATGTCCGCCGGCCACACTACGATCGCTCCTGTGAAGGGAGAAAGACAGAGCAGCTTGTGTAAACAAGCTGCCTGTCAGTTCTCCCTGTGTAAAAGTGAAGATCTGACCGTTCTACTATGTAGAACGGTTGATCTTTGCTTTTACACCAATAGCCATGTCCCTACACAGTAGAAAGCACGCCCCTAGGACACACTTAACCCCTCCCTGTCCAATAAAGTTAACCCCTTCCCTGCCAGTGTCATTTTTGCAGTAACAGTGCATATGTATAGCACTGATTACTGCAGTAATGTCACTGGTAACCCCAAAAGTGTCAAAAATGTCAGTCAAGGGTCCGATCTGTCCGCCGCAATGTCGCAGTACCGAAAAAAAAATCGCAGATCGCCGCCATTATGCGTTAAAAAAAAAAACACCAAAAATGACAAAAATCTTTCTCTTTGTTAGTAAACGCGATAACTTTTGCGCAAACCAATCAAAATACGCTTTTTGCGATTTTTTTTACCAAACATAGGTAGCATAAAACAAATTGGCCGAAAAATGTTAAAAAATTTTGATTTTTACTTTTTTTTTTGGGGAATTTCATATAAAAAAATGTGAAAAATATTGTTATTTTTGCAAAATTTACGCTCTTTTTTTGTTTATAGCGCGTGATCAAAAAAATCGCACAGGTGATCAAATACCACCAAAAGAAAGCTCTGTTTGTGGGAAAAAAAGGACGTCAAATTCGTTTAGGTACAGCGTCGCACGACCGCGCAATTGTCCGTTAAAATCACGCAGTAAAAAATCGCAAAAAAACCCCTGGTCCTTTAGCAGCCAAATCCTCCGGGGCTTAAGTGGTTAAAGACGACCAGTCACAGTTGGCTTAAGGTAGATCTAAATATTGAATACAAAACAGTTGACGCGCTCAAAATGAATTAAACCTAGTGAAAAGGTCCAATGTGAGTCCAAAAAAAGTGTATAAATTAAATACAAGAAAAAGTGTCCCAGTGTAAAGAACAAACAATTAATATTGCCACTCGTGAACGTTGTCCTCCACCAACGTTCACGAGTGACAATATTAAATTCTTTGTTCTTTACACTGGGATACTTTTTCTTGTATTTAATTTATACACTTTTTTGGACTCACATTGGACCTTTTCACTAGGTTTAATTCATTTTGAGCTCTGCAACTGTTGTGTAGTCATTCTTTGGGTGTATGTATAATTTGCACTATTTTGATAGCGGCTTTAGTTTTCTCTTTTTATTTTTCTAGAGCGCTGACATTTTTTTATTACAAGATCTAAATATTGCCCAATAAAGGAAACCTTTGCGCTTCCATGAGGAGGAAGCAACAGTAGCTTACATATTTCTTATGGCACAAATCTCCTTTCATTTTAACTGTGAAGATTTAAACTGCCCATAGATGACCAGCGGATTGAAAAATAAAAAAGACTAGATTCCCCCATCCACACACTCAATGATGGGGGAATCCTCCCTTTTGATCGATTGTATTGCCACAGCGAGGAAACTCCCCCACAATCAGAATACACTGATCAGCACTGCTGGCCATAGCCGCTGGCGCTGATCAAGTGGGGAAAGTCGGAAAAGGCAGTTGTACAGAAATCAATCCCAGTCCCTGCTGAACCGCCCTATTTCAATGCATGCATGTCTGACTTTACTTATGAAAGGTGTAAACTTGCCCCCTTTAGTGTCATTTCATTTGTCCGGCTTCTCAGCCCAAGTCAGAGATCACCCGATCACACTTATAAGCCAGGACACAGAGTGTGAATCCAAGAAGGTGGTAAGGTAATACCAATGCTTACATTTTAGGTGACCTTTAAATGCTTTTATGACCAGAGGTCACTGAAGTAAAGATGTGCAGCGCAAATTTAGCAGCTTCATTTAACCCAACAATAACTCCGAGACTAAGGGCTCTTTCACACACGGAGTCTGCCAGACGGACTCCGTTTTTCTCAGCCGGGGATCAATCCGCTGATCCCCCACTGAGCAGGCGGATGACAGCTGTGTGTCCGCGCTGTGTGCGGAGACACAGCTGTCAGGTCCCCATTCATCTCTATGGGGGAATCAAGAGACGGTCCGTTCCCATCCGATCCGATCCACCAGACGGATGGAAAATAGGGTTTCCATCCGTCTGGTTTTGACTGATTGGATCGGATGTCAGCAGACATGTCTCCGCTGACATCCGATGCCCCATAGGGATGCAGAGGGCGTCTGTTCAGATCCACAAAAAAAAACGATCTGAACGCTCCGCCTGTGGGAAAGGGGACTACCCTGTTTACCCGAAAGTAAGACATCCCCCCCGAAAATTAGACCTACTTACAGTTTTGCCTCTCGCTGAAATATAAGGCATCCTGCCGAAAATAAGACCTCCCCGATAATAGGGCCTCCCCCGAACATAAGGTCTCCCTGATAATAAGACCCCCGAAGCTACCGTAACTCTGGACTCTGGACCGTAGCGGCAGGCGCCGCCGCGCAGCTCACTGTTGGCCGCAGCACAGCGGGAGAAGACAGGAAGTGCAAGGTCTCTTTTAATCAGAGAGCCCCCGCCGCCGCCAGGACAAGCTGCCGCCTGCTGCTCGCTCTGCCTGGACAGAGTCTGGCTGACTCATAATTAGACAGCGAGTCGCACGGGGCAGGAGTCGGGTACATTGTGTGGACACACAGGGGTGAGTCAGGTAGGGGGGTAATGTCTGATAAAGGGTTGAGGGGATGTCTGGTGAAGGTGTCCACTGGCACAGGGGTGGGGGGAGTGGGATCACTTAAAATGACACAGGAGGATCAGAGGGGGCAATCAAAATGACACGGGAGGATCAGAGGGGGGGGGGGGGTATCAAAATGACACAGGAGGATGTAATTTGCTGGTTTGTGATAACTACTACCGTACCGTATACAGGTAATAAATTTCCTTTTTTTTTGTTCAACAATAAATGTGTACCGTATTCTTCTTCATGGAAAAATGAGACATCCCCTGAAAATAAGACCTAGCGCATCTTTGGGAGCAAAAATTTATATAAAAGACACTGTCTTATTTTCGTGGAAACAGGGTACTTTGCTCATCTAGATAAAGTTTACACAGTTTTTTTAAAGATGTGTAATGCTTTTAATTTTGCATATTGTTTAATAAATACCCTGTACAAAGTTTTTCTTTATATATATATATATATATATATATTACAGTCTAACAAACTAAAATATGAAAAATAAAAATATATAATAATAATAAAAGAAACTCTGTAACGGTCTTCTTTAAACACTGAATTTCTTGCTGTGTGCACAGGGAACACACATAAAAAAACAGCAGCTAAAGCCAAGAAGCCAAGCTATGTCATAGTTGTCACGGAGATCGCATAGTTGTGAACCAGATTGATTACGGATCATTCAAGGGGGATCAGAGCGGTTTGTGACAGAGGGGTCTGACCATTAGCAGCATGCACTCATGCATGCCGCTAACCACAGACAAGTGCATGGAAATGTTAATGAACATACTGCTGATGCCTAGCAGTTTACCTCCTAACCTTAAGTTGCGGCTTCAGACAAAAACAACGTAAATAACTTTAAACAACGGAGCCATGAATATCTTTTACTTGTAAGGCTCCATGTACACGGGACGTTAGAAAAAACGTGCTGCAAAGCTAGTTCTGACGCCGGGAAAAAGCAGCTGTTAAACGTGCTTTCAGTAGCTTTTTCCATTGGCGTTATTGCACGTTTGGCCACGTTGCTTTTAGCAGCGTTTTTTCTGCCTCCATTCAAAATCAATGGTTCCCTATGGGAGCCTATTGATTTGAATGGAAGTCGCACCGCAAGTCGGATCAGGATGATCCGACTTGCGCCGCGTCTTGCACTGTGAGAATCTTGAGGGGGAACTCAACGCCAAAAATGGGGAAAAAAACTGCGTGGGGGTCCCCCCCAGGTTCCAAATCAGGCCCCCCTAAAATCCATACCAGACCCTTATCCGAGCATGCAGCCCGGTAGGGCAGGAAGGAGGAGGGGACGAGCGAGCGGCCCCACCCCCCCCTGGACCACACCAGGCCACATGCCCTCAACATGGGGGGTCGTTGGTGCTTTGGGGCAGGGGGAGCTCTGCACCCCCCACCTCAAAGCACCTTGCCCCCATGTTGATGGGGACAAGGGCCTCATCCCCACGACCCTGGCCGGTGGTTGTGGGGGTCTGCGGGCAGGGGGCTCATCAGAATCTGGAAGCCCCCTTTAACAAGGGGGCCCCCCAGACACCCGGACCCCCTCCCTATGTGAATGGGTATGGGGTACACTGTACTAAATGTAGGCTGGAACACCCAAGTACGGCAGCCTACAAGACTAGGTACACAGTGCAAATTTCTTTCCTGCAACCCATTTTCACGATTTTCCTATCAACACAGACAGTATAGAGGGGGGAATTAGCAATGGTTGGGTTGCGTGGGAAGTTATCTGCACCGGGAGAAAACCGTGATTATTGCTAGAGGTGATAGCAGCTACTAGCAATAATCGCAAGCAAATTCAGCAGGCTGGTTTTGCCCAAGTTGATCGATCAACTTGGTCCATTCAGCCTGCCCGTTACCGGTTCAAACCTTGTATGGTCAGCCTTACCCTTAATGCATCTGTAACTTTGAGACCAGGTGCGGTGCATTTTTTTCTAACAACAATGCAATGCCTTTTGAACACTGTTGGGTGTTGCCAAAAACTAGAAACCCAGAGAACTGAAGTGTCAACAAGGGATAATAGCCTCACCTTCTCACCCATTAAAAAATGCGAGTGTGGTACTCCCAGTGTGTGTTACCAGTAACAAAAAAGGGGGAGGTAGCAAGAGAGCTAAACCAAAGTAGGGAAGAGAACCACGCGGTGTTAAGGCTGTAAAAATAATGAATTCTTTATTGAAAAGAGTAAAAATATCACATATATTGGCAACTGGTCACAAACAGAGATATACAGATAATTAAAGTAACACAGGTGGTAAACCGGGATAAATCATGATGCCAGGGCACTGCTGGGTTTTCCCTATAGATTTTTTTGTTGCTGATCACGAAAATCAAATCCAAATTTGCCCATCACATACCATTTCATTGAAATCTTCAGTTTTGTCATGTTTTTCCCTTATATTTGTGTCCAAAAAATGTTTGTTTTTGTAAGAGACCTATGAACAATGTTTTTTGCAGTCTGGGCATGTCCAGGCATGAAATCAGGCAAGGTTGGAAACTGTTCTGTGGAAGTATGCAGCCCGGCCAGGCCTGGAGCCAGCTTCACACTATCTCGGCAGGCTATAAAAGTGGATTGCATACACAGATGCTGCTCATTGGATTAATATAGACCTTATATTGTGTATGTATTGTTTCAGGATATGGCATTGCCTTCAGTAGCACTGTAACAAGTAAGTTAGAAGTTATAAACCAGAGATCTTCAAACTACGGCCCTCTGGCTATTGTGGAACTACACATCCCATCAGGCATTGTAAAACTCTGGCATTCACAGACATGACTAGGCATGATGGGAATTGTAGTTCTTGAACAACTGGAGGGCCATAGTTTGGAGACCCCTGTTATAGATGTTTTACAGGACGATTGGTGTCGGTCGATTAGTCTCGTCAAGTTCGCAACAGCCGAAATACATTCTGCTATATTTGTGGCGAATGTTCTCGCTATTGATGAAGGAGCGCCATTGCATACCTCATTGTAGCCAGCCAGCTCGGAAACGCGTCGCATATAGTGACGTCACTTCCTCCTCTAGGACGGTGTTTGGGATCCAGGCCTCGATATTGGCTCGTCCTCTAACCAGCCAACATCTATTGAGAAGTCCCTGCTACCGATTCAGCCGGCAGTTTCCGTCACAGAGCACGGACCCCCTCCCTCGTCCTCCGCCGCTGCCTGAGGAATCTGACGGTTCACACTGGACATCTGTTACATGCTTACTTACTCCTCTACATTTGTGAGGGGTTTATGCTTATTTTCCAATAAATCTCGTAATACTACACTTAGAGGTGCCTCCTCTCTCCTTTCTTTCCCTCTACATCATTTGGGACTTTACTTCAGGTCCCCCCGGATGGCTGCCATTAAATGTATGGACTACTGATTTTTTGGACTTTTAAATCATTTATATTTATTGTTGCCTCTGTTTGGGCTTCGGTTAAAGAGGGGTGTGTTGGATTGTGGGAAATGTAGTCCCGAAGAGGATAAAGACTATGGACGGTGAGCCGGATTGAACTATACTCCCAGGGAGCTGTGGGTTCCGCGGTGAGCGATGGGAGAGTCTATAAATTAGGGGTGGGGCGGGGCCGAAGGTTCTTGCCTCGGGGACAGCGTGCTGTGTGGATGAGGGAAGAGCTGCTGCGGTGTGCAGAGTGAGTATAGGCAGCAGCCTAGCGGAAGACACCTTGGAGAGGTGGCAGATGTCACGGAGAGGTGACGGACTGAGAGTAGAGACACCTGAGAGAGGCGGCGGGTGTTACAGCGGAGTAACCGGCCTGGTGTGGCGGACTGATGGAAAAGAGCGTCAGAGGATTGGGTGAGAGATGCCTGGTTGCAGTAAACACAGTAGCTCACGGACATAGAGGAAAGGCCGGTGACGCAGTACAGACACAGAGGGAACTCTAATGGGATAGAGCAGCTGCCATAGGACACTCTGGTTCTTTCATAGTGCGTGGCGAACCAAGAGACCCCACCTATATTTACACAGGGCCATAGACTGTATACATCTTAAGACAGAACCCGGATACCAATATTTCTCCTTCCTTTTAGATTACAAATATTCCCTTTTCCTTTGGATTACAAATGTCATTCATGGAATGATTAGAGTGTCACTGCCGGCAAAGATTAACAAGGCCTTGCCCAGGAGGAGACTCATATAATCCACAGAAAAGGGGGCACCCTATAGGTGACAGAGTGCACTCTTTCAGGTTATATTACAATGCAATATTAATGCAGCTAAGTTAATTGAATCGAATTACTTCATTCTTTAGTAACCGTATTTATTGGCGTATAACACGCACCGGCGTATAACAAGCACCTTAATTTTGGGGGAGAAATTTCAGGAAAAAAGCTGAAATTTTAAATAAACAGCTTTGAACTCAGAACATTTTTTTTTTAATCAAATGTAGTCTCACCAGTGCCCACGAATGCAGCCTCATCAGCGCAGTGCCCACGAATGCAGCCTCATCAGCGCAGTGTCCTTAAATGCAGCCTCACCCGCGCAGTGCCCATAATTGCAGCCTCGCCAGCGCCCATAATTGCAGCCCCGCCAGCGCCCATAATTGCAGCCTCGCCAGCGCCAGTGACACTATCCGAATCACTTTTAAAAATGTCCAGGAAGCAGCGCTGAGAGGTAGAAGGGGGCGGGCGGCGCCGAGATGAAGGAAGGACGCGCTGTCATTGTAAGTCCCAGCGCCTATGATAGACGTCGGCATAGGAGGCAGGACATCCGATGACAGCGCGTCCTTCCTTCCTTTTCTCGGCACTGCTTCCTGGACTTTTTTTTTTTTATATCGGCGTATAACACGCACTGTTACTTTTTCCTCCATTTTTAGGAGGAAAAACTGAATTTTTGTAAAATCTTACCTGTAAAATTCCTTTCTCTGAGTCCTCCGACAGTCGCCGCCTCTTCATATTCGTCACATATGGGGTATTAGACTTTGCTCCGAAGGAGTAGCTAGGCAACAGAATATGTTAACATTAAAGCTTTTAACATATCCCACCCTCAAGGGGTGGTCCCCTCAGTCAATACCCTCCTACTTCCTGCAACCATATCTCAGTTTTAGTGGAATAGCAGTAGAGTATACAACCAAACCCCAAAAGAGGGGCGGGGCGGCGACTGTCGGAGGACTCAGAGAAAGGAATTTTACAGGTAAGATTTTACAAAAATTCCGTTTTCTCTTACGTCCTCCGACAGTCGCCGCCTCTTCATATTCGTCACATATGGGGACGTCCCAAAGCAGTGCAAACATGAGGGGTGGGAAACGCATCCGCGCCGAAAAGGCAACGCAGTCTCCGCATCAAAGAAAGGAACCTTACCAAAGGAAGGAAACCAGCTGGGCAACAGGAAAAACAAGTGCTCAACAGGAGCAACAACCCAGGAAAAGACAAATAACCAGGGGATAAAAAACTTATCCCAATAGCCAGAGGTCCCCAATAAGGGACCCTAGGGAATTGCCGCACTAAGAACCTTGCGGCCAAAGGAAGCATCCGCCGATGCCTGATCATCTACTTTGTAGAATTTCGTGAACGTGTGTACGGTCGACCAAGTCGCCGCCTTACACACCTGGGCTACAGAAGCCCCATGACGACAGGCCCAAGACGTACTCGGAGATCTAGTAGAGTGCGCCTTCACAGGCACAGGGGGAACCTTCCCCTGCAAGGCATAGGCCTGTTCAATGGTCTGCCTGATCCATTTGGCGATGGTAGAGGCCGAAGCCGCCATGCCCTTCCGAGGACCCTCTGGAAGAACAAACAAGGAGTCCGTCCTTCGAAAAGACTCAGTCGATTTAAGGTAAACCCTTATCGCCCGAACAACATCCAGAGAATGTAATCTCACCTCCTTGGGATGTTTAGGCTTCGCGCACAGCGAAGGCAAGACAATATCCTCATTAAGATGGAATTCCGAAACTCGCTTCGGAAGAAAAGAAGGATTAGGTCGCAAGACCACCTTATCCAAGTGAATAACCAGATACGGAGACTTGCAGGACAAAGCCGCCAGCTCCGACACTCTGCGAGCCGAAGTGATCGCCACCAAAAAGGCGACCTTTTTGGACAACATAGACAACGAGATCTCCCTGATCTGTTCAAAAGGAGCACGTTGCAACACAGACAGAACGAGATTCAAGTCCCAAGGGGGCAAAGGATCCCTCCTAGGAGGAACCAGATGCCGCACTCCCTGAACAAAAGTGCCAACCAAGGGGTTGGAAGCCACGGGACGTTGAAATAGAACGGCCAGCGCAGACACCTGACCCTTTATCGTAGCCAGCGCCAAACGCTGCTCGACACCCGTTTGAAGGAAGGACAGCACTCGGGAAACCGAGTACGTGCGGGGTGAAAACCCCCTGGATTCACACCAGGCAAAATAGGCCTTCCAAGTACGGTAATAAACCTTCCCCGAGGAAGACTTCCGCGCGTTGATCAAAGTATGAACGACCTCTGGAGAGAGACCCTTCTCCTTCAGGACCTCGGTCTCAACAGCCAGGCCGTCAAAGCCAGAGACTGTAAAGCAGGATGGTATATCGGTCCTTGAGACAGGAGATCGTCTCGAAGAGGCAGACGCCACGGGGCGTCGACCGCCAGATTCACGAGGTCTGCGTACCAGGACCGGCGAGGCCAGTCCGGTGCCATAAGAATCACCGTGCTGCGTTCCGAGTGAAACCTGCGAAGGAACCTGGACAGCAACTGAATCGGTGGAAACGCGTACATCAGCCTGTACTGATGCCACGGGGCCACTAACGCGTCCGACGCGTCTGCCCGAGGGTCGCGCGTCCTTGCCACGAACCTTCTCACCTTGTTGTTGAGACGAGATGCGAACAGGTCCACATCTGGAAGACCCCACGTCGCGCACAACATCTGGAAGACAGCCGGGTGGAGAGACCATTCCCCCTGATCCAGGGTCTGGCGACTCAGATAGTCCGCCTGCCAGTTCTCCACCCCCGGAATGTGAACCGCCGTTATCGCCGGGACATGAGTCTCGGCCCAAGACAGAATGTCGGCCACTTCTCGAGCCGCTCGGGCACTCCTGGTGCCCCCTTGGTGGTTGATGTAGGCCACCGCCGTGGCGTTGTCCGTCTGCACCCGAACCGGGCAGCCCTGCAGCCGGTCCGTCCAGCAATGAAGACAGAGACTTATCGCACGCAATTCCAGAATGTTGATCGGAAGTGAAGACTCCCCCTCCGACCAAGTTCCCTGGGCGGACAGAACGCCCAGAACACCACCCCAGCCCGACAGGCTGGCATCCGTGGTGATCACCGTCCACGAGATAGGACGAAACGACTTGCCCCCGGACACCATCGGGGACTGGAGCCACCACAGAAGGTCTCTTCTGGTGCGATGACTCAACGAGATTTGAAGATCCAGAGATTGAGGTCGCCCGTCCCACCTGGACAGGATCTCCGCTTGGAGACCCCGCGTGTGAAACTGGGCGAAGGGAATCGCCTCGAAGGCCGAGACCATCAATCCCAGACATCTCATGCATGTTCGCAGAGACGAGTGCGGAACGTCCCTGAGGGACCTGACTTCCTCCTGAAGAGTCCTGAGTTTGTCTTCCGGCAGGAAGACCTTCGCCTGCACCGAGTCCAGAATCATTCCCAGGTAGGGAAGACGAACCGACGGACTCAGTGTCGACTTTGGAAAATTTATCGTCCAACCAAACTCCTGCAGAGTTTGCATCGTGACAGACAGGTCCTTCTCCAGACCCTGGCTGGTCGCAGACCGAACCAGAATGTCGTCCAGATACCCCAGGACAGAAATGCCCTGGGCCCTCAATAATGCCAGAACCGGTGCAAGCACCTTGGTGAAGACCCGCGGAGCCGAGGCGAGACCAAAAGGCAACGCCACGAACTGGTAGTGCTCCTCCGCAATGGCAAATCGAAGGTACCTCTGGTGACCCTCGAAAATGGGGATGTGAAGATACGCATCCTTCAAATCGATGGAGGCCATGAATTCCCCCGGAACCAGGGCAGCCACCACCGACCGCAGGGATTCCATGCGGAACTTGCGAACCCGCTCAGAGCGGTTCAGAGCCTTCAAGTCCAATATTGGACGAACCTTGCCCTCCTTTCTGGGCACGGTGAACAGATTGGAATAAAACCCCCGAAATCTGTCCCGATGAGGCACCGGAACTACCACTCCCTGAGCCCTCAGGTCCCGCACCGCCAGGTGCAGGTCCCGTAACCGCTCTGGAGACAGTTGAAGATTTGAGGGAAAAAATCTGCTCTCCGGCCGAGAGAGAAACTCGATCTTGTAACCAGATCGAACGATCTCCTGAACCCACCTGTCCCGCACACGGGCCAACCAGGGCTGAAGAAAACCGAGCAAGCGTCCCCCCACCCCAAAACTGGGTGAGGGCGCCCCTTCAGGCCGTACTGTTATGGGCTGCAGATCCGGATTGACCGGACTTCTGTTTCCCAGACCAGGGCTTCTTCTGAGAGCCTTGACCCTTGAACGGCTTGCCCTTGTAGTGCGGCCGAAAGGCACGAAAGGACCCCTGAGGGGGCCGAAAATTAGCATGCTTCTTCCCAGAAGCCCCCTTAGCCTTGGGGAAATGGGGCAAGAGAGTGCTCTTACCCCCGGTGATCCCCTTAATCAACACATCCAAGGACTCCCCAAAAAGGCGAGACCCATCATAAGGTAGATTGGCTAAGGTCTTACGTGAGGACTGGTCCACCGACCAACATTTCACCCAAACCAGGCGGCGAGACAACACTGCCACGCTGTGCACACGTGCAGCCAACGGAACCAGGTCCAGGTCCGCATCACACAGATACATGACACCCTGGTGTATTTGATCCACCATATCCAGGGTCGCCGGCGAGGCCGAATCGGCCACTAGGACGCGCCTAAGCATCTGCGTCCAACCTGCGATCGCCTGGGCCGCCATGAGAGAAGCAAACAGAGCCTTAAGCATAGAACCCGTAACAGAATAAGTATGACAGGCAAGAGACTCCAATCTCCTATCCGTGGCATCACGGAACACAGGGGAATCCTCTGCAGGAATCGCAGTGGCTTTGTTTAAAACCGCAATTGCGTGATCCACTGGGGGAGGCACACACCACCTTTCATCAGTGGAAGGCGAGAAAAGATAACGCAGCTTGAACCTACTTGGTACAGCAAAAGGTTTGCGCAGCTGGCGCCATTGTTCCTTAACAGCGCGCTGAAAATCATCATTGCAGGGAAAAACCTGCGGCGTCCTGCGTTTTCTCTGCGTCCCATAGGCCGCCAAGGCAGCGGGGGGACACACTTCATCCTGCAAACGCAGCGTTTGCTTTATGGAAGCAATCAATTCATCCATGATTGCAAGCTCTTCAGGCGAGCCAGGGGGAGAATTATCAACCCCCTCAACTTCAGCCTCCACCTCGGACCCCACTAGATCTAGGGAGGAGCGGGACCCCGATAAGGAGGCCCCCGCCATAACAGCCCCATCACCTTCACCCTCAGAATCAGAGGAAAGAGCAACTCTGGGCCTTTTAGTAGATTGAGCAGCCACCAGCATCTGCACCTGAGCAGCAAGGCCAGCCACAATAGTGACTAAATCCCCCCCTGGGGGGGAAACAGCGGTCCCCTGGCTTTCCACCAAGGCGGTAGGAAATTTGCCCTCCTGAGAATCCATTGCCCCTATAAAGCCGGACAATAAAGGGTTAACTGCCCCTTTAAGCAAGCGCGGCAAGCGCAGCCCACCGCACCACACTCAAGCACAATGAGACCCCCACAGGGAATATGCAAACTGAACACAGGCAATGGATAGCAAGAACAGAAGGATAAAACCTGAGGAGACCCTCGCCGCTGCTGCTGCTTCGATCGGTGTTCCTGGAAAGAGGAAGTGATGCTGCCAGGGCGCTCTATGAATGGAGGCTACAAGAAAATGGCCGCCATGCATGTAAAACATGCGGCCGGAGCGAGTGTAGGCAAAATGGCGCCGTTTGGCGCCGAAACCGCCGCTCCACAGTGCAGTAATGCACACATGTCATCTCTGTATAAGAACACATGTCAGATCGCCGCAGCGATCGCTGTATATGCCCAAACATGCCAAAAAAACATGCCCCACAGCACACAGCTTCTCACACTGACCAGGCTGACACACACAGTGTCACACAGCTCCCCCCCCCCCCCCCCCTTGCAGCCCACAGCATGCAGCCGAGAGATAGGGAGACAAACAGTGTGAATAGAGGCAGGTTACACAGTCCCAGACTGACACCCCCCCAGACAGACAGGTCCCCACATAAATACACTTACCTCACATGGCGTGGGGGACCCGCACAGGCGAACAAGCCGCTGCACATGAGGCAGGGAGAGTCGCATACAAGACGCACAGAATGGGGGTTAAGAAACCGCACAGCGTCCGGTGAGGTAGCCACCTCACCAATCATCCCTGCACCGAACAGGGATGGGTCGTTCACTGTGCCAGGAGCGTTACCTGGCTGAACGCTCGATGGCAGGCTGGGAAGCCACTGACCCACGACCTGCGACCAGGGGGATCAGCCCGAGACCCAGCCCGCATGATCCTCTTCATCAGAAGAACTAACTAACGCTGACAAAAAGAACAGCTAAGTAAAGGTAGAGAGAAAACTCAAACAAAAATTCAAAAAGAAGAAAGAGTCTGGGGCAGAAAGCCCCAGCACAGAGAAAGCCAGCCACTCCTGACAAGCTAGACATTAAAACTGAGATATGGTTGCAGGAAGTAGGAGGGTATTGACTGAGGGGACCACCCCTTGAGGGTGGGATATGTTAAAAGCTTTAATGTTAACATATTCTGTTGCCTAGCTACTCCTTCGGAGCAAAGTCTAATACCCCATATGTGACGAATATGAAGAGGCGGCGACTGTCGGAGGACGTAAGAGAAAAGTGCGTGTTATACGCCGATAAATACGGTAATTAAAGATACATGTCTGATTTGTCACTCTCACACAGTTGAAAGAGGAACTACCTACTACAGCAGATTATATATTTATATATATACACATATATACCATTCCTCATATTTTGTGTTTGATATCATTAACATTCAGGGTTCTGAGTCTTGAGTCACCCCAGTAAATGTGGGATTTTAAGACTCAGAACCTCATCATCGTGGTTCTTTACATGTATATTTCCTGTTGTGATTGAAATTACATTTGTTAATTTCTTTGAATAAGTCAGTAAAGCTGATCTTCCACTATTTAAGCATTATTGTCATATAGTCAGGTTGGAAGGGCCTCAGGGTCAAGGAAGTGAGGAGGACACGAACATATTCAGCAGCCCTGTGGGGGTCGTGCTACACACTTATGCAATGTTTATGCTTTAGGGTACATATCACGGTCCAGAGCACTTGCGCTCATGTTGTAGTGTCAGTTCCTATATTTGTGGCGAGTATACACTTGTTCATCAGAGATGCTCAATGACTGCTCTTGTGAAGAAAGCATATCATCTGTATTTCGGCTGTAGAATTGGTGATCAAGCCAAGGAATGGGTGCCTCACATTTGTTGAGTGACATGTGCTCCCTCCCTCTCTGAGAGCTGGGCTCAGAGGCACTCCAAAGACAAACTGTTTGCAGTCCCAATGATATGGTGAGAACAGAAAGAGGTTACTTTTGTTTGACTAATGTGCCTCATTTCTCTGCCAAAAACAAGAAGTCATTTGAATACCCTAATCTGCCTTCAGCAAAGGGACCTGTGTCACATGACAGTCTTCCAATTCTGAAACCACCGGAGGAATGGACCTTAGACGAACTTCTCAAAGCATACAAAACAATAAAGTGCAACATGTCACTCAAGATTAATTTCCTCCATTCACACTTCTTCCCTGCAAATCTCGCTGCTGTCAGTGACCAACACGGTGAAAGGTTTCACCAGGACATTGCTTCAATGGAAAAACTACATCAGGGCAACTGGAATCCGTCAATGCTTGCTGACTACTGTTGGACACTGCAACGTGATGCACCGGATATTGAATACAAATGAAAATCAGGAGCATAACACCTCTAATTATAGTATTTCACAAAAGTAAGTACACCCCTCACATTTCTGTAAATATTTTATTATATCTTTTCATGTGACAACACTGAAGAAATGACACTTTGCTACAATGTAAAGTAGTGAGTGTACAGCTTGTATAACAGTGTAAATTTGCTGTCCCCTCAAAATAACTCAACGCACAGCCATTAATGTCTAAACCGCTGGCAACACAAGTGAGTACACCCCTAAGTAAAAATGTCCATATTGGGCCCAATTAGCCATTTTCCCTCCCCAGTGTCATGTGACTCGTTAGTGTTACAAGGTCTCAGGTGTGAATGGGGAGCAGGCAGTGGCGTCGGCAGGGGGGGGCTGACAGGGGCTATAGCCCCGAGTGTTCCTCTGAAAAGCCCCGGGTCTCCTTTGCATGTAAAATAACTATTAGCCCCGAGTCTCCCTGAGCCTCGCCCTCCTCCACCCTGTGCTGGCTGCTGGGCGGCCCTCACCTACTTGTTCCTGGCCTACTGCGAGCCGCGGACACACTGGTTGCTCAGGTGACACAGCAGCCAGAGTGTGCGGCGGCTCAGAGAATTCCACCTCCGTGCCTAGAACTCAGACTCCACCCACCGGCCAGGCAGTCACCTCCCTCTTCTGCAGGCACTGGCGCCGTATCCAGTCAGGCAGGACATGTGCTCACCAGCCACCAGGACCAGGAGTCGGACTGGGACCAGGTAGGTCTCTGTGCATTAATTACCCCCCCCCTCCCCCTCCCCCTCCCCCTCCTTAGTAAGTGTCCTCAGTATCTCAGTCCCTATGGTCTGCACTCTGTCATTAATATCCTCAATTACTAAACAGCACACCAGATAAACTAGGATCTCCCTGTGTAAGGATGAATGGATGGATGGATGGATGTGGAGTACATTTTCTGCATTAACCCTGCCATTGCTGGATGGTGTTTACAAGACTCCGTGTCATTAGTTACTATAACTGAGTAATCTCCAAAGTTACTATTTATTATATAGCACATCAGATTAGCTAGGATGGATGGATGGTGGAATGTTTCTCTGCATTAACCCTGCCATTGCTGGATGGTGTCTGGCAGGCTCCCAACGTCATTTGTTTCTACAAATAAATCTGAGTAGATTCCATGAACCATCAGTTAGTACAGATAACTGAGTAATCTTCAATAAACCAGAAGTTACTAAAATAATACTACCATGAACCTTCACTTCAGTTACTACAAGTGACCCTGACAACACTCCTATGTTATTAACATAAGGACCCCGATCAGTTGTTTCCTTACACCCAGGTAGTAGGGGGTCCCCATTACCCCTGTGGTCTGCACTCTGTCATTAATAACCCCATATTTATACAGCACACCAGTTAAACTGGGATCCCCCTCTATATGGATGGATGGTGGAGTATGTGTTCTGCATTAACCTTTAAAGAACTTCCACTTCCTTCTATCTGGCCTAGAACAAAATGTCATTGAGCCCCACTGCCTCATGGGATCTCTAATATCTGCTGTTGGGCACAAGCCCCCCACAAGGTTTCACACGTGCACAGATGCACCTCAGGTGTGCTAGGATGTGTTCCTGTGTGTGACCAGCCCAGGAGCAAAACACCCTCAGGATTTGGTGCAAGAAACGCCCCCCATGTGTAGAGATGTGCAGCAGGTCTCTGTCATATCCTAAAGAACCAGCAGGGACCTGCTACACACCCACGCATGTGCAAGATATTCAAATTCTGCTAAAGGCTGGGCTAGGCTCACACAAAATCACATGAATTCCCAACCCACAGGTACCCCAAACAATTTAGTGTAAGCGGAACTGCATGGTGCCGCAGCGATGTGATTCAGTCGGGCCCGTTTTGTTTTTTTTTAACCACTTGCCTACTTGGCACCTTTACCCCCTTTCTGCCCAGGCCAATTTCAGCACTGCCGCACTTTGAATGACAATTATGCAGTCATGCAACACTGTACCCAAAAAAAATTGTTATCATTTTTAATTTTTTGGGAGACAGATAGAGCTTTGGTTAAATTAGCCTCAGGACCTGTGCAATTCATATGTGTTTGGTTTTAGCCCCTGTTCACACTGGTGCCATTTGCCATGCGATTTGACAGTTCCAAATCGTATGACAAGTCGCATCCCATTGTCAGCAATGCAACCGTTCAAATTGCTGTGACTTGTGTCGCAACGACTTTGAAAAAGGCTCCTGCACTACTTTTTTTTTTCCGGTTTCATTGCAACATGCATAGACTTCTGTTCAACAAAGTCGCAATAAAATTGCAAATGCGATTTCAAAGCCACACCAGTGTGAACCATGACTAAAAGAAGGATGGGGTGGCAACCCTGGTCACTGTTTGTTTTCTCACGGCGGCCCTCTGCCACCATAGTCCCATTCTGGAGCCTGTTCGATGGAGTGACACAATAGGAGCAAAATGAAGGGCCAATCACAGCAGCCCTTTACCATGTGATCAAATGATCATGGGAGTAAAGAGAAGCTGGTTATCGCCTTTTTTTAGCAGGAGAAGAAAAAATAGCTTTTTGAGGAGAAAAGAAGAAAGCTGTTAACCGACTTCTGTTAAAGGGACATCAGTCCCAACATTGCCCACCAGTGCTGCTAATCAGTGTCCACCAGTGCCACCTATCAGTGCTGCTAATCAGTTCCTACCCTCTCCTCTCCATGTCTGACCCTCTCCTCTCCTCTATTCTCCTCTCCATGTCTGACCCTCTCCTCTCCTCTATTCTCCTCTCCATGTCTGACCCTCTCCTCTCCTCTCCTCTATTCTCCTCTCCATGTCTGACCCTCTCCTCTCCTCTCCTCTATTCTCCTCTCCATGTCTGACCCTCTCCTCTCCTCTATTCTCCTCTCCATGTCTGACCCTCTCCTCTCCTCTCTTCTACTCTCCTCTTCTCTCCATGTCTGACCCTCTCCTTTCCTTTCCTCTCTTCTCCTTTGCATGTCTGACCCTCTCCTCTCCATGTCTGACCCTCTCTTCTCTTCTCTTCTCCATGTCTGACCCTCTCCTCTCCATGTCTGACCATCTCCTCTTCTCTCCATGTCTGACCCTCTCCTTTCCTCTCTTCTCC
Organism: Pelophylax lessonae; assembly: GCF_965119305.1. Classification (NCBI taxonomy): domain Eukaryota; kingdom Metazoa; phylum Chordata; class Amphibia; order Anura; family Ranidae; genus Pelophylax; species Pelophylax lessonae. Next base: position 841,946,041 of record NC_138768.1, on the reverse strand, counting down.
TCTCCATGTCTGACCCTCTCCTCTCCATGTCTGACCCTCTCTTCTCTTCTCTTCTCCATGTCTGACCCTCTCCTCTCCATGTCTGACCATCTCCTCTTCTCTCCATGTCTGACCCTCTCCTTTCCTCTCTTCTCCTCTCCATGTCTGACCCTCTCCTCTCCATGTCTGACCCTCTCTTCTCTTCTCTTCTCCATGTCTGACCCTCTCCTCTCCATGTCTGACCATCTCCTCTTCTCTCCATGTCTGACCCTCTCCTTTCCTCTCTTCTCCTCTCCATGTCTGACCCTCTCCTCTCCTCTCTTCTCTCCATGTCTGACCCTCTCCTCTCCTCTCTTCTCCTCTCCCATGTGTGACCCTCTCCTCTCCTCTCTCCTCTCCATGTCTGACCCTCTCCTCTCCTCTCCTTGTCTGACCCTCTCCTCTTCTCCTCTCCATGCCTGACCCTCTCCATGTCTGACCCTCCCCTCTCCTCTCCATGTCTGACCCTCTCCTCTCCTCTCTTCTCCTCTCCATGTCTGACCCTCTCTTTTCCTCTCCATGTCTGACCCTCTCCTCTCCTCTCATGTCTGACCCTCTCCATGTCTGACCCTCTCCTCTCATGTCTGACCCTCTCCTCTTCTCTCCATGTCTGACCCTCTCCTCTCCATGTCTGACCCTCTCCTCTCCTCTTCTCTCTTCTCTCCATGTCTGACCCTCTCCTCTCCATGTCTGACCCTCTCCTCTCCTCTCTTCTCCTCTCCATGTCTGACCCTCTCCTCTCATGTCTGACCCTCTCCTCTCCTCTCCATGTCTGACCCTCTCCTCTCCTCTCATGTCTGACCCTCTCCTCTTCTCCTCTCCTCTCCATGTCTGACCCTCTCCTCTCCTCTCCATGTCTGACCCTCTCCTCTTCTCTCCATGTCTGACCCTCTCCTCTCCATGTCTGACCCTCTCCTCTCCTCTCCATGTCTGACCCTCTCCTCTCTTCTCCTCTCCATGTCTGACCCTCTCCTCTCCATGTCCGACCCTCTCCTCTCATGTCTGACCCTCTCCTCTCCATATCTGACCCTCTCCTCTCTTCTCTTCTCCTCTCCTCTCCATGTCTGACCCTCTCCTCTCCTCTCTTCTACTCTCCTCTTCTCCCCATGTCTGACCCTCTCCTTTCCTTTCCTCTCTTCTCCTTTGCATGTCTGACCCTCTCCTCTCCATGTCTGACCCTCTTCTCTCCTCTCATCTCTTCTCCTCTCCATGTCTGACCCTCTCCTCTCCTCTCTTCTACTCTCCTCTTCTCTCCATGTCTGACCCTCTCCTTTCCTTTCCTCTCTTCTCCTTTGCATGTCTGACCCTCTCCTCTCCATGTCTGACCCTCTCTTCTCTTCTCTTCTCCATGTCTGACCCTCTCCTCTCCATGTCTGACCATCTCCTCTTCTCTCCATGTCTGACCCTCTCCTTTCCTCTCTTCTCCTCTCCATGTCTGACCCTCTCCTCTCCTCTCTTCTCTTCTCCTCTCCATGTCTGACCCTCTCCTCTCCATGTCTGACCCTCTCTTCTCTTCTCTTCTCTTCTCTTCTCCATGTCTGACCCTCTCCTCTCCATGTCTGACCCTCTCTTCTCTTCTCCATGTCTGACCCTCTCCTCTCCATGTCTGACCATCTCCTCTTCTCTCCATGTCTGACCCTCTCCTCTCCATGTCTGACCCTCTCCTCTCCATATCTGACCCTCTCCTCTCTTTTACTCTCCTTGTCTGACCCTCTCCTCTACTCTCTTCTCCTCTCCTCTCCATGTCTGACCCTTTCCTCTCTTCTCCTCTTCTCTCCACATCTGACCCTCTCCTCTCTTATCCTCTCCATGTCTGACCCTCTCCTCTCCTCTCCTCTCTTCTCCTCTCCATGTCTGACCTTCTCCTCTCCTCTCCATGCTTGCCCCACTCCTCTCCATGTCTGACCCTCTCCTCTCCATGTCTGACCCTCTCCTCTCCTCTCCTCTCCTCTCCATGTCTGACCCTCTCTTCTCCTCTCCTCTCCATGTCTGACCCTCTCTTCTCCTCTCCTCTCCTCTCCTCTCCATGTCTGACCCTCTCTTCTCCTCTCCTCTCCATGTCTGACCTTCTCCTCTCCATGTTTGACCCTCTCCTCTCCATGTCTGACCCTCTCCTTTCCTCTCTTCTCCTCTCCATGTCTGACCCTCTCCTCTCCATGTCTGACCCTCTCTTCTCTTCTCTTCTCCATGTCTGACCCTCTCCTCTCCATGTCTGACCATCTCCTCTTCTCTCCATGTCTGACCCTCTCCTTTCCTCTCTTCTCCTCTCCATGTCTGACCCTCTCCTCTCCTCTCTTCTCTCCATGTCTGACCCTCTCCTCTCCTCTCTTCTCCTCTCCCATGTGTGACCCTCTCCTCTCCTCTCTCCTCTCCATGTCTGACCCTCTCCTCTCCTCTCCTTGTCTGACCCTCTCCTCTTCTCCTCTCCATGCCTGACCCTCTCCATGTCTGACCCTCCCCTCTCCTCTCCATGTCTGACCCTCTCCTCTCCTCTCTTCTCCTCTCCATGTCTGACCCTCTCTTTTCCTCTCCATGTCTGACCCTCTCCATGTCTGACCCTCTCCTCTCATGTCTGACCCTCTCCTCTTCTCTCCATGTCTGACCCTCTCCTCTCCATGTCTGACCCTCTCCTCTCCTCTTCTCTCCATGTCTGACCCTCTCCTCTCCATGTCTGACCCTCTCCTCTCCTCTCTTCTCCTCTCCATGTCTGACCCTCTCCTCTCATGTCTGACCCTCTCCTCTCCTCTCCATGTCTGACCCTCTCCTCTCCTCTCATGTCTGACCCTCTCCTCTTCTCCTCTCCTCTCCATGTCTGACCCTCTCCTCTCCTCTCCATGTCTGACCCTCTCCTCTTCTCTCCATGTCTGACCCTCTCCTCTCCATGTCTGACCCTCTCCTCTCCTCTCCATGTCTGACCCTCTCCTCTCTTCTCCTCTCCATGTCTGACCCTCTCCTCTCCATGTCCGACCCTCTCCTCTCATGTCTGACCCTCTCCTCTCCATATCTGACCCTCTCCTCTCTTCTCTTCTCCTCTCCTCTCCATGTCTGACCCTCTCCTCTCCTCTCTTCTACTCTCCTCTTCTCCCCATGTCTGACCCTCTCCTTTCCTTTCCTCTCTTCTCCTTTGCATGTCTGACCCTCTCCTCTCCATGTCTGACCCTCTTCTCTTCTCTCCTCTCATCTCTTCTCCTCTCCATGTCTGACCCTCTCCTCTCCTCTCTTCTACTCTCCTCTTCTCTCCATGTCTGACCCTCTCCTTTCCTTTCCTCTCTTCTCCTTTGCATGTCTGACCCTCTCCTCTCCATGTCTGACCCTCTCTTCTCTTCTCTTCTCCATGTCTGACCCTCTCCTCTCCATGTCTGACCATCTCCTCTTCTCTCCATGTCTGACCCTCTCCTTTCCTCTCTTCTCCTCTCCATGTCTGACCCTCTCCTCTCCTCTCCTCTCTTCTCTTCTCCTCTCCATGTCTGACCCTCTCCTCTCCATGTCTGACCCTCTCTTCTCTTCTCTTCTCCATGTCTGACCCTCTCCTCTCCATGTCTGACCCTCTCTTCTCTTCTCTTCTCTTCTCCATGTCTGACCCTCTCCTCTCCATGTCTGACCATCTCCTCTTCTCTCCATGTCTGACCCTCTCCTCTCCATGTCTGACCCTCTCCTCTCCATATCTGACCCTCTCCTCTCTTTTACTCTCCTTGTCTGACCCTCTCCTCTACTCTCTTCTCCTCTCCTCTCCATGTCTGACCCTTTCCTCTCTTCTCCTCTTCTCTCCACATCTGACCCTCTCCTCTCTTATCCTCTCCATGTCTGACCCTCTCTTCTCTTCTCCATGTCTGACCCTCTCCTCTCCATGTCTGACCATCTCCTCTTCTCTCCATGTCTGACCCTCTCCTTTCCTCTCTTCTCCTCTCCATGTCTGACCCTCTCCTCTCCTCTCTTCTCTCCATGTCTGACCCTCTCCTCTCCTCTCTTCTCCTCTCCCATGTGTGACCCTCTCCTCTCCTCTCTCCTCTCCATGTCTGACCCTCTCCTCTCCTCTCCTTGTCTGACCCTCTCCTCTTCTCCTCTCCATGCCTGACCCTCTCCATGTCTGACCCTCCCCTCTCCTCTCCATGTCTGACCCTCTCCTCTCCTCTCTTCTCCTCTCCATGTCTGACCCTCTCTTTTCCTCTCCATGTCTGACCCTCTCCTCTCCTCTCATGTCTGACCCTCTCCATGTCTGACCCTCTCCTCTCATGTCTGACCCTCTCCTCTTCTCTCCATGTCTGACCCTCTCCTCTCCATGTCTGACCCTCTCCTCTCCTCTTCTCTCTTCTCTCCATGTCTGACCCTCTCCTCTCCATGTCTGACCCTCTCCTCTCCTCTCTTCTCCTCTCCATGTCTGACCCTCTCCTCTCATGTCTGACCCTCTCCTCTCCTCTCCATGTCTGACCCTCTCCTCTCCTCTCATGTCTGACCCTCTCCTCTTCTCCTCTCCTCTCCATGTCTGACCCTCTCCTCTCCATGTCTGACCCTCTCCTCTTCTCTCCATGTCTGACCCTCTCCTCTCCATGTCTGACCCTCTCCTCTCCTCTCCATGTCTGACCCTCTCCTCTCTTCTCCTCTCCATGTCTGACCCTCTCCTCTCCATGTCCGACCCTCTCCTCTCATGTCTGACCCTCTCCTCTCCATATCTGACCCTCTCCTCTCTTCTCTTCTCCTCTCCTCTCCATGTCTGACCCTCTCCTCTCCTCTCTTCTACTCTCCTCTTCTCCCCATGTCTGACCCTCTCCTTTCCTTTCCTCTCTTCTCCTTTGCATGTCTGACCCTCTCCTCTCCATGTCTGACCCTCTTCTCTCCTCTCATCTCTTCTCCTCTCCATGTCTGACCCTCTCCTCTCCTCTCTTCTACTCTCCTCTTCTCTCCATGTCTGACCCTCTCCTTTCCTTTCCTCTCTTCTCCTTTGCATGTCTGACCCTCTCCTCTCCATGTCTGACCCTCTCTTCTCTTCTCTTCTCCATGTCTGACCCTCTCCTCTCCATGTCTGACCATCTCCTCTTCTCTCCATGTCTGACCCTCTCCTTTCCTCTCTTCTCCTCTCCATGTCTGACCCTCTCCTCTCCTCTCTTCTCTTCTCCTCTCCATGTCTGACCCTCTCCTCTCCATGTCTGACCCTCTCTTCTCTTCTCTTCTCTTCTCTTCTCTTCTCCATGTCTGACCCTCTCCTCTCCATGTCTGACCCTCTCTTCTCTTCTCTTCTCTTCTCCATGTCTGACCCTCTCCTCTCCATGTCTGACCATCTCCTCTTCTCTCCATGTCTGACCCTCTCCTCTCCATGTCTGACCCTCTCCTCTCCATATCTGACCCTCTCCTCTCCATATCTGACCCTCTCCTCTCTTTTACTCTCCTTGTCTGACCCTCTCCTCTACTCTCTTCTCCTCTCCTCTCCATGTCTGACCCTTTCCTCTCTTCTCCTCTTCTCTCCACATCTGACCCTCTCCTCTCTTATCCTCTCCATGTCTGACCCTCTCCTCTCCTCTCTTCTCCTCTCCATGTCTGACCTTCTCCTCTCCTCTCCATGCTTGCCCCACTCCTCTCCATGTCTGACCCTCTCCTCTCCTCTCCTCTCCTCTCCATGTCTGACCCTCTCCTCTCCATGTCTGACCCTCTCTTCTCCTCTCCTCTCCTCTCCATGTCTGACCCTCTCTTCTCCTCTCCTCTCCTCTCCTCTCCATGTCTGACCCTCTCTTCTCCTCTCCTCTCCATGTCTGACCTTCTCCTCTCCATGTTTGACCCTCTCCTCTCCATGTCTGACCCTCTCCTCTCCATGTCTGACCCTCTCCTTTCCTCTCTTCTCCTCTCCATGTCTGACCCTCTCCTCTCCATGTCTGACCCTCTCTTCTCTTCTCTTCTCCATGTCTGACCCTCTCCTCTCCATGTCTGACCATCTCCTCTTCTCTCCATGTCTGACCCTCTCCTTTCCTCTCTTCTCCTCTCCATGTCTGACCCTCTCCTCTCCTCTCTTCTCTCCATGTCTGACCCTCTCCTCTCCTCTCTTCTCCTCTCCCATGTGTGACCCTCTCCTCTCCTCTCTCCTCTCCATGTCTGACCCTCTCCTCTCCTCTCCTTGTCTGACCCTCTCCTCTTCTCCTCTCCATGCCTGACCCTCTCCATGTCTGACCCTCCCCTCTCCTCTCCATGTCTGACCCTCTCCTCTCCTCTCTTCTCCTCTCCATGTCTGACCCTCTCTTTTCCTCTCCATGTCTGACCCTCTCCTCTCCTCTCATGTCTGACCCTCTCCATGTCTGACCCTCTCCTCTCATGTCTGACCCTCTCCTCTTCTCTCCATGTCTGACCCTCTCCTCTCCATGTCTGACCCTCTCCTCTCCTCTTCTCTCTTCTCTCCATGTCTGACCCTCTCCTCTCCATGTCTGACCCTCTCCTCTCCTCTCTTCTCCTCTCCATGTCTGACCCTCTCCTCTCATGTCTGACCCTCTCCTCTCCTCTCCATGTCTGACCCTCTCCTCTCCTCTCATGTCTGACCCTCTCCTCTCCTCTCATGTCTGACCCTCTCCTCTTCTCCTCTCCTCTCCATGTCTGACCCTCTCCTCTCCTCTCCATGTCTGACCCTCTCCTCTTCTCTCCATGTCTGACCCTCTCCTCTCCATGTCTGACCCTCTCCTCTCCATGTCTGACCCTCTCCTCTCTTCTCCTCTCCATGTCTGACCCTCTCCTCTCCATGTCCGACCCTCTCCTCTCATGTCTGACCCTCTCCTCTCCATATCTGACCCTCTCCTCTCTTCTCTTCTCCTCTCCTCTCCATGTCTGACCCTCTCCTCTCCTCTCTTCTACTCTCCTCTTCTCCCCATGTCTGACCCTCTCCTTTCCTTTCCTCTCTTCTCCTTTGCATGTCTGACCCTCTCCTCTCCATGTCTGACCCTCTTCTCTTCTCTCCTCTCATCTCTTCTCCTCTCCATGTCTGACCCTCTCCTCTCCTCTCTTCTACTCTCCTCTTCTCTCCATGTCTGACCCTCTCCTTTCCTTTCCTCTCTTCTCCTTTGCATGTCTGACCCTCTCCTCTCCATGTCTGACCCTCTCTTCTCTTCTCTTCTCCATGTCTGACCCTCTCCTCTCCATGTCTGACCATCTCCTCTTCTCTCCATGTCTGACCCTCTCCTTTCCTCTCTTCTCCTCTCCATGTCTGACCCTCTCCTCTCCTCTCCTCTCTTCTCTTCTCCTCTCCATGTCTGACCCTCTCCTCTCCATGTCTGACCCTCTCTTCTCTTCTCTTCTCTTCTCCATGTCTGACCCTCTCCTCTCCATGTCTGACCCTCTCTTCTCTTCTCTTCTCCATGTCTGACCCTCTCCTCTCCATGTCTGACCATCTCCTCTTCTCTCCATGTCTGACCCTCTCCTCTCCATATCTGACCCTCTCCTCTCTTTTACTCTCCTTGTCTGACCCTCTCCTCTACTCTCTTCTCCTCTCCTCTCCATGTCTGACCCTTTCCTCTCTTCTCCTCTTCTCTCCACATCTGACCCTCTCCTCTCTTATCCTCTCCATGTCTGACCCTCTCCTCTCCTCTCCTCTCTTCTCCTCTCCATGTCTGACCTTCTCCTCTCCTCTCCATGCTTGCCCCACTCCTCTCCATGTCTGACCCTCTCCTCTCCATGTCTGACCCTCTCCTCTCCTCTCCTCTCCATGTCTGACCCTCTCCTCTCCATGTCTGACCCTCTCTTCTCCTCTCCATGTCTGACCCTCTCTTCTCCTCTCCTCTCCTCTCCATGTCTGACCCTCTCTTCTCCTCTCCTCTCCATGTCTGACCTTCTCCTCTCCATGTTTGACCCTCTCCTCTCCATGTCTGACCCTCTCCTCTCTTTTACTCTCCTTGTCTGACCCTCTCCTCTACTCTCTTCTCCTCTCCTCTCCGTGTCTGACCCTTTCCTCTCTTCTCCTCTTCTCTCCACATCTGACCCTCTCCTCTCTTATCCTCTCCATGTCTGACCCTCTCCTCTCCTCTCCTCTCTTCTCTCCATGTCTGACCCTCTCCTCTCCTCTCTTCTCCTCTCCATGTCTGACCTTCTCCTCTCCTCTCCATGCTTGCCCCACTCCTCTCCATGTCTGACCCTCTCCTCTCCATGTCTGACCCTCTCTTCTCCTCTCCTCTCCTCTCCATGTCTGACCCTCTCTTCTCCTCTCCTCTCCTCTCCTCTCCATGTCTGACCCTCTCTTCTCCTCTCCTCTCCATGTCTGACCTTCTCCTCTCCATGTTTGACCCTCTCCTCTCCATGTCTGACCTCTCCTCTTTATCCCACCCCATGTCTGACCCTTGACTGAGGGGGGCATTAGGTGGAGCTTGGGAGGTACTTTTAAATGTGGGAGGAGCTTGGGCGGGACTTCCTTTAAAATGTGGGAGGGGTTATCAAATTTACCTTCGGGCTGAAGCCCCTGGTCTTTTTCCCACCTAGCAACGCCCCTGGGAGCAGGTGTGTTAAATGTGGGGTTAGTGCTCTCACTCTCTCATACTGGTCACTGGAAGTTCAACATGGCACCTCATAGCAAAGAACTCTGAGGATCTGAAAAAAAGAATTGTTGCTCTACATAAGGATGGCCTAGGGTTAGGCTATAAGATGATTGCCAAGACCCTGAAACTGACCTGCAGCTCAGTGGCCAAAACCATACAGCGGTTTACCAGAACAGGTTCCACTCAGAACAGGCCTCACTATGGTCGACCAAAGAAGTTGAGTGCACTTGCTCAGCGTCATATCCAGAGGTTGTCTTTGGGAAATAGACATATGAGTACTGCCGGCATTGCTGCAGAGGTTGAAGGGGTGGGGAGTCAGCCTGTCAGTGCTCAGACCATACGCCGCACACTGCAACAAATTGGTCTGCATGGCTGTAGTCCCAGAAGGAAGCCTCTTCTAAAGATGATGCACAAGAAAGTCCGCAAAAAGTTTGCTGAAGACAAGCAGACTAAGGACATGGATTGGAAAAATGGTATAAGGTGCGTTTGATATAAATATGTACTGTCTGAAGGTGCAAAATAAAATAGGGTGTATATCCACAAACATAAACACAACTAATAACACAACCTAATGTGACATGTGCAGTGCACAAATATGTGAAAGTCTCTATTGAAAGAACAGGAAGTTGACAAATGCAAAAACTTCCAAATAAAGTCCAAAAAATAGGTGCAAATAAATGTTCTTAATGATGAAGTGCTCATAAATCAGGTTGCAGGTGCTGAATACACAGGTGTCTCGTGTCACCAAATTATGAAGGAGGAAAAGGTACCCTTACCAACTAATGACTTGAGCATGCATGATGTTAAAAAACCCATGGAATACCGCAAGGAATCTTTAGACTAAAAATCATTCACCCCGTGCAAACAAATGTGAATGGACTCTTACGAGATGTCACATAAACAATCGCTTAAAGGAAGGGTTAACGATGGACGTCTCGATTCCTCCGTTTATCCAAGAATACGTGTTTGCATTTGTCAACTTCCTCTTCCTTTCAATAGAGACTTTCACATATTTGTGTACTGCACATGTCACATTTGGTTGTGTTATTAGTTGTGTTTATGTTTGTGGATATACACCCTATTTTATTTTGTACCTTCAGACAGTACATATTTATATCAAGCGCACCTTATACCATTTTTCCATTTCACATCACTCCATCCAGGTTGGAGTATCGGTAGCAGCTGATAACCCCATCTTTAGTATTGTGCACCTTTTTTCTTTATTTTTAAGGACATGGATTACTGGAACCATGTCCTGTGGTCTGATGAGACCAAGATAAATGTATTTGGTTCAGATGGTATCAAGCGTGTGTGGCGGCAACCAGGTGAGGAGTACAAAGACAAGTGTGTCTTGCCTACAGTCAAGCATGGTGGTGGGAGTGTCATGGTCTGGGGCTGCATGAGTGCTGCCAGCACTGGGGAGCTACAGTTCATTGAGAGAACCATGAATGCCAACATTTACTGTGACATACCAAAGCAGAGCATGATTCCCCTCCCTTTGGAGACTGGGCCAAAGGGCAGTATTTCAACATGATAACGACCCCAAACACACCTCCAAGATGACCACTGCCTTGCTAAAGAAGCTGAGGGTAAAGGTGATGGACTGGCCAAGCATGTCTCCAGACCTAAACCCTATTGAGCATCTGTGGGGCATCAAACGGAAGGTGGAGGAGGTCAAGGTCTCTAACATTCACCAGCTCTGTGATGTCGTCATGGAGGAGTAGAAGAGGACTCCAGTGGCAACTTGTGAAGTTCTGGTGAACTCCATTCCCAAGAGGGTTAAGGCAATGCTGGAAAATAATGGTGACCGTGCAAAATATTGACACTTTGGGCTCCATTTGAACATTTTAACTTAGGGGTGTACTCACTTTTGTTGCCAGCGGTTTAGACATTAATGGCTGTGTGTTGAATTATTTTGAGGGGACAGCACATTTACACTGTTATACAAGCTGTACACTCACTACTTTACATTGTAGCAAAGTGTCATTTCTTCAGTGTTGTCACATGAAAAGATAGAATAAAATGTGAGGGGTGTACTCACTTTTGTGAGATACTGTATGTTGAACTTAATAGCGAATTAGAAACATAAACACGATTAAATAAGTTATTGGCAGTAAACAGTTAACTGTCTATTTCTCTACGTTCCTAGGTGACACAGCAAAACCAAAACTATATTTATGCATACCCACCAGGTGCCTGTCACAATCAGCAAAAACTTTTCAGGAAGCAAAACTTTTCACAAAAATTGTTGTGCAAATTGTTGTGTAATTTTTCTCCTTCATTGATGTGCGCTGATGAGGCTGCACTGATGGGTGCCACTGATGGGCACTGATCAGGAGGCATCAATGAGGCAGCACTGATGTGCACTGATAGGTGGCACTGGTGGAGACTGATCAGCAGTACTGATGGGCACTGGTGGGCAGAACTGGTGGGGACAGTGCATCGGCTTTATTTTCTTCTCCTCACGTTGTTAGCATGAGGCACGAAAAGCAGCTGACTGGCTTCTGTTTACATCACATGATCAGCTGTCATTGGCCGACAGCTGACCACATGGTAAAGTCCGAAGGACTCTGCGATCACAGAGCGCAGCGCCCATGTGCCTTAGTAGGCCTGCAGGAAGCATGAGAACAAGAGGACGTCCAGGTACGTCCTCCCGGCCATTTAGGCTCGCGTTGTAGCCGTCCTTCGGCTATAGCACGAACATGAAGTGGTTAAAGCAGTGATATCAAAATACAGCGCAAAACAAAATTGAAATAATAAAGTAGATTACATTCCTGGGACACATGGCTAGCTTCTATATAACCTACCTGTTATCTGCAATATGGCTGGAGAGCATTCCATGACTGAAAAAGCTTCGTAGTGGCTAAATAGAAGGAAAAAAAAGACAAGATATCAGACATAAAAACATATTTCACGCATTATTCATTGTGTGCACTGACATGGCCAATCCTAAAGTGATACTAAAGTCTAATTTTATTTTCCCCAAAAATAACAAACATGTTATGTTATACTTACCTCCTCTGTGCAGTTGGTTTTGCTCAGAGCAGCTCAGATTCTCCTCTTCTTGGGTCCCTTGCTGGCGCTCCTGGCTCCTCTATCCTGTTGAGTGCCCCCACAGCAAGCAGCATGCTATGGGGGCACCCAATCCAAGCCACAGCTCTGTGTGTCTATTCAGACACGGAGCAGCGGTTCGGCACTGAACCCTCTCTCTCTCCTGACTGGCTAACTGACTTTGATTGAAAGCAGTGGGAGCCAATGGCATCGCAGCTGTGTCTTAGCCAATCAGGAGGGAGAGTCCCCGACGGCCGAGGGACTCGTGGACATCGCTGGACAGAGAAGGACCTCAGGTAAGTATTAGGGGGTGCTGGGGAGGCTGTCACACACACAAGGTTTTTTATCCTAATGCATAGAATGCATAAAAAAGCTTCTGACTTTCAACTCCTTTCTACTCCCTCCACATATTTTCTATGGGATTAGGGTCTGGAGACTTGCTAGGTCACTCCAGGACCTTAATGTGCTTCTTCTTGAGCTACTCCTTTGTTGCTTTGGCCTGAATAGGCAAGGCACTCGTGGAGTATTAGGGGGACTGAGGGCATTGCTGCACACTGAAGGTTTTTTTATCTTAATGCATTGGATGCATTAAGATAAAAAAACCTCTGCCTTTACAATCACTTTAAAATCTGCAGAACAGAAGCAGGCAAGATACATTTTGAAAAAATTGTTACCTACAGCGTACAGTTTATCCCGCAGGTCACATGGAGGATTCTTTTTTCTTGTCAAAACTGGTGTAGCTTCAAACAGAAATAAGCAGACTTGCACATGAAATACACCGGCACACAATTCTGCACAAGGCTTCTGCCATATGCCTTTTAACCACTTGCCGACCAGCAACTTACTGCTATTGGAAGGGTGATATCTTGGTCATCACTGCAGCAATAATCGTGATATACTTTTTTTGGGCCACGTGATTCTCTTCCATGTAAAAGTAATCACAGCAGCTAAGAAGCCGTTGGATTACAGTTAAAGTGGAGTTCCAGCCTTTTCACTCACCTGTCCCACGGTCCAGCGATGCGGCCGCCCGAACCCTCGATCCTCTTCCCTCTGGTCTCGG
>NC_138768.1:841903414-841928414 GCF_965119305.1 Pelophylax lessonae | reverse complement strand
CGGATGTTAACTGATGATCATCCGTTGTCATCTGTTTTTACATAGGGATGCATTGATGTCTGTTTTTCATCCGTCAACGGATGGATGAAAAACAGACAAACGGACCGTATGTGTGAAAGGGGCCTCAGACTGTAAGCTCTAACGAGCAAGGCCCTCTGATTCCTTTTGTACCAAATTGTATTGTAACTGTAATGTCTGCCTTCATTTTGTAAAGCGCTGCGCAATCTGTTGGCACTATAAAAATCCTGTAGAATACTAATAATAATAATATTAAATCACTGAATAAATATCTGGTAGACCAAATTGCACAAAGCATGTTAATTACAGGTACCTATAACCAGGTAGTTACATCATGCTATGTATTAAGTTTTTGCACTGGGTGTAGCAAGAAGCAGGTAAGTATTATCTCATTGATTGCATCAGAACAGATAGGAATGGGACTAAGCTGGGAGAAGATAGCCAGGTGGACTATTATTTAAGAAATGTTTTAGGGCTGGTCCACACCTGAAATCACACAGGATGACTGCTTTCCCGTGCGATTCCTCCCAGTTGTTGCAAAAGTTGCAGCCAAGGGTGGCACAACCAGTTATTAGGTTTAGGGGGAAATTAAGTTTTTCACATAGGGCCAGGCAGTACACCTTTTTTCATTTTTATAAAAGAAATCACCATTTAACCACCTAAGGTCCGGGCCTATTTCTGACATTTGTTTACAAGTTAAAATCATTTTTTTTTTGTTAGAAAATTACTGAGAAACCCCCAAACATTTTATACACACACACACACACACACACACACATATATATATATATACATATATATATATATATATATATATATATATATATATATATATACACATACATATACACATAGAGAAGGCAGCGCTTCTGGTTAAGGCTAACTCCATGAAGTCACAAATAAATTATATTATAGTGACAATGCAATGTAGGTGAGGATATCACAAGTGAAGCTCTACTCCAGGATAATTATAAGATAATCCAGTTTATTGAGGCAATAAAAAACATCAATGAACAATGGTAATAGTAACTTGCAGTTGTAAAAGTGTCAGGCTGAGCCCGCTTACTTGCCCCACTGTATCCGATTTTCTGTGGCCATAGTCCTTGTGGAGAGCAAACATCCAGGCTCCGACGGGAAGGGTGTCCCTGGCGGTGGATGCGCAGTCCTTCAGGAGAGATGTAGCGATGCGGTGTGCATCTACGGGCGGCTAGTGAAGACAGTGGCGGCGCAGGTGAGGACGTCAAACACCCGTGCTCAAGGATCAGACTGCAAACGGTCCCGTCACCATGACGATCTGTTTTGCGCTCCGCGCTTGGTCAAAGTCAGGTCCTGAGTAAGCAGGTTCACCCTGACACCTTTACAAGTGCAAGTTACTATTACCATTGTTCATTGATGTTTATCTGCTCCCTAGGAGGGGCAACAGAATGGAATACACTTACTTACCTTCACGGTCTGTTTAGCTGACGGATATGTTTACCTTTTTTCACGGCTTGCGAGTGCCAAATGGAACCTGCGCCTCCGTCGCAGCCACAGCTGCATCCTCCAACTTTAAGTCTCAAGCCCAGACACAATCAGTACGTCCACAATCGCCTCTTCGTGCGCAGTTGCAGAAGTGGAGGAATCCTTCTCACTATCTGAGGATTCAGGGCACGTGGTCGCAGACCCAGCAGAGTGGCCTACATCCGCTGCAGCCGAATCAGATTCAGGATCTGACGAGACAGATGAGGCAGGGGAAGGCAGGGGGCGCTTTATGTCAGCCCGTCTCCCAAAAGCCACCTCCACCTGGGACACAAAGGACTCCAGGACCACTGTCAGTACATGGATGGATGGATGGGACCCGGAGGGACCCACAGCTCCAGAGAAGGGATCAGGTGGGGAGATGTGCTCCAAAGACTCCATGAGTCACCAGGGGACCCCACAAAAAAGTGTAAAACACTGCTAAGGGACAACTTCCACTGCTATGGCAGGACCACCCGGTTGCCAGTCGCATAGCAGCAATTGATCCTCAGCAGAGAGGGAGAGGACCCCACCAGACTCACCACACCGCAGGAACCAGACACCGCAGCCACCAGGAGAATCTGCACTGCACGAGTGGCGATCAGGAAACAAAAAGGATCCAGGAGTCAGCACCAGGGGATGAGGAGTGGCTCCCACCCGGAAAACGCCACCCAGAAGGCTCCACAGACATGGCTGCCGCTGTTTTCTATGGCAGACCACCACAAAATGGCTACCAAGCTACACAAACATGGCCGCTGTGCATTGCAGGAAAAGGCTAAAACAAAATTGCAGCTCAGCGCGGCACCACAAGCCTACAAAAGACCCAGGAGGGATCCCTAGCCCTCAAAGACAGGCCCAGGCAGGATGGGGGGCCCTGGCAGGAGCCCCCGCCAGGTACAGCCCCCCTGCACAGCTGATCGTCCGGCCGCCACACCCATCGCTAGCATAGCGCCTTGCCCCCACCCCAGGAGGTGGACCAGACCACCCACACAGCCCCAGCATAAGTGGAAGGGTAGGATGGGGGGACAGATGAATGTGGGGTGCCTGATGGGTAGGAGAGGAACCCGGGGTCTGACCATCCCATGGAGGGGCCCACGTCCACCCTAAAACCCTCCAGGGGGATAGGAGGGGGACAGTGAATCACCATACCAGGAAACAGGCGGGCACTGCTCCAGACAGAACCCCTCCCCATGGAAATAGGGGCCGTCAACAAGGAGGATCGCTGCGACTCATGCAGAAACCCGGTCGTATGCGACCTCTTGAGGCATTTAACTCGCAGGCGAGCCCCCCTCTCGAGGGGCTAGGTCACGGCCGACTTAGCTCAGAGCGGAGGTCTGCGTGCGCTCGCTGGCCAGACTTGGGTGACCACTGGATCTAGATTATCCTGCCCGTCGCCCAGTCCGGCAGTTGATTGCAGATCTCACAGGAAAAAAACCAGGAGAAAAAAATCTATCTAAAAAGAAAAAAAATTTGCCAGGACCAGAGATCCCAGCAAGGAACTATGTCCTTACTCCTGACTAGGCAGAAAAAAAAACGGGGCACCTCTAGCAGAGAGAGGGAGTATACACCCTGGGACTGCCCATAGGCGTAGCCAGACTTTTTTTCTGCCTAGTGTCCTACTCCTTTAGGGGGCAGTATAACCCAATAGTTAAGAAGATCAGGAGCTGTGTCCCTCAACGAACGAAAGTGAAAGTAGATTTACCCATCTAATCCCCCAGAGGCTCTGCACTGCTACACCAGTCCTTGCAGCCTCTTTGTTTCAATGCTCCAGCGGTTAAAGGTCCCCCGGTGTCATCAAAACTGAAGCAAAGCAACAGTCGACCCCCGAAGCATTGGGGAGCAATGTCTGCAAGGGGAACTGGGGCTGGGTAATAAAGGGACTTTTAGTGTTCCCCACCCTAGGCTAAACCACCTGCGTTGCAAGGGGGAATTTTCATGTTTCTTGGAGTTCAGCTTTAACAGGCCAAAAGGGAGCAAATAAGAAATTATAGTTAGGTTTTAAACACATTTATCCTTTAGACACTATATAGTCCTTTTTGTTTGTCAGTAAATGTGGTACTTTTTTTTTTTTTTTTAATTGGACTTATTTTACTGCATGCGCTAATTTATGCAAATGAGTAACAAAATACTCTTACCGCATGCGGTAAAGCTTAGTGAATTGACCCCACTGAGTCATACATAACCGGGTAAAGCCCAGCCCTTCCCTGTCATGTTTCTACTTCAGTCACACTGGCAGCATGTCTTCTATCACACAGACTGGGGCCAGTGCAAAGCAGACAGCAAAACCGCACAGTAATAAGAGACTGTGCCAGAAATAGAAGGGTTAATTGCATCTCAAAATCTCAGATGAATTCAATGATCCCCCAGAAAGCCCAGAAGGAAACATCGGCAATCATACTAATTGTACAAATGAATGTCTTTGTTTGGAAGATTAAAATTAACCACCATGGAGATCTACAGGACGATGCAGGTTAGAAGCCGTGTTATAGGGTAAAGTGTGCACAATAATCTCCAGAGTTAAAAATCTTATCCCCTCCCCCACCGCTGCCAGACAAAACATCATCAGCCACCCAGTCCCAATCCACAGGGGCCAGACAGCAACAACAGCCCGGAGTGGAGATAGCAATGGAAAGGTTGTTTGTATATTAAAATCACAGATGAATAATATTCCCCAGTAAGCCTAATGCCTCGTTGTTCAGATAATCGTACGACTTAGTCTCCATTCACACTGGTACGATTTGTCAGGTGACTTGGTCAGCCTGACAAGTCGTGCACAGTCGCGGGTCCATAGTGTAGTACAAGAACGGTTCTAATAGGAGCGACACAAGTCGCTCCGACTTAGAAAACGGTTCCTGTACTACTTCGAGGCGACCTGGAGCGACTTGCACAGACATTAATTTTATGAAGTCCGTGCAAGTTGTGCCAAAGTCGCGGTGCACGCGACTTCACAGGTCGCCCCCGAAGTCGTGCTGCTTCAGTGTGAATGCGGTCTTATCGTTTGCGTTTTGTTGCATGATACAAAATGTCTAATTCAACTATGGGTACTAACCATATGATTTCTGTCGTACGATTGTGTGAAAGCTACCTGAATGCGTAGCTACGTATCGGAAAGTGATGTCACATACGTCAAGCGTGGTCTTTGTCTATCGATTTTTAGCGGACGCATAGTGTACTGATTAAACGATTGTCGTTCGCTAGGCTATCGTACAACAGAAGTTTTCCTGTTTGTCCCTTCGGATTTTGTTGGACGAAATGTCGTGATCGGCTGTCGAAAGCTGTGTACTAACGATCAGATTATCATGTGATCACGTCGAAAGCGAGTTTTATCGTACGATTATATGAACGTGTGTACGAGGCATTAAGGAGCCATTTACATAAATGCGGTGCCCCACACACTCACACTGTGTTAAGGGCTTGTTCACACATGTGATTACTATTGATGCCCCCTCTAAAAAGCGATCTGCTATGGATCTCTTTTTAGAGAGCAAATGAAAGGTGGTGTGGAGGCGATTTGTCGCCTCCATCGCCTGTTCCTGAAAATGCAGACCCACTGCGCTGCAACTGGTTGCTTTGCACACTGTTGCAGGACAGTTGCTGTGCAGCCGCATTCACTTAAATGGGTTGAGCTCAGCAGCAGTACCGCCTGCCGAATGACACGCCATTTAAGTTTTGCTAAGGCCATTGCAAGTTTATAGCCCCCGAGTGCCTGCATTTCTGGGCTTAAATGGGTCATCGGGAGGCAGTACACCTACGGCTCAGCTGCCCGCTTTAAACACCCCTCGTGAACGAGTCCTAAGGCAGCCTACTGAAATTTATGAGCTGCCAACACACCCCAACATCCCGAAAATTGGACAGAACCTCTTTTTTGTAATGCCACGCACCTCAACCCACTACTGTGCAATAAGGAGCACTTCAATGCAGGCACGCTGCCTTAATGCTTATGGGATGCACTGGGGCAGTCCATGGCAGACATGACCATGCATTGGTGTATTGCCAAATATAACCGCAAAATTCTACTGTAAATGGGCCCTAAATCTGATCTCCAGGGACCTCATTTGGGCCAAGCTGGCCCAAACTAAATATTTACTGCACCCACAGGAACTCTTGCAGAGCACACTGTATTAGCTGTGTAAAGAAAATTTGTACATCTTGTATATTATTGTATTTTGTATGTATTGCACACTGCACTTATTGTGCACACGGCACTAATAATGTTTTCATTACATGTTTGCATTCTTTCCAGTCCTGATTAGAATTAGCCTGCCTATGTTACGCCCTTTGTTACCATAAAAGTACAATTGTAATATCAATGTGATACCTACGTAATCATGTGTATAAAAGCCTTCAACTGCGACAAATAAAACGGAACAGTTATTTTGGAAAGATGCAGAGTATCTTTTTGTGTCTTTTCCCTACTGCAGTAGTTATTCATTTGGAATCACTTGTCAATAGGAGGATAGGAGTTGCCTATCTATAAAATGTCCTGAACAACTGTAAGTAACCTCAGCTATACAGTATACAGTAGTGTGTTTCGGCAAAAGTATAAGAATTTTCCACGTCACTCCCGGAACAAAAAAGAGTTGGGCTGAGCGTTGCTCAACTATTCCCGGCAAGGGAGGCCCAGGAGCGATGGCAGGAGACCCAAGAAGAGGAGGATCTGGGCTTTTCTGTGCAAAACCACTTCACAGGGTGGGTAAATATAACATGTTTGTTACTTACAGTTATACGTTACAGTTATGTCTAAGCATTTCCCCAACTTAAAGCGGAGTTCCAGCCTAAC
Organism: Pelophylax lessonae; assembly: GCF_965119305.1. NCBI lineage: Eukaryota > Metazoa > Chordata > Amphibia > Anura > Ranidae > Pelophylax > Pelophylax lessonae. Next base: position 841,922,119 of record NC_138768.1, on the reverse strand, counting down.
CGCACACTCACCTGTCCCACGGTCCAGCGATGCGCCGTCTTCTCCCTCTCTGCTCTGCGGCACCGGCATCACTGATGTGGGCACCCGGCTGTGACAGTTTGCGGCCTCACAGCCGGGTACGCACTGCGCATGCGCGAGTTGCGCTATACGTCGTGATTGGCCGGCAATCTTCTGGGACCTCTGACATGTCCCAGAAGATTGCAGGGAGGAAGGGAGAGAGGAGAGCCGCGGCGCTCCGAGCGGAAGTGGGAGTGGGTACTTGTCAAAACTAGGTACCCGCTCCCCCCCAAAAAAAAATGACATGCCAAATGTGGCATATCAGGGGGTTAGGACTATTTAAAGCGGAAGTTCCACTTTTGGGTGGAACTCCGCTTTAACCTTTAACTTTTAACTTTCCTCTCCTAGTGGGTGACCTGGCTTTATTTTTTTTTTTCTTTTCATCAGGATCTTGTAGCAGGAAACAGCTTTTTCTTTTTTTAATCCCTACTGATGTAGGAATACCCCCAGAACTACATCTCCCTACACACAGTGCATGGGGAAGGTCAAGGCAGGAGCATCATTTTTCCAGTAAAGGAATCAATGTATTATTGTAAAGAGAGACGAAAAGAACCATCTTCTGTAGTCCAGCAGGCACAGCTGAGAACACCGATTTAGATTTCAATGCAGTACAGGCAATATGTTGTCAGCCCAAAAGTTATGAGATCACTAAATTTCTGGCAAGTCAACTGGTATTTTTTTCCTTACTTGCAGGATTTTAACCGCTTAAAGGTCCACCCTATTGACGTAGCACTAGCCAATTCTACAATGTTTCCAGTGATAACTGAAGTGACCTATACAGCTAGGGGATTATCTGATTACTCTCCATTGGTTCTTAAATTAACTATGCACTCTGCCCAGACTTGTACCCCATGGAAAATAAACCCCTATTGGTTAAGACCTTTTTCCTTCAACGGAAGATATTATGAGCGACATCTCTGTCTACAGTTCCGATAACAAAACTCCGCTGTATCATTGCAGATTTATAGGGACTTCTTAAAGGTCTATATAAGAGGATTATTTATATCTCAAATTTCAAAGATTAAAAGAAAATCTACAGCTTGGGAATGCTTTGTAGCTGAAGCAATTTTGCAGGCTGAACTTCAATATAGAACGAGCCCCACTGTAGAAACCCAACAGAAGTGGTTACAAAGCCAGCAATCTTATGCAGAAATATCCAGCAGAAACGCTTTTTTCTCCAGCACCCCTATTTTGAGGAGGGGGAAAACACAGGTCCCCTCCTAGCTAAAATTATAAAAGCCCAAAAACCCTTGACCCAATGGGATCGAACTACAATAATCCTCAACTAAAATGGCATGTACTACTCTGCAGATCTCATCTGTGTTTTGTGATTTAAAAAAAGGTCCACCCTATAGCAGTTTTACTGCAGGGCAGCACCTCTGCGCCGGATCACGTATATAAACGCATGATCTGACTATTCCAGGTAGCGGGTGCGAATGAGTGCTGCCAGCGGCTCGCTCCCGCTGTGATTATACGCAGCAGGTACTGCTGACTCGATGTCCGTCACTCGCCGATCCTTCGGTACAGAGGCGCAACGGCGGTCTGCTATATAAGCAAGGTAGAGTCCATTCTGTCATTAGGGTAGGCATGGATCCTGAGTTCCTGCAAAAACAGGGGCAAGGATCCATTCCTTCCCCTAGTAAAAGCACCTCCCATAGTACACAGAAACACTAGCTAGGAACACAGTTAAAGGGATTGTAAAAGCAGAAGGTTTTTTTTTAATGCATTAAGAAAAAAAATCCTTCTGTGTGCAGCAGCCCTACTTCAGCCCCCTTAAAACTTACCTGAGCCCATCTTTATCCAGCAATGTTGCAGGAGTGTCTAAGCTGCCTGGGACTCCCCTCCCCATTGGCTGAGACAGCAGCGCAGGGCAACTGGCTCCCAATGCTGTTAATCAAGATCATTCAGCCAATCAAGAGAGGGAGGGGGCGGGTCGCAGCTCCATGTCTGAATGGACACATGGAGCTGCTATTTGGCTCAGGTGCCCCAACAGCAAGCTGCTTGCTGTGGGGGCACTCAACAGGAGGGAGGGGCCAGGAGAGCAGAAGAGGGACACAAGAAGGCCACCGCAAAGTAGGAGGTAAGTATAAGTGCCGGTCCACACTAGCGCGACTTGTCAGCCTGACAAGTCGCGCTCCCTCGCGTTCCATTGACCACGACAGGACCCATTCTAATAGGAGTGACACAAGTCGCTCCGACCTAGAAAAAGGGTCCTGTACTACTTTGGGGCGACCTCGGAGCGACTTGCATAGACTTCCATTATGTGAAGTCCCTGCAAGTCGCTCCAAAGTCGTGGTGCATGGTAATGCACATGTCGCCCCTGAAGTAGTACAGAGTCGTGTCGCCTTAGTGTGAACTGACTCTAACAGGTTTGTTTTTAAAAAAAAAAAAACACAAAACAAAAAAAAAAGACTTTACACTCACTTTAACTTTTTGATCACCACTAGTGTTAACCCCTTCCCACCCAGTGTCAATAATACAGTGACAGTGCATATTTTTTTTAGCACTGATCACTGTAGCAGTGTCACTGGTTCCCAAAAAGTGTCAGCTAGTGTGAGAATGTCCACCGCAATATCACAGTCCCGCTATAATTCCCTGATCGCAGCCATTACTAGTAAAAAATAAAATAAAAAAGTAAATAAAAACGTCCCATAGTTTGTAGATGCTATAACTTTTGTGAAAACCAATCATAGGCTTATTGGGATTTTTTTTTACCAAAAATATGTAGAGTACATATTGACCTAAATAAATTAGATTTTTTTTTCATTGGATAGGCTTTATAGCAGAAAGTAAAAAATATATATATATTTTTTTCAAATTGGTCGCTCTTTTTTTGTTTATAGCCTAAAAAAAATAAACACAGAGTTGATCAAATACCACCAAAAGAAAACTCTATTTGTGGGGAAAAAAGGGACATAAATTTTGTTTGGGTACAGCGTCGCACGACTGCGCAATTGTCAGTTAAAGTAACACTGTCTCGTATCACAAAAAAAAGGCCTGGTCAGGAAGGGGGGTAAATCTTCCGGAGGTTAGGTGGTTAAAGGTGTAAAGCTGGTTCACACTGGAACCCAATTCAGGAAACCCATGTTCCATGCGAGTTTTCCAAACCGTGTTCAAAACGTGCTGTGCCTGCGATCTGCAGCTGGTTTGTTTGCCTGCCTATAAAAGTACCGTGCAATCCAGTTCCAGTGCCTTTTTAAACATAGTGCATGCTCTACTTTTGGTGCAATGTGGTGTGCGCTTTTAGCCCATTCAAATGAATAGGCTGAAAACCCACTGCACTAAAAATTGCACAGGAATAGAAGCGCGTTCCTGTGCGATTCTAGTTGTGACCCTAATACATGATGGAATGTGTTATTTGCAGGGATGTGTTGAGTGTTTTGTTTTTTGCTCTGGCATACACTTCAATAGATGTCCAATGTATAGATTTACCTCTGACAGCAGAGCCTCTAGAGACGAAGGATCCATGATGGTGTAGATCTTCCACAGAGATTCGCTTACATCCATCAGCTGTAAAATACACATGACCAATGATCATCATATATGACACCAATTACACATCATACCACAGACTCTCTAGGATGGAACATTTTCAGCCTTCTCTCTGCCATCAGGAAATGCGCTTCATGCAACCATCCCCCGGTGGCGAATAACATGCGGCAACACTGCGCAACATCACTTCTTACCCAGGTGAACAAGATCAGGAGGCTGGGGACAGTAATCTTCCCTCTCCACCATACACCAACACTAAGGCTCCACTCACACTATAGCGTTCCCGATCGCTCGCTGAAATGCTTTTGAGCGGCAGGAATCCCACGATTCCGTTTGCGTGATTTTACTGCGATTCGTTGGGCGACAACTGCGCCAAAAACTGTGCCACGTTTTGAGTGCCTTTGAAAATAACAGGGATTGCAAGGGCGACCTGTAAATTGTGCCAATTCGGAATCTCGCGATTCTGCGCGTGATCTGGAATGTCATAGTGTAGACGGAGCCTTAGTATCACAAGTGTCCATGTTACCCCCCACCCTCCTAGCATTTGCATAGGACACAGGGAAAAATAAACATGGGGAGGGAATGGGGGCAAAGAAAGAGAGAGAAAAAGGGAGAATGTAGAAGACGACCAGCTGACTGCACCGCATACAATGTACACCACACCCTGCTTACTATAATGAATATTAAATAGGACACACCTCGTGCTTCATAGTGAAAAAGCTCCCACCACCGATGCCCTCCAAGGCAAACGCCTGAACGATCGGCCATTTTTCAACAATGAACATGTCGAACATCTGCAGGTGACCTGTGTAAAATAATACAGCATTAGGATTTGTAAAACTGACCATAAATGGATCATGCATTGCATGCGGTTGCCAGGCGCTGGCAGAGTGGCCCAATTAATTTTAATGGGTTGCAATCACTGGGTGGCAGCACCCACCGAAAGTGACAGGAGGTACATTTCCCGCTGAAGGAATTATAAGTACAATAAAACCCTGGATTGAGAGCAACTTGGTTTGAGAGCATTTTGCAAGACAATCAAAATTTTATAAATTTTTGCTTGATAAACAAGCGATGTCTTGATATAGAAGTAGCGTCATGTCACACCTGAGTATAAAAGAGAAGAGAGGCACATCTAAGTGTAGCAATATGGTTCCATTTAATGAAGGTTCAACATTTAGAAACTCACATGGTTGATGATAAAACAGGCACATCTAAGTGTGCAGACATCCGGGGTAAAGCTGTCCACATCTCTTATATACTCTGTCGCTCCGGCTGCATTTTGCTTCTAACCCTCTTGTGGAGGCGCCATTTGTGGATGGACATTTTATGGTTACACAACCTATCACATTGCTATAATCCGCTTATATGGACTATAAACTGAACGACTTAGTAATAAATGTCTGTGTTTGTAATATTTCTCATGGGGAAATTTGCATTGATATAAGAGTGCTTTGGATTACAAGCATGTTTCCGGAACGAATAACGCTCACAATCCAAGGTTTTACTTGAAGTGTAATTTTATGCCTCAGATGTTGTCCTGAATGACAGTGTGATGAACAGGTCTTGCAACCATCATTTTATGACTAAGGGCTCCTTCACAATCGTGGTGGAGTGCAGTGCCCTCTGAAGAGAGATCTGAGTTCGGATCCCTTCTCAGGACATTTGCTAGACAGTGAGAAGGCATTATATTGCTTCCTCACTACTTGATTTAACCCTAAATATATATATATATATATATATATATATATATATATATATATATATATATATACACACACATACATACACACACACACACACACACACATATACACAGACACAGTCAGGTCCATATATATTTGGACACAGGCACAAATTCACTTTCCTGCAGGCATTTAAAAAAACATATTCAAGCTATAGTTATACAATGGATATGGGCTGAAAGTGCACACTCTCAGGTTTAATTTTTTCAAGGGACCAAAAGTAATTGGAATCAAACGTTGTTTCATGGTCAGGTGTGGGCTACTCCTCCATTATTTCTTCATCAATTAGGTGTGATATTTGCATTTGGAATCTATTGCTGTAAACCTACATCATGAGTTCAAATGAGCTGTCCATGGAAGTGAAACAGGCCATTGTAAGGCTTCAAAAACAAATCCATCAGAGAGATAGCAGCAACATTAGGAGTGGCCAAATCAACAGTTTGGTACATTCTGAGGAAAGAAGAACGCACTGGTGAGCTCAGCAACATAAAAGGCCTAGACATCCACAGAAGACAACAGTGGTGGATGATTGCAGGATCCTCTCTATGGTAAAGAAAAACCCATTCAGAACATCCAGACAAACTCTCCAGGAGGTGGCGTATCATTGTCAAAGTCTACAATCAAAAGAAGACTTCACAAGAGCAAATACAGTGTGTTCACCACAAGGTGCAAACCATTCATAAGCCTGAAGAGAGGAAAAGCCAGATTAGACTTTGCCAAAAAACATCTAAAATAGCCAGACCAATTCTGGAAAATCATTCTGTGGACGAATGAAAAATGGATTTTTGTAAAATCTTACCGTAAAATCCTTTTCTCTTAGCTCATTAACAGATGTAGTCCTCGGTGATACAGCACCTTCGGGTTATGTTGCCTACACAGGAGCAGGACTAGACAGGAAATAAAAATGCTCTGGCCACACCCCAGGGGCAGTCCCCGAGGGTATATCCTCTCTCTCTCCGCCACAGCAAATCAGTTATGTCACAAAAGCAGTGCTTAGAGAATTTAACCCAACCCAACTCAAAAACAGAGGGGCGGGGACTACGTCTGTCAATGAGCTAAGAGAAAAGGATTTTACGGTAAGATTTTACAAAAATCAATTTTTCTCTATCGCTCATTGACAGACGTAGTCCTCGGTGATACAGCACCTTCGGGAAGTCCCAGAGCAGTATCACAAATGAGGGGTGGGAAAATGGAAATCAAATCCCAATCTAGAAGGCCCAACCGGTGCCAACTAGAAGTTTACAATGCTCATCCTTAATGATGAGACTCAACAAAAAGAAATTTTTCAAACAGAAAAAAACCCTCGAGGTAGACCACCGGTCTCCTCAAATTGCGGCCTGCAAAACCTTGCGGCCAAATGAGGCATCCGCCGATGCCGTCACATCAATTTTATAGAATCTTGTAAAGGTATGTACCGACGACCAGGTGGCCGCCTTACATACCTGGACCACTGACGCCTGATGGCGAAAGGCCCAGGAAGTACTGAGCGCTCGAGTGGAGTGCGCCCTAACAGGGAACGGAGGACTCTTACCCTTAATAGAATAAGCCTGTACCACCGTCTGTCTAATCCATTTGGCAATGGTCGCGGCAGATGCAGGCAACCCCTTTCTGGGGCCATCCGTGATCACAAAAAGTGAATCCGTCTTACGGAATGATTCCGTAGCTTTCAGGTATACCCTGATTGCCCGAACCACATCTAAGGAATGCAACGCATGTTCCCGATGATGATTGGGCTGAGGACACAAGGAAGGTAGTACAATATCTTCATTCAGATGAAAATCTGAAACCACCTTAGGAAGAAAGGATGGCTTAGGATGAAGTACTACCTTATCCCTATGAATCACTAGGTATGGGGACTGGCATGATAATGCAGCCAGTTCTGACACCCTGCGAGCAGAAGTAATAGCCACCAAGAAGGCCACCTTCTGGGATAAAGTAAGCAAGGGAATCTCCCTGATGTTTTCAAAGGGAGGTTTCTGTAGAACCGACAAAACTAAATTAAGATCCCAGGGCGGTAAGAGCGCGCGGACTGGTGGAGCCAGGTGCCGCACCCCCTGGATGAAATTCCGCACCAAGGACTTGGTAGCTAAAGGTTTCTGAAAGAAGATTGCTAATGCTGAAACTTGACCCTTGATGGTGCTCAAGGCTAGTTTCTGCTCAACCCCTTTTTGCAAAAAAGTCAATATTCGAGTCACCGAATAGGTACGTGGAGGAATTCCTAAAGATTCGCACCACGCAATATAAGTCTTCCATGTGTGATAATAGACCTTGCTGGAAGTCTCTTTCCTTGCTTTAATAAGGGTAGGAATGACTGAAGCTGAGAACCCTCTGTCCTTCAGTACTTGGGTCTCAATGGCCAGGCCATTAAAACCAGCGACTGTAAAGCACGATGGTAAATTGGTCCTTGAGACCACAGACATTCCCTGAGACGAAGTTCCCACGGAACGTCTGCGACTAGCATGTCCAAGTCGGCCAGGCCGGCTTGACGAGGCCAGCCTAGAATTTCTAGGACCACTGGCGCTGACTGGATCTGAACCAGGCGTCCCTAGAGCTATCTGGCCCCGACCATCCGAGAAAGTCTGGTCGTTTTCTGTTCCCACACATTTATCAGATACCTGATTCCTATCAGGAAGGGTGATCTTTTCTGGTTGAACCTCAGGGACCGAAGTCACCCGGGTAGAGGCTTCTTGGTCTGTCTGGTCAACCAGATCCAATTCCTGTGGGGAATAGAGACTAATCTTAGGAAAAGGTAAAGGAAAAGATCTATTCAGGGAACGGTGACTACCGCTCCCTGTAGTACTTAAATGTTGGAAGGGAAGAACCGGTAGTAGTAGTCGATGCTCGATCTAATGTCCTGAATACCGGTGAAAACGTCCCCCCACCCTCAACCCGGGTGGGGGCGCACCTTCAGGCTGTGTAATCCTTTGCTTCGGGTTTGGCTGAGTCGGTCCTCTGTTTGTCCGACCAGCCTTTCTTTTTAAGAAAAAAATCTTGCCAGGACCGAAGATCCCAGCAAGGTATCTAGGTCCTTACTCCTGACTAGACAGAAAAAAAACTGATTTGCTGTGGCGGAGAGAGAGAGGATATACCCTCGGGGACTGCCCCTGGGGTGTGGCCAGAGCATTTTTATTTCCTGTCTAGTCCTGCTCCTGTGGAGGCAACATAACCCGAAGGTGCTGTATCACCGAGGACTACGTCTGTCAATGAGCGATAGAGAAACTAAGATTAATATGTACCAGAATGATAAAAAGAAAAAAGTGCGGAGAAGGCTTGGAGCCGCTCATGATCCAAAGTACAGAACGTCATCTGTAAAACATGGTGGAGGCAGTGTGATGGCATGGGTATGCATGGCTTCCAGTGGCATTGGGTCATTGGTGTTTATTGATGATGTGACAGAAGACAGACAGCCTGGTGAATTCTGCAGTGTTTAGAGATATACTGTCAGCCCAGATTCCGCCAAATGCAGCAAAGTTGATTGGACAGCCCTTTACACTAGATGGACATTGATACAAAACACACTGCAAATGCAACCCAGGAGCCTTTGAAGGAAAATAAGTGGAATATTCTGCAATGGCCGAGTCAATCACCTGATCTCTAACCAATTGAGCATGCATTTCACTTGCTCTAGGCAAAACTAAAGGCAGAAAGACCCAGAAACAACTAAAGACAGCTGCAAAGCATCAGAAAGGAGGAAACCCAATCTTTGGTAATGTCCATGGGTTCCCTACTTCAGGCAGTCATTGCCAGTAAAGGATTCTCAACAAAATATTTTAAAAACGAACAATTTATAATTATATTCATTTGTCCAATTACATTTGAGCCCCTAAAATTGGAGGGGACTGTGTATAAAAATGGTTGCAGCTCCTAAAATCTGTACTTGATATTTATGTTAAACCCCTTGAATTAAAGCTGAAAGTCTGCACTTAAAATTCATTTGGATTGATTTGTTTCATTTTATTCTGGTGGCGTACAGAGCCAAAAGTATGAAAATTGTGCCTGTGTCCAATTATATACAGACCAAACTGTATATATCTATATATCTATATACATACATGTAAACTATTTGGAAATAAGCAAAATGCAACAATAATTACCTTGAGCGCTATATGGAATGCCGATGCGGCTGCAATCTCGCACCATGTTGACAAAACTCGCAATCTTAAATTCTTCAGCAGCTTCTTCATCTTCATACTACAGAGGAAGAGAGGCGAGAGGCTTACAGATGAACTCCAGGCAGAAATTAGAGAAAAAGATTAATGCACATCTATATTCAATAATACATCATTAAATAGATTAATTTTTAGCAGAAGCAGTTTAAATTACCTAAATATGACCTGGCATCAGCCTCTTGCAGTCCAAGTACAGCAGAGCTTAAACTGTGCGAGGGAAAAGCAGCACTAGGAGCTAATTAATTGTGCTTCAGTGCTCATTGTGCCAACAAGTGACGTGTGATTGGGGGAGAGAGCAGAGCAACATTTATATGAGCTCATCAGTCTGCTTCTTTTTCTTACACTGTCCAAAAAAGGGACAGCCAAGCATAGGTAGAGGGGGTTAGAGACCTTAAGTGTTAAAAGCGAAGTTCACCTTTGTTACAGAAAACCCTGTGCAGTCATGGGGTCTCAGTGACATACATGCAGGCCCGTTGGTTCTAAAGGTTGAAGGTTTACCATACCTTCAGTATGCAGCTTTCCCCCACAGCCCACCCCCCTTAATACTTACCCGAGCCCGATCCCGATCCAGAGATGTGCAGGAGAGTGGCTGTTCTGGGTCTCAGCCACCTCATTGACTTATAAAACAGCGGAGCCATTGGCTCCCGCTACTGTCAATAACAGGCAGTGAGGAGCGAGCAGGGGGTGCAAACATCTCTTGTGATAGCAATCGGCGATGATAGGTCCTCTCTTACTGACACATCTGGGGTTTTCTCCTCTGCCCTTAAAAGCTTCGGATCATACCAGTATGATCCGATGATTTTTTCCAACCAGTAATGGTTTGTTTACAACCAGCGAAACCAAGTGATGAAATACTCGTTGCTTTGGTTTTTTTTAGCCATTCTGGCTCCTGCTTAGCTCTATGGTCAACCAGCGGAACTGCCAGCTGCAATCCCGGTTTCCCCCAGAGAAGGCTTCATAGGACTCCCTCCTGCCACTTTTAAAAGTTATCCAGCTGCCATTCTGCCGCTAGGATTGCTTTTACCAGAAAGAGGCTGTAAAAAAAAAAAATACTGGGATGATCCCTCTGGCTGCAGGCACCATCCCATTATAACCAAAGTTGGGGGACGCAAGGGTATTTGCCTGGCGTTAAGTGATTTTAAAAATCAGCTTTGGGCATACTGCCCCCATATAAATTGCCTCCACTGGGCTCCGTGATGTACATACCTCATTCTCGGTCATACAGTGGAAGTGAAGGTTCCTCCAGCAGCCCACATAGGGTAGCAGGTAGGTGTAGTTCACAGGATTACAGTACAGGTGCACACTGTTGGCCTTTATGAAGATGATGACATCTACAAAGACATAAAATAAATTAAACTTCCCAGTCCTCCAGGCAGGCTGAAGTGTGACAAGTCACTGACACGGTACTCACCATCTAGGACTTCTTCAGGGAAGCCGGTCCTTTCAAAGTCGGCATTTCTCTGGCTGTACAAGTCAAAAAGCAGATAGTTGGCCAGCTCCCTGCACCCTTCATTGTACCGGCTGTCAATTCCTGAAAAACATACAATCGCATCAAAAACGAGATTAGTACACTACGACAGAGATTACTACCATAACCTTTCCCAAAATGGAACCCCAGCTGGAGTCTGATGACAGGGACTCAACCATATGGGTGAGAGGGACAGGAGAAGCGTCTACATACAGCAAAAAATAGTTCAATAGATCAATAATAATAATAATAAGGACCAGTCAGATCTAAAAGAATGATTATGGAGCTTATTATACAGTAAACTATAAAAACAGTATGGCCTTGTTTACACTAGAAGTGCTCTCTAAAGAGCAATCCATGTTTAAGGGGACTTTAAAAAGCATTGGATAGGCTAGAGGAGGTGTTGTATTGCCTCCTTAGTGCCTTAACTCCTTGGGGTTGCAGGACACTCCTATTCAGTATGTGGGTCATGGGTCGTGTTCAGCAGGTGAGTTTGCCCATTGAATCTGACGGCGGAGATCATTTTTGCCAAGCACCATCTGTGAGTGGAGGAGAGGAAAATCATAGCATGACCATTGCAGGCAACCAACCACATTAAAGGGTTAAAGCTGACCTCCAGCCTTGCACAGTTGTACCGGCTCCTCTTCTGTAATGGCTTCCTCCCAATTTCGCTGCACACTGTGAGCTTCTCACAATGTGCATTGGAAGATGCAGCAAGTCACACATCCAACATCATGGAACGCTTACCTCCCCAACCTGACTGTCCCGGTTCTGCCCCTTTCTTTTACTGGATTCCAGTTATTCAGCTGTAATATTTTATTTAGCCCACTGATGTAAGGGGGGTCTCTGATATATGAGTAGAGGGCCGATGGGGACCTTGACGTATGAGGAGAGCTCGGATTTGGACCTTGATGTATGAGGAGAGTTTTGATAGGGACCCTGATGTATGAGGAGAGTTTTGATGGGGACCCTGATGTATAAGGAGAGTTTTGATGGGGACCCTGATGTATAAGGAGAGTTTTGATGGGGACCCTGATGTATGAGGAGAGCACCGATGGGGACCCTGATGTATGAGGAAAGCGCCGATGGGGACCCTGATGTATGAGGAGAGCGCCGATGGGGACCCTGATGTATGAGGAGAGTTTTGATGGGGACCCTGATGTATGAGAAGAGCTTGGAAGGGGACCTTGATGTATGAGGAGAGTTTTGATGGGGACCCTGATGTATGAGGAGAGCTCGGATGGGGACCCTGAGGTATGAGGAGAGCTCAGATGGGGACCCTGATGTATGAGTAAAGCGCCGATAGGGACCCTGATGTACGAAGAGAGCTCGGATGGGGACCCTGATGTATGAGGAGAGCTCGGATGGGGACCCTGATGTATGAGGAGAGCTCGGATGGGGACCTTGATGTATGAGTAGAGCGCTGATGGGGACCCTGATGTATGAGGAGAGTTTTGATGGGGACCCTGATGTACAGTGGGTACGGAAAGTATTCAGACCCCCTTAAATTTTTCACTCTTTATATTGCAGCCATTTGCTAAAATCAGTTAAGTTCATTCTTCTTCCTCATGAATGTACACATAGCACCCCATACTGACAGAAAAACACAGAATTGTTGACATTGTTGCAGATTTATTAAAAAAGAAAAACTGAAATATCACATGGTCCTAAGTATTCAGACCCTTTGCTGTGACACTCATATATTTAACTCAGGTGCTTTCCATTTCTTCTGATCATCCTTGAGATGGTTCTACACCTTCATTTGAGTCCAGCTGTGTTTGATTATACGGATTGGACTTGATTAGGAAAGCCACACACCTGTCTATATAAGACCTTCCAGATCACAATGCATGTCAGAGCAAATGAGAATCATGAGGTCAAAGGAACTGCCTGAAGAGCTCAGAGACAGAATTGTGGCAAGGCACAGATCTGGCCAAGGTTACAAAAAGATTTCTGCTGCACTTAAGGTTCCTAAGAGCACAGTGGCATCCATAATCCTCAAATGGAAGACGTTTGGGACGACCAGAACCCTTCCTAGAGCTGGCTGTCCGGCCAAACGGAGCTATCGGGGGAGAAGAGCCTTGGTGAGAGAGGTAAAGAAGAACCCAAAGATCACTGTGGCTGAGCTCCAGAGATGCAGTCAGGAGATGGGAGAAAGTTGTAGAAAGTCAACCATCACTGCAGCCCTCCACCAGTCGGGGCTTTATGGCAGAGTGGCCCGACGGAAGCCTCTCCTCAGTGTAAGACACATGAAAGCCCGCATGGAGTTTGCTAAAAAACACCTGAAGGACTCCAAGATGGTGAGAAATAAGATTCTCTGGTCTGATGAGACCAAAATAGAACTTTTTGGCCTTAATTCTAAGCGGTATGTGTGGAGAAAACCAGGCACTGCTCATCACCTGTCCAATACAGTCCCAACAGTGAAGCATGGTGGTGGCAGCATCATGCTGTGGGGGTGTTTTTCAGCTGCAGGGACAGGACGACTGGTTGCAATCGAGGGAAAGATGAATGCGGCCAAGTACAGGGATATCCTGGACAAAAACCTTCTCCAGAGTGCTCTGGACCTCAGACTGGGCCGAAGGTTTACCTTCCAACAAGACAATGACCCTAAGCACACAGCTAAAATAACGAAGCAGTGGCTTCACAACAACTCCGTGACTGTTCTTGAATGGCCCAGCCAGAGCCCTGACTTAAACCCAATTGAGCATCTCTGGAGAGACCTAAAAATGGCTGTCCACCAACGTTTACCATCCAACCTGACAGAACTGGAGAGGATCTGCAAGGAGGAATGGCAGAGGATCCCCAAATCCAGGTGTGAAAGACTTGTTGCATCTTTCCCAAAAAGACTCCTGGCTGTATTAGATCAAAAGGGGGCTTCTACTAAATACTGAGCAAAGGGTCTGAATACTTAGGACCATGTGATATTTCAGTTTTTCTTTTTTAATAAATCTGCAACAATGTCAACAATTCTGTGTTTTTCTGTCAGTATGGGGTGCTATGTGTACATTCATGAGGAAGAAGAATGAACTTAAATGATTTTAGCAAATGGCTGCAATATAACAAAGAGTGAAAAATTTAAGGGGGTCTGAATACTTTCCGTACCCACTGTATGAGGAGAGCTCGGATGGGGACCCTGATGTATGAGGAGAGCTCAGATGGGGACCCTGATGTATGAGTAGAGCGCCGATAGGGACCCTGATGTACGAGGAGAGCTCGGATTGGGACCCTGATGTATGAGGAGAGCTCGGATGGGGACCCTGATGTATGAGGATAGCTCAGATGGGGACCTTGATGTATGAGGAGAGCTCGTATGGGGACCCTGATGTATGAGGAGAGCTCGGATGGGGACCCTGATGTATGAGTAGAGCACCGATGGGGACCCTGATGTATGAGTAGAGCGCCAATGGGGACCCTGATGTATGAGTAGAGCGTCGATGGGGACCTTGATGTATGAGGAGAGCGCCGATGGGGACCTTGATGCATGAGGAGAGCGCCGATGGGGACCTTGATGCATGAGGAGAGCGCCGATGGGGACCTTGATGTAGGAGGAGAGCGCCGATGGGGACCTTGATGTAGGAGGAGAGCGCCGATGGGGACCTTGATGTAGGAGGAGAGCGCCGATGGGGACCTTGATGTATGAGGAGAGCTCGGATGGGGACTTTGATGTATGAGGAGAGTTTTGATAGGGACCCTGATGTATGAGGAGAGCTTGGATGAGGAACTTGACGTATGAGGAGACCTCGGATGGGGACCTTAATGTATGAGGAGAGCTCGGATGGGGACCTTGACGTATGAGGAGAGCTCGGATGGGGACCCTGATGTATGAGGAGAGCTCGGATGAGGAACTTGATGTATGAGGAGACCTCGGATGGGGACCTTAATGTATGAGGAGAGCTCGGATGGGGACCTTGACGTATGAGGAGAGCTCGGATGGGGACCTTGACGTATGAGGAGAGCTCGGATGGGGACCTTGACGTATGAGGAGAGCTCGGATGGGGACCTTGACGTATGAGGAGAGCTCGGATGGGGACCTTGACGTATGAGGAGAGCTCGGATGGGGACCTTGACGTATAAAGAGAGCTCGGAAGGGGACCTTGACTTATGAGGAGAGCTCGGATGGGGACCTTGACGTATGAGGAGAGCTCGGATGGGGACCCTGATGTATGAGGAGAGCTCGGATGGGGACCTTGACGTACGAGAAGAGCTCGGATGGGGACCTTGACGTATGAGGAGAGCTTGGATGGGGACCTTGACGTATAAGGATAATTTTGATGGGGACCCTGATGTATGAGGAGAGCTCTAATGGGGACCCTGATGTAAAGGGGGGCTCTGATGGGGAACCTGATTGAGGGGGGGGGTTCTAATGGGGACCCTCATGAAAGCAGGGGCTCTGATGAGGATCTTGATGTAAGGGGGGGGGCACTTATCGGAAGCCTGATGTAAGGGGGGAAGGGGGGGCTCTGATGGAGACATCAATGTAAGGGGGACTCTTATAGAAAGAAGACTGGAGGACTTTGACATGTAACTTAAGGGGGGGAGCGAAGAGAACCCTTATGTGAGGGGGGGGACTCTGATGGGGACCCTGATGTGGGGGGGGGGGGGTTCTGTGAAGGGGACGCTGATGTAAGGGGGAGCTCTGATCGGGACCCCGACATAAGAGGGGCTCCTATATAAGAAGGAATGGAAGACTATGTAATGTAAGGGGGGAGGGGAGCTCTCATGGGGACCCTTATGTAAGGAGGACTTTGAAACTTTCTTTGCCTTGTTTTACTGAAGTTTTTTTTTGTTGTTCTAACTCATATTATGACGATTATATTAAAAAGAAAAAAAAAAAAACCTTCAAGTAAAAAACTTACCAATTCATTTAAATATTTTTTCATTCATAAAACTTGAGTCAAATGAAGATCAGTACCAATTATAAACTGTGGCCCCCACGTTTGGAACCCCCCGGGGTTAAACTGTGACCTTATGACTCGACCGAATAACAAAAAAAAAAATACACAATTTTGGCAAACCAGCTATTTTTATTGGAATACAGCAGAGAAATAAGAGCCCCTCACCAAGTATACAGAGGATGCCATCCGGGGCGGTCTTACTGGGTTTTCGGAGGATCTCTTGTACTTTTCTTAGACGGCTGCAGCTGATGAAAAACAATTAAAGATCATTAAAAGAGGAAGAGTGAAGATTTTACAAATCACCATTTACATCATCACATTGTGGTAACACACGCAACATGTATTATGGTGCCATTCATTCTGAATGCCACCTAAACGCACACACAAGCAGCACAACACAAGACACAGTAGGTGTTACATTAAAACAAAGAGCCATTGATAATATCCCACTCTACTACTTGCTGGGTAAAGCCTGCTGTATGGGGTGCTGCTGCAAACCACCAGCTGGTAACTGGCGGCAACATAGAAAGAATGGGACAACCACGCTCATTCTGCATGAAAAGGATCTTGTGTACTTTTTTGAGTGACAAGTGTTTTGCTACAAGCGACAGAACGCTCAGATGTGAACAAAGCCTACAGAAAACAATTTTTTTTTTCTTGCTGAGTATTTTTGAGCTTCGAGCTACAAACTAGTGATCAACCGATATCGTTTTTTTATTGCCGATACCGATATTTTGGTCATCGCATATCGGTATCGGCCAATATCTTCGTACATTAAAAAAAACATTTTTTTTTTTACAGGTACTCTTGTGGAGGGATCTGGGGGTCTAAAAGACCCCAAACCCCTCCTCTGCACTTAAAAACATTCAAAACACCAAGTTTGGCTGTTTTGAATGCTGTCATTCTTTTGAATTTGGCGAGTACCCGGAAATGATGTCATGACATCACTCCCGGGTTTTTACACGGAGACCTGATCAGAGCCGAATGCGGCTTTGATCGGGTCTTCTCTTCGGCGGGCGTGCAGGATGGTTCCCCGGGTCTCCCGGTGGGATGGGAGACCTTGGCGAGCCGCGGAAGGCGGCGGGAGGGGGCGTCCCCTCCCGCTCCTTGTAATGACAGCTGAGCGGCTTCTCAGCCGCATCGGTTGTAATTACAAGACAGCCGACCGTCGGCTATGGGCGCTGGTACCGGGGAGATGCCTCTAGCTGCAGACATCACTCCGGTACAGCACTTTCCTGAAATATCGGTAACCTCAGGGGCCGATTCTGATACATCAGGGAAAATGCAGATCGGCCCTCGATATATCAGCTTTGTCGATAATCGGTCAATCCCTACCACAATCTACAAAACACTCCAGTGTAAAACGGGCCTCAAGGGCATAGAATTTCTAGCAGGATCGCAGGTACATCGGGGTGCTTGCAGAAACTGATCTTAATCTGAAAGAAGAAAACAAATGCTGCCACCACATCTAAGAATGAGTAAGCTGCAATACGTTATGATTGCCTCTCGGGGGATCAGGAAGGAATTTTTTTCCCCTGCTGTAGCAAATTGGATCATGCTTAGCTGGGTTTTTTTTTGCCTTCCTCTGGATCAACTGCAGGTATAGGATTGTGTATATGGGATTGTATGGTTGGGTTTTCATTACTGTTTTTTGTTTTTCATTGGTTAAGCCAGATGGACTTGTGTCTTTTTTTCAACATGACTAACGATGCAACTACGTTACATTTTTGTTCTTGAGTGGAGGTATGAATGTGTATGCATCATTGTTTTGCAGTGCAACTGCTTTAACCACTTGCCTACTGGGCACTATTATCCCCTTCTTGCCCAGGCACATTTTCAGCTTTCAGTGCTGAATGACAATTGCGCGGTCATGCAACACTATACACATATGACATTTTTATCATTTTTTTTTCAAACAAGTTGAGCTTTCTTTCAGTGTTATTTAAATCACCATTAGGGTTTTTATTTCCAATCCAGACCCCAACCCCCATCATACAAGTCAAGCTAAGATCAGGCTGGGTCTTGTCCTCATAGAGGACTATAATGGGTCTTCTAACTCCCAGAACTAATCTTTACATCAAACACGCATTTCCAAGTTTGTTGTCGCTGTGGGAACTCCTAAAAAATGTTCCCATGTATATTGCTGTGTCAGCAGAAGTCATTCTCAGTTAGACAACTCGTATTTCAAGTTTAGGGTCAGCACAGCTACTGGTGAGGGAGGTGTTACAGCTGAATCATTAATGCATCTCGCTTCTCATTATTCTTCATTTGTCTGTATACGAATTAGGATTGGTAAACATGGAAGGGATATTGGGTATATAAGGCTAGATTCACACGGGTTAAATTCTCGCCGGCAGTATTAAAAAACGCAGCCTGCCTGAGAGAGAGAGAGAGAGAGAGAGAGAGAGAAAGATAGATAGAAAGAGAGGGGGGGGGGGAGAGAGAGAGAGAGAGAGAGAGAGAGAGAGAGAGAGAAAGAGAGAGGGGGGGGAGAGAGAGAGAGAGAGAGAGAGAAGGGGGGGAGGGGGAGCGCAAGAGGGGATGGGAGAGAAAGAGAGGGGGGAGAGCAAGAAAGAGAGAGAGAGCGAGAAAGAGAGGGGGGCGAGAAAGAGAGGGGAGGGAGGGAGGGAGGGAGAGAGAGAGAGAGAGAGAGAGAGAGAGAGAGAGAGAGAGAGGGGGGGGGAGAGAGAGAGAGAGAGGGGGGGGAGAGAGAGAGAGAGGGGGAGAGAGAGAGAGAGAGAGAGAGAGAGAGAGAGAGAGAGAGAGAGAGAGAGGGGGGGGGGGAGAGAGAGAGAGAGAAAGAGAGAGGGGGGAGAGAGAAAAAGAGAGAGAGGGGGAGAGAGAGAGAGAGAGAGAGAGGGGGGAGAGAGAAAGAGAGA